>NC_043760.1:4459501-4762362 GCF_902148845.1 Salarias fasciatus | reverse complement strand
GGAGAAACCTGTAGAACATTCCACCACACACATGTCAAGGTCACCAAAAGTAAGTAGTCGATCAAAGGAGGAGCACTCACCTGTGACCTCAATGAAGGCTAGACCTCAAGAGATGGAAATTGGGGCATCGGTATCATCATCGCAAAAATCACCCAGAATGAAAACAAAAATTGCAGAGGAGCATTTCGAACTGTCAAAATCGAAAGCCAGTCCAGAGAGGATGTTGTTTGAGATGGAGAAAGGAGAGCGAGAGCTTCAGCTGTCCATGGAGAACTTAACTGAGCTGAAGAATGAAAGTGAAAAGTTTGTCAGTGAAGAAGAAGCATTAACTCAGCGGATCATGAAATGGCAACAAGATGTTCTGATGGAGCAAGACAAACCTGTAAAACTGGAGTCAGACTGGGTGGAGGGTTACCAGAAGACCACGGAGGTCACAGAAGATGGTGCAGAGTCATTTCCACATCCTGAAGTGGTCCGTAAGGGGAGAGATTCCCTGGAAAAAACAGCCAAGGAAAAGTTTATGATGAGTGAAGTGGTGCCTTCTGGTTTTCAAGGTCAAGAAGCTGTGAGGACGCAATGGCTGCCAGTGGGAGAACTTCCCACAGAACAGCCTGTGGAGGGCCATGAGACTCGACTGCAAAGGGACAGCGAGTATTTTGTAAGTGAGGAAGAGGCGCTGGCTCAACGAATCCTGAAGTGGCAACAAGACGCTGTTGAACAGGATGAAGTCACAGAGCTGGAGTCTGATTGGACTTTGGACAGTCACTACAAACCACCTGGGTCTGTCATACCTTCGGAGAGTGAACTTCAACTTGGTGGCACTCCTCTTCAAACTCACTCTGGAGAACCTCCACAACTAGCTGCACCAACAAAAGGAGCTTCACCTGTTCAGCAGGTTGCAGTGCATTCACCGCCTTCTCCTGTTGGTTCCTCTTCCATAACCAGGCATTTAGAGCACCATGTGGTTATCCCTGTTCCTGCAGTCAAAGACCAGATGCCTCGTCAAGCTTCTCCAGATCAGAGACACTCTCCAACCAAACCTGCCAGTGGAACCTATAAAGGGTTTGAACTTCCCCCTTCTCGTGATGAGAATATTCAGCCTTCCAGAGAGTTTTCATCTGTCAGGAGAAGCTCACCAAGCTGCAGTCCAGAGAAAGATTCTGGAAAAGAAGTGGAGAGGAGGTTGAGCAGAGAGGAGTTTCCTGTTATGTCTTATGAATCTGACAACACGCGCTTCCAGTCAGAGGTGAGAAAGGAAAGGGAGATGGGAACCTTGAGAGAGAGCAGTGGACAAAGACCACAGAAAGGTTTTGTAGGTCCAGAAGAAAAAGATTTTGTGGGGTCAAAATTAGTTGGTGAAATGAGTTCAGAAAGGACAGTGAAAGAAAGATCAAACATAACTGAGAGAGTCTATGAAAGTCCAGAAACAAAGCTAATGAAGAAAGAAGAGTCAGCAATTGGAGGCTCCCGTCCGGTTTTTGTGAAAGAAACTTCTTCAATCAAAGTGAAAATTGGTCAAATGTCAGAGTTCACTTGCCAGTTCCAAGGTGAGCCACTTCCTGTGGTCACCTGGCTCAAGGACGGACATCCACTGGCCCACAACCCTGATTATGACATCGTGAGCAAAGCAAACAGCTCAAAGCTGACTGTCTTCTACCCGACAACAGACCACCAGGGTTCCTATGATTGTGTCATATCCAACAAACATGGGAAGTCCATCTGCAGTGCCACGCTCCAGGTCTCAGACAAAAAGGTTCTGATACCTTCAGGTGGAGAACGCAAAGTGTTAGTTACCGAAGAGCAAGACAGTCAAGAGAGTCAGCTCAATGAGGAGCTTCAGACCTATATGGATTCAGCTAAGACAACTCTTCAGGTGCCTCAGGCGGTGATCCATAAACGCCGCTCCTCAGAGGAACCTTTCAGCTCCTCGCCTGTAGAAATACGAATCACAGCTGCTACTCCCATCCCTGAGATGATGGAGGAAATGAGTGAGGAAACACTTCAGCCCCACTCTAGTGAAACGTCTGATGTACCACTTGATGAAGCGGCCTCTCAGACCATCAAACACAAGTTCACCTTCTCCTTCGATGTGGTTGGCGAGGCTCCTTGCGTGGTGGCTGGATTGGAGAGTGCCCCTTGTTTCGAGGGTGACACTGCTATGTTGGAGTGTATTATTACTGGTGAACCTGCTCCTGAAGTCACATGGTTCTTTGACAATGTGAGCATTGAAGTCACAGAGGGAAAATACAGAATGGAGGTGGATGAGAAAGTGTACCGCCTGTACGTTGGTGGTTTCACAGACACTGATGCTGGTGTGTACAAATGTGTTGCGAGAAATAACTTGGGAGAGGTCACCAGCAGCTCAGAGGTGTCACTTCAAGTGAAGAAGGGCACTGGTGTAGGTTATGGTTTTTCTCCACCTGGAGCACTGAGACAGTCTCCTGAGAAACCCACCGAGTCCCACAAACTGGCTACCACGCATGTGGAAGCTGTTCGGACCGAGGATGAGTCTCTCATTTCACAATCTCTATCAGATCGGCCTGTTAAAGCTCCCAGATCTCGAGTTGGACCACCAAAGGAAGCTCCTGCTATATCTGGCTGTGGTCTCCCGTCTTCTGCAGCTATAATAAATGTTTCTCAAATGAAACAGGCTTTTGAGTCGGACCCATCAGTTGCTGTAATGACGCCTCCTTCTCTTCCGGAGTTGAGAAAAGAGACACAATTTCCAGAGGAGTTTATACCTGCAGTGGCTATTTCTCTCCAACAGCAGGAGCAAGTAACTGAAGCTGAGGCCACACATGACAAACATTCTGATCAGCTACCAGCTTTAACAGCAAACCCAGGTACGCCCAATGCCCCTCGAAGTCCGCCCGAGGCTCCAGAGACCTCCTACCCGCCCGCATTTGGGGAAGGAGCACATGTATCAGAGGACCATGAAATGAAACAGTTTGTTGAGGAAGTGCAGGAGTCTGCAGGTTTGGTGAGGCCAAAGCCACTGAAGCCCCTCCAACCTTCAGAACCGGTGGTGCATGAGCCAGAAATAGTAAAGGATCGGAGAGAGCACACATATGACCGCACCAGCAGCTTCATTCGTTTCGAGCCCGAGAAAGTTCCTGGAGTAAAAGTTTCTGCTCCAACTGAAGGAGCTGTGAAACCAAAAAGACATTTAGAGTCTGCCAAAGCAGAAAGAGGAAGTCCTTCTGAGGGGTCTGTTTCTGTTCACATCCACTCTAAAGCTTCTATAACTGAGGAACCAGTTGATACTCACAGTCCCAGAGTTGTACTTGGGTCAAAAGAAGGTCAGGAGTGTGAGATTAAAGGACTAATGGAAGAATGTGACTTCATACCAGACATACCGAAAGTGGGTGATGAAGAAAACATCTCTGGAGAGGAGCTGATCTCAATCCCAGAGCTCTCCATGGACAAAGGAAAACAAGTGGAACTGATCTCAATCCCAGAGCCCTCAATGGACAGCGGTGTCTTTGTTAGCATGTCAGAATCACAGAATGATGTGACAGAAAAGTTAGTTGGTGAAATCAAGGATGAAGATGATGGGACTGATGTTCAGCTTCAACCTCTTACTTTTATCCCGAAAATAGATGCCAGCAACAAAATGCTTGGTGAGTCTGAGGATGTTGTCTTCCAGGAAGAAAGTCTCTCAGCGTCTATAGCTGAATCTGATGGAGCGACAGGTGCAGCAAGAGCAGCAGGTGCAGCAGCCAGCTCCATGGAAGAAGAGGAGGTTACTTTCGGTGCCGTGTATGACTACTACAACCCTCCAGCAGACTGGGGGCGGCCACTCTCTCCAGAGTCTGAGATGTCCATTGAGATCGGCAGCACTGTGAGCGAAGAAGTAGCCGATGTGGCTGAAAGGTTCTACACTCCTGGTTCTTCAACAGAGGCCTCACAGCCAATTGCTGAGTCTCTTCACTCTCCCAAGTCTCCCTTGTCCTTCCACACTCCCAGTTCAGATACACTCGGTGGCTTCAGGACACCTCAGGAGTATCCCTTCTCTTCTGTAGAGCATCAGAGAGCTTCGACTGGAGACTCCAGCGACATGTTCTTCTCACCGGTTCAGTTCCTGGCCTCTCCTGCTGATGAAAGCTTTGAACCAGCAGATATAAGTGTGGATGAAAACCGGTTCCTCACCCGAGGAGGACTGGGAACTGTCCAGGAGAAAGTTCAGGGCATCCCTCCAGCCTTCCTCAAACCTCTTATCAAGAAAAGAGTGTTTGAGAATGAATCACTGACTTTCTTTGCTGAGGTCTTCGGTCTGCCTTCCCCTAAGGTCAAGTGGTTCTGCAACAAAACCCAACTGTTGGCAAACCACAGAACAATAATGGAGAGAGATGGTGACAGTATCTCACTAACTATTCACAACATCACAAAGGCGGATCAGGGAGAGTACATCTGTGAGGCCGTCAACTATGTTGGGGAGGCCAGGAGTGTCGCATTAGTTGTGGTGGTGTCACAGGAGGTGAAATTCCTCCCCGCTCCACCCGCTGTCACTCATCAGCACGTGATGGAGTTCGATGTGGAGGAAGATGACTCATCACGTTCTCCGTCACCGCAGGAGATCCTCCTGGAAGTCGAGTTGGATGAAAACGAGGTGAAGGAGTTTGAGAAGCAGGTGAAGATCATCACAATTCCCGAGTACACAGCTGACAATAAGAGCATGATCATATCCCTGGATGTGCTGCCGAGTATTTATGAGGAAGGCACTGTGGACTTTGTTACTCAGGAGCACGATGACCTGAAAATAGCTTTCGAGGTGACTGAAATGCCTCCCAGGTTCATCAATCCCATCTGTGACATGGAAACTCCGGAGGGAACCACGGTCATGTTCGAGTGCTCACTGATGGGAATTCCGTCTCCCATCGTGTCCTGGTTCAAGAGTGACAAAAAAATCCCTCACAACAACAAGAAGTACCTCCACTCTTCTGATGGAGACAACCACTTCTTGAAGATTGGCAGGGTGACCCCCCAGGACAGTGGAGTCTACACCTGCAGAGCAATTAATGTTGTTGGAGAGACTTTGTGCCGGGCCTCACTGGTGGTCTTAAGTACGCAAGCATTTTCAGGGAAGACCAGAGGCAGAGAGCTCACTGCCGTGTCACTGGGAAGTGCCAAACTGCAGCCGCAGAAGTTCGATTTGATGGTTGGAAACACATCATTTGATGGCGATCAGGTGTCAGAAATCGAGCTGGAGTTTGAGTTTGAGCAAGAAGCCGACGAGTCCCAGCGGGCGGTGCGGTTAGTGGCCAATACAGACAACGAGCTGAGTGAGCAGGGAGAGAAATATGTCAGCATTAACTTCGACGTGTTCGCAGAGCCAGCAAAGGATGATAAGGTAGAGTTCAAAGGGAAGTCCTCTGAGATGTGTAGCTTTCAGTTTCAGGTGACTGAGACGCCGCCAAAATGTATTATTCCGTTGACTAACGTCACTGCCGCGTTGGGGACGCCCGTTATCCTCCAGTGTCTCGTAAACGGTAAACCGAACCCGACGGCTGAGTGGTACAAAGACGGAGAGCGCGTGACAGACAGCAGGTGTATCATCCAGGAGAAAACCGCAGGTCACTTCAACCTGCTCATCACCAACGTGACTCAGAGCGACGCTGGCGAGTACAAGTGTGTGATCCACAACTCGGCCGGTGGCGTGGAAACCTCAGCTCTGCTCAAAGTGTTTTAGACCGAATGCTTCGCATCCTGCCTCCATTCACCTTCTCCTAGAAATGAACCGCACAAACTCTTAAAACCTTTTTGTTTTTGTTGTGTCAGCATTGTTTACATTGTGCAACTTTTCATGGTTTTCTGGGTTTGAGTACATTTTGTTTTTTTGAAACGTGTCTGTGACAAACCGACTTCAAAAGGATTAAATGATCATGTGATAAAAGAACATCACAGTGTTCTGGACAGTGGGATTATACATTTATCTTTGAGTTTTTGTGCATTTGTTGTGTTTTTGCTGATTATTTTTTAAACCCAACACGACAACATTTCAAATGAAAATGTAGCATTTTTGCATTTTTGTCTCAGAAGTTTCATGTTTACACGACAACATTTTTAAAATGATTTCCATTTCCACAGAAATGGCAGAACCACTGAAAACACTGTAGCTTTGATGTTGCTCCACTAGTTTATGCTGTTGTTTTTCATGAGTCGTGACACTCTGGGGAATAACGTTCTTATTGCCCATCTACTGAGCACCACAACTAGTGTTTGTTAGGTCCATGATGCTCATGGGCAGTAGCAGTTTCCTCTGTCTATATGGAGATGGAGGTGAAGGCTTTTCAAAAAGTTATTTTCAGTGGCTCAAGCATCGTTGTCGTGTAAACATGCTGCCCAAAACACCACAAAGGTTTTATGTTTTCACTTAAAATCATGTAGCTAAACAGACCCTCAAAACCAATCTCACGTTTTGTGTTTTCATTTGAAAACGTCATCTAAAAGGCCTCAGTCTGCCTCTCTCCAGCCTGTCTGTCTGGAATTACAGCAACAAGTGTCAGCAGCTGTTCAACTGATTGGATGGTCATTTTATCATGCAGCTGTGAATTCAGCAACCTACTGGTTGGGAAAGACCCATTTCACATTTGTGTGTTGCTGGTAATCACGTGAGCCTCCATTAGCTCTCTGAAAATTAAAATATGTCAATCTGGCCCCTTCCCACCAGGTCATATTCAAGTAGAATTTTCCCACTCTGAAGTGGAATGTTTCCTACATCAATGGAACATTTTTTTTACTCTGATGTGGAACATTTGTCACTCTGAATGGGACTTTTCCCACACTGAGTTTGGGCATTTCCCACTTGAATGTTCCAGAATATTGATCTGCGATGAAAGTTTGTTGAACTTTTGGGAGATTTCCCAGTACTCCTGAACACTCCCATGTAATGTTTCTGATTGGCTGATATCATGAGGGCAAACAATCAGACACCAGAAGCTGTTCACACGCAGACACACTTTCTCGTTGTTACTTTCGTGTTTCAACATGGTTGAAATGGTCTTTGTGCATTTGGTCACAATGTTTCTTGTTGACTATGGAAAACTTGTTTTATTGATTCGACTTTAAAATTAGATTATTTTTCATTTTTTGTCGTAGTCTCAGAGCGAACTGTTCAAGTTTTGGAAGTGTGGAGAATTTCCAGTGGATTCAGTCTTTTTTTATAGAAATAACAGAAGACTTTTTGTTTCAAAGTGTGAAAGTCCAGGTGTAATAGATTCAGAACTTATTTATTATATTTCATTTTATTTTATTAGGAGAGTCAAACTGGTAATTAAAAAAACGCAGTAATCATTGTGATTTCACGGTGAAGTTTGAAGGCCATTGATAAAGTTCAAACTGCTTTTGAGTTTTAATTTGTCATCACAAATTCATGCTCATGTTCTTTTGGGTGATTCAGAGTTTCTGGGTTTTTTTTTTAAGAAGTGATGGAGATCTAATTAAAAAAAAAAAGGTGATACTGTGAATTTTTTTTTTAATTAAGTTTGGATGTGTTGTAAATAAGTGTAATTTTCAGGGTGTAAAGTGTGAAGAACATCTGGATTTGTGCTTCATTTGTACAGACGTCACTTTGGTTTGTAAAATAAAGTATTTGATGACGTGATCAGTTCAGTTGATTTTTATTTTTGAGTGATAAAATTTAAGTATTGATAAGTCACAAAACTTGCCTTGGTACCCGATATTCCTTACAGTATTAGCTGTATTCTACGTAGGCTTGGTGCTAGAGCTACATTTTATTAATTTCCCATAAGGGTTCCACCTTGTTCTTCAAAGTCCAAATGTTTTTATTTTAAACAAAATGAATAAAAAAAAAACACACACACATGGGAATTCTTGGATTTTTAAAGGTGTATTAGAAGTGTGAAGATGTGATTTTCATATTACCATCAGTTGTTAATGCACATGGTTAATAGATCTGCTATATCAGCGATACAAACTGGTAACATGTTAGTATAACAGCAGCTAATTTCAACATAGCATTACAACAACCAACTGTAATAGCGTCATCCATTTCTACATTAGCATTGGAGCTAAAAATATATCTGACCATCCATCGTGTCATTAGCATTACAGCTACTAGCTTATGTTGGTTTGAGGAATTTGTGGATTTTCTGCTGTTGGTTCAATCTTGGTTCTGAGACTCAAACTCAAGCTTGAAATATTTAGCAGGAGGAAGGTATTGTAACAGTTTCACAGCACTGACGGGGAATTGTTGGTGTACGACTTATCCATAACGATACTGAAATAACATTTGAATTGCAGATTCACCAGGAAACTGTCAGGAGAATTTAAGAAAAAAAGGGTGAAAGTCCCGTACGCCACAGCACAAAACTGTTGAGGACTGATTTCTTTGGTCCACCAAGACCTAAAACTAATAGTGTTAAATATTTTTTGAGAACGTTTAAACGAGTCCAAATCGAGTGTAGTTCAGCTGTGGGACCTTCATACTTTGAACACGTTCAAACGAACTTGCACCAAAACGTATGTAACTGTGTGCTAGAAGAACCTGGTAACATTGCCTGATGTGAAATGAGCCAGTGTTGGCCTGTGTGATGTTCTCTGTGATGAATATGTTGTGGACATTGTTGTGAGACTTGCTCAATATTTCCCGACAGAACATTCTAGCACCAGCGTCACCACTGTGGAGGAACAAGAGGAAACCTTCTACACTGGTGTCCAGTTACCAGAGAAAACTAGAACACTTGAGCTCCAGCCAGAATCCAAACGTTACTCTTCAACTTTAGAGAAGAAAAAAGAGAAACCAGTTTTCCTGAGTCAGCTGACACCAGCGTCCGTCGCCTCCGGGGAGACGGCACGCCTCACTGTGAGAGTGTCTGGCTTCCCGAAGCCGACAGTTAAGTGGTCGCACAATGGCAAAGCTATAAAAAGCTCCTTGGTGTACAGGATGATAGAGGAGAAGGAG
Source organism: Salarias fasciatus (assembly GCF_902148845.1). Classification (NCBI taxonomy): domain Eukaryota; kingdom Metazoa; phylum Chordata; class Actinopteri; order Blenniiformes; family Blenniidae; genus Salarias; species Salarias fasciatus. Next base: position 4,753,439 of record NC_043760.1, on the reverse strand, counting down.
GATTACACACTGGTGATCACCAAGGTCACGTCCCAATATGAGGGCGAGTACTCGTGCACGGCCTCTAACAGGTTCGGCCAGACCACGTGCACTACACACCTGGAGGTGAAAAAGCCTGATGTGAGCCAGGCTGAGAAATGGGTGGAGAAGATGTTTAGGATCCCCGGTCAACCTCCGACCTTTAGCGTTCAGATCCAGCCTGTGCGGTGCCAGGAGGGGGGTGAGGTCTCCTTCAGCTACAAAGTCAAAGGAGATCCGGTCCCTAATGTGAAGTGGTTCAGGGGGGCCTTCCAGATCCAGCCCAGTTCAAACTGTGTCATCGTAGCTGACCCAGACGGATCTGGCTTCATCCGCATTCAGGCCGTTAAACAGGCAGACAGTGGTTTGTACACATGTAAAGCCTCCAACCAACTGGGTGAAGCGTCTTGCAGTGCTCAGCTTGTGGTTGTGAAGGAGTCCATTTCTGTTTCTCACAAACAGGAAGAAATAACCGTAGTTAAGAAGAAAGGTTACAAGGTTTCAGTGACTGAACAGGCGACCGAGTCTCGTCTGTACCAAGTCAGCCTCCCGGGACAGGACAGACCCGACCAAATGGTTTACACCATTGGAACCGAGGACCGGCAGATCGTTCCCAGTGAGCAGGTGAGCTCTCTCAGGGAGGCCGATATCTCTGCCGCAACTGTCCACCGTGAGAGGCTGACCCAGCAGGCCGCCGTGCTGCAGGCTCACGAGGTGGAGGAGAAGGTGTTGGTGGTCCCCACTCGCCCACCTCAGGCATCTGCCACACCTGGTAAACAGCTTCACGTGGCAGCATTCACATCATCTGTGGAGGAGAGCCAGGACCTCGTGGAACAGCACTGCGATCGCATTCAAAGCCCTGAGGTGGTGGCGCTGCAGGCGGCCAGGGAAAGACAGCCGAACGTGATGTCGGCGGTGGCGGAGGAGCTCACCACACTTTCTACCGTCAGCACAGAGCCGCTGCCCGACAGGCAACCCTCTGCAATCAGACCCTCCTCAGAGCCGAAGCACCTGGTCAGTGGGCATCAGGTGGAGTCCCAGCTCTCCATCCTGAAGGAGCAGTCTGAGGACATTCCCCGAGAAGAGGAGGAGAAGGGCTACAAGGTCAAAGAGGGGGTCAAGATTTTATACTCGGCACAGTCTGCCGAGAGGCGGGTGCTGACAGAGGGCCACACCACCACTCTGACCACAGCCGAGTCGGCCGTGAAGTCGTCTGTAAGCAAAGAGCAGCAACGACCGGTCCGGGCCTCAGTCAGCGAGTCCAAACAGACTCTTTCCAAAGAGATGGGATTTTCCCTGCAGAGACCTGCGGAGGAGGCCGCTCAGCTGGGAAAAGACCAGATCACCAAAGTAGCTCTGAGCACAGAGGAGAGACACATGCTACAGGCTGAAGCCACACGGCAGCTGCCCAGTCTGGACAGCGCCACGTCCGTTCAAACGCAGGTCGAAGGAGAGCAGCTGCTGCATCTGCAGGTCATCACTGATCAGGACTTGCTTCCTTCTGAGAGGGGCTTCACCTGTGAGAAACCTGCATCTGAGAAGGTGGAAATCCGCAAAAGTCCCACCCTACTGCACACTGTCAGTCAGGATGAGCAGAGAACTGTGGTGTGTGAGGACACGTCGCAGTTTGAGGCTAAAGCCCCTACTGTGACAGCACAGCCCCAGAAAGAGGTCGCCACTGTGCTGCACTTGCAGTCTACCTCCAGGGTGGAGGCTCTGCCCAAAGAGGGCATTCTCACCATGGAGAGGCCTGAGCAGCAGCTGGCAGCTCAGAGTCAGGAGAAAACCAGAAGCCATGCAGCCATGTCAGAGGAAAGGAGGGAATTTGTGGCAGATTATCACTCAGAGCTGGATCAGTCCGTGACTGGAGTGCAGTCTAAAGTCCGAACTGAGCCGAAGCCTCAGAGCATCCTCCAGCTCTCCCAACAACCACTGCAGCTGCCCAAAGAGACGCCGCTCACCAGCGGCGTCAAGCAACAGCGAGCTCTGGTGCAAAAGGAGGACCGCTGGAACGTAATGCACATCACCAGCGTAGAAGACCGCCAGACCTTAGAGGAGGGTCACACAGACAGCATGTCCACTGTGGACAAGTTTGTCTGTCAGATGGCGGTGGAGCCTAAAGCTCCCACCGAACCAATCCAGATCGAGGAGAAAGAAATCTCTACTGAGAGCAGCATCCTCCTGGAGGCGGCCGAGCAGGACTTTGCCGTTCAGATTCAGGAGGGTCAGTCGGTCCGACAGTCCATCACGATGGATGAGAAGCGAGTCCTGACTGGTGAAGTGTCTGAAGAGATCATCAAGTCTCAGTCTACCATAGTGGCTGTGAGCACGCAGCCCAAACTGTCTGTCATGGCCTCAGAGTCTCAAGACAGCAGCGCTCTGCCCAAAGAGATGACCTTTGTCCTTCAGATCCCCACAGCGTCCAGCCTGAGCATTCGGCGTCAGCTCAAAGATGCTCTTCATTCAGCAGTGGCCAGCGACCAGCCGGTGCTGCTGGCTGATGTTGTGGGACGTTTACAGGCCGTGGAAGTACAGGAGGTGAAAGTCCAAAAAGAGCCCAAGCGGTCCATGTTTACCTACATGATCACGACCACAGGTGCTCCCATGGAGATCACACTGGCTTTTGAGGGCAAATACCCTCAGACTGCCGACCTGAGAACAGAGCTCCAGGCAGCTTTCCACTCCATGGTTTACCAGGAAGCACAGGTCTTGGCATCGGAGCAGCCAGGCACCATGCAGCTCGACAGACCCCAGAGAGCTCAGGTCGGCTCGACTCGCTCCAAAGAGGTGCTGTCCTCCATGGTGGAGACGGTGAACGTGGCTGAGAGTGCGGTTGGCTTCACTGCAGTCAAATCTCAGGCTGCCGCACTCAAGACCGAGTCCAAAGTGTCAGTGGAGAGTGCTGCGACAGAGCAGCAGGTTCTGGTGCAAGAATCCAGGGCAGCCCGGCTGGAACAATCCATTTCATCCCAGGTCAAGGTCTCCACAGAGACTCGAGTGGCCTTCGAGCAGTCGGTGCAGGTTTCCAGACAGGAAGTGACGTCCATGACGGTAACGAGTCAAGAAAAAGACGTGGCCACAGCCGTCGCCGCCGCCGTCCGACCTGCCCCCACCGTCCAACCCCCTGCCATCGTCCCCTCAGAAGAAATCAGACAGGAAGTCTTCACTGAGGCGATCACAGTCCCCAGCCCCGAGATAGTCACTTCGCTCCAGGACTTATCTGTAGAGGAGGACAGCATGGTCACACTCAGCACCACCATAAAGTTCGTGTCAAAGGTCAACTGGTTTTTCAATGGTCAATTGGTGAAATCTGGCAAGGAGTTCAAGTGTTCCAAAGACCACGATACATACACACTGCTAATCCACAAGGTTGTGAAGGAGAGGCATCAAGGAGAGTATGTGTGTGAGGCCGAGAATGAAGCCGGCAGGACCACAACGTCTTCAGGACTCACTGTAGTCTCAAGAGGTTTGACAACAGGAAGAATCTCCCCTCATTCATTCCTTCATTCATTCTTTCAGTCAGTCAGTCACTCATTCATTTGTTCTCCTCTTATCACCACATGAATCGGTTCACTCCATACCTTCAGTTTCTTTATGTCCATCTGCTACGTGGCCCAGCAGGGCTGGGATGGTACTAACTCACCGTGTCTGTTCTGTTGTGGTCTGCTGAACTGTCACAGCCGGGTGAGCCTCGGCGCCACGCGCTGTGCTTCGCCGCGGTTGTCATGGTGATTGGCTCATGGCGTCTCCATGGTCATGTGTGCATGTCACCTTCCTTCAGGTCCATCCTCTGCATGCTTGTAGGGCTGCAACATCACTTCATCTTCCTCTTCCTCCTTCCAGCTGGAGCCACAGTGCCCGCTAACCCCTTCCAAGCTCATTGGCGCCACGAAGCCCAACTGTAGTAACATCAGATCTGCACTGTTGGTATTCTCATGGCTCCGCAAGCGCAACCAAAAAGTTTAATATTCAGTCATCTAAAACAGCATCCATTTCAAATTGACTTTTGAAGACGATTGGAGCCATTTTCAGGTTTGAATCACTAAAAGTCAGACAAAAGCAAATTAAAAATCTACTAAAAAACTTATTTCATCATTTAATTAATTTTCATTTACTGCAGTAAAGAACAATCTTTTAGACATTTTGGTTTCTTCTTTTTGATTTCAGCTGTAAATATGAATGAACTGACAGAAGAACTAAGATGTATTTCAATTATCTGTTACTTGGCATTTTGCCTTAGAGGTGGGCCATCTTTGTTTGGAAATTCTTGAAAATATGTTGAAATTTGAAAAACCTTGTACTCAATTTGAATTTTCTTTTTTAAATAATTGTAGTGATTAAAGCTCGCACACTGTGAGAGGAGCAATGAGCTTCAACCAACCAATCAGATCCAGGACTGTTTAATAACAAATTAGTATCTATTTTTATTATTCACCTTTTCCAAACTAGAAAGTTGGAAAGTGTCTCCAGTATGTTTTTTTTTTTTTTTTTTTTTTTTTTTTTGTCTCCAGTATGTTAAAGTTTATTTTATGTTTTGTTGACATTGCAAAGTTAGAATAAAACAAGCAAACTTAAATGTATCGCTAAACAAAAAGAAAATGAAACTATGGAGCTTCAAGAGATCCTCAGTTGTTCTGTAGTTACTGCTTTTGGTCTTCGGATGGCGTTTCTTCTCTTCCACAGTCACCCTCCATCGCTGCACATCCCCCCATCGCTCCCTCTGATTAGTCACTCATTGTTTTGCTGCTGCTGAGTTCCGTGGCTGAGGTTTGTCTCTGTTTGCCGCAGTGCCGCCCGTCTTCAGGCAGAAAATTGTCCCTCTGGAGATCAACGTTGGAGGCCACGCCAAGTTCGAGTGCGAGATCGAGGACGCTCCAGACGTGACCTTCAAATGGTACCGATCCGGCATGGAGGTGCGACAGAGCGAGAAGTATCGGATCATCAGCCACCATGCTGGTTCCTCGCTGGAGCTGCTCAACCCGGTCAAAGCCGACAGCGGCGATTTCAGCTGCAAGGCATCCAACAAGCACGGCGTCGCCAGCTGCTCCGCCTCGCTGGTCGTCACCGGTAAGACCCAATTCGGGTGTTTTTCTTTCATAAAGCTGTCTGTTTGTATGTGCGTCAGAGAGAGAGAGAATTATATTCACACACTTCGAATCTTCACGATGCAAAGTGGAAGTGTTGTTTGACAAACTGAAGCTGCTGTCCCGTTTCCAATGTTCTTATGTTCAGCTGCACACGTTGATGTTTGTTTCTTGTTTGAATCTATAAGGCTTGCTTAAACTTCTTGTATGTTCTGCCTGCTCTCCATAGAAATGTACCCACCAGTATTTGTTTCAAAACCCGAGCCGATGACTTTATATGTGGGGAAACAAGCGGTGCTCCAGTGCTCGCTCACTGGATCTTCGCCCATGGAAGTTGTCTGGCACAAGGACAACATAGCTGTCTCCTCCGAAGGCAACTATGTCACCAAATGTGAAAAGAACAAGTATTCGCTTCACATTAGGAACCTCGACCTGACCAATCAGGGAGTCTACCTGTGCAAGGCCTCCAACAGTGTGGGCACCGCCACCTTCACCACCGAGCTCAAGGTCATCGACAAGCCCCGCTTTGTTCGGACCGTCGAGCCGGCGTCAGCCGCGGTCAATGACCCGGTGAGGCTGGAGTGCCAGGTGGACGAGGACACTGGTGTCACCGTCTCCTGGACCAGGGACGGCAAAAAAGTCCACCAGAGTATGGACTGCAAAATGTCCCTAGAGGACAAGGTCGCTATTCTTGAGATACCCAAGTCCAAAGTGAAGGACTCTGGGACGTACATGTGCACAGCCTCGAACGAGGCAGGAAGCTCTTCCTGTGAGGCTGTGGTGTCAGTTCAAGGTAAGTTCTTCAGGTGGTCCGTCCGTGCGCTTCGATCCAAACTTTTACATGAGCTGGTGGGTTTTACGCTTATGATGCTAACATTCTGCACTGCTCTCTTGTCTTTTGTGTGGCTTTGTTTCTCTTGTGCTTTATTTTCCTGTCTCCCCGGTGATGTGTAAACACATTTGTGAACTGAACACTCTTGCAGAGCCGCCTGCCTTTGTCAGGAAAATGGATCCTAAGATTACGTGGAAACAGGGTGTAGCTGCACGCTTACAGTGCACCGTTAAAGGATCACCAGAGCTTCGCATCCACTGGTTCTGGAATGAACGGGAGCTTAGTGATGGAGACAAATACAAACTGTCTTTCAAGGGTGGAGTGGCCTCCATGGAGGTCATAAACCTGCTGGTCACAGACAGCGGTAGTTACACCTGTGAGGTTTCCAATAATGCTGGCAGCGAGAGCTGCAGCACAACCATTGCTGTTAAAGGTTTGTCCTGTTTTTGATTTCGTTCTCACTGTTCATGCTTTGGGAATTCACTGGAATTAACTCGTCTGTTGTGGCGTGCAGAGCCGCCGTCCATCAGAAAAGAGCTGCAGACAGTCGAGGCAGTGAAGGGACGAGCCGTTCAGCTCGAGTGTGAGATCGCAGGAACGGCTCCGTTTGAAATCAGCTGGGTGAAAAATAAGAAACCCATCAGCAGTGATCAGAGATATCGGATAATCTCACAAGATTCGCTGTCACGGCTGGAGATCCAGAGCTTCGAGAGCACTGATGTTGGAGATTATCAGTGTGTCATCTCCAATGATGTGGGCAAAGTTACGACCAAAGCTGCAGCGAAACTGAAAGGTCAGCGGGTTTGTTGTTAGCTGAGGCTTCAGGTTTGGCGTTCAGCTTTTAATCTGGTGAAATGTGTTTCTGTAGACCCGCCGTCCTTTTCAAAGCGGGTGGAGAGTGTTACCGCGGTGGTGGGGAACACAGTCAAACTGCAGGGCACCTTGAAGGGCTCGGCTCCCATCACTGTGAAGTGGATGAAGGACTCGGAAGCACTGAGAGATGACGATGCAAACATCAGGATGATGTTTGAGAATAACGTGGCCAGTTTGTCCATTTCGGCTGTAGCCATCAACCATGGCGGAAAGTACTCGTGCCAAGCCGAAAATGAGGCGGGGCAACAGAAATGTGAAGCCACATTGACTGTACAAGGTCAGATTCCTAGTTTGGTGTACATATCTCAACTTCTGCAGGTTCACATGTTTAACTTCTTTGTACTGTTGCGTGATGGGTCTGTCCTGTCCCAGAACCGGCCCGGGTGCTGGAACCTGCTGAGTCCATTAGCGTGACCGCAGGAGATTCGGCCACACTGGAATGTACCATCTCTGGGAGCCCCGAGTTGAAAGTCAAGTGGTTTAAAGACGGCAAGGAGATGATCAGTGGGCGTAAATATAAGATGACGCTTAAAGATAACGTTGCCTCCATGAAGATTCTGGCAGCAGAGCGAGGAGACACTTCAGAATACAAGATGGAAGTGTCCAATAAAGTCGGGAAAGACCAGTGCACATGCTCAGTCACTGTCTTAGGTCAGAACTCTCTTTGACTTTTCATGATTCTTCTGAAGTTAAGAAAAAAAGAATGAAAATGTCAATTTGATGGTCTTTGCTAATCAGTTAAAATGGGATCAATCTGTGTCACATCAGCAGAGGTCTGGACACTGACCACCCTGGACTGGCAACGCAACAATCCAGATCACTCCTGTTCTTTCATGAGTTAATCTTTTTATATTATGTCATATGAAGCTGGTATTTAAATAAAAATGACTTTCTATCTATATATCTTCAAATGCTAAAACACGAGTCCACAGCTGTGAGTATTCCAAATTATATGTGCTGGAAATGTATAGAATCAGGTATCATCTGCACACATGGCTGTTCAGGCACTGAAACATATCAGATCTGATGACTCTCAGTTGAAGGGATTGTTTTAGCAGCTCAATTATGATTGACCATGATTGAAAATAAAATGGGCAATATTTGTTATATTTAAAAATCTCAGTTTGGTTTCAGAATATATTGGAAGGTCAAACCCATCATGAAAGCTTAACTCTACTTCACAAACAACTGCAGCTTAATCAAAGTGATGTACATAAATGGCATAAAAGCCTTAAAAAAATATAAAGTGACAATAAAAAAACAACTGAAGAAGAGCCTCAAGCTGGGCTAAAAGCCAAGAGTAAAAAGAATTAAGATTAGGATCAGATGTTAAATGTGCAGTGAGGTGTTTGATGTGAAGCAGCGGCTCATCCCAAAACTCCAGGGCAGAAACAGGAGAAGCTCTGTCCCCTCTGAGCCTCCATCTGGAATTCGGTACCTCCAGGAGCAGCTGAAATCAGGCCAAAGTTCAGATTTCCAGTAATTTGCTGAATTTGGAGCACAAAAAATGTTCTGGACCAGAGCACAACGGACTTGTGGGAACGCTTCACTTTAGGGATTTTGATAAAGGGATACATTTTCATAAATATTGTGTAGCAATAAACTTTAATTAAATTATTTTCTGAAAATCAGTCAGAATCTTTTTGGTCCATCTGGGTATCATTCTGATGATCTCTGCTGTTCAACTGAGTGAGTCCAGGGTGGAGCTTGGTCTCTGAGCCTGCTGGTTTGATGTGGACTAATCCTCAGACATTGTTGAGTGTTACTTTTTCTTTCTTGAGTCTGCCACTGTGTTAATGCATGAACTGTTTCTTCCTCAACAACCAGATCGGATAATGCCTCCAACGTTCACCAAAGCCCTGAAAAGAGTTGATGGTAACGTGGAGAGTGACGTCTCCATGGATTGTAGGGTGTCTGGGTCCCAGCCCATGACCATAGTCTGGTTCAAGGATGACCAGGAGATCACATCTGGAGCCAAGTTCCAGCCTGAGTTCAAAGACGGCTCTGCCTCGCTCAGAATTACTCGCCTGGAGAAGGCAGACTCTGCCGTTTACAAATGCAGAGCAACCAATTCAGCTGGCTTTAAAGAAACCAGCGGCACGCTCTATGTCAAAGGTTACCAAAGCTCATGCCTTGTTATCATTCTTATTATTGTGTGTGTGTGATCTTTGACTTATTTCATGTTAACTGTTTCATCACTGGCCTCCAGAACCACCGGTATTCACTCTGAAACCAGAGAACCAGGAGGTGATACCAGGAGCCACCGTGTCCCTCAGGGCGTCCTTCACTGGGACAGCTCCTTTGGCTGTCCACTGGTTCAGGGAGGACAAAGAGATCCAAACCGGAGGCTCGTATTTCATTAAGAAAGATGCCTCCTCCAGCTCTCTGGAGCTTCACTCTGTAAAGCCCACCGACTCGTCCAAATACACAGTCCAAGTGTCCAATGATGCCGGGAAGGTGGACTGCACCGTGGTCCTCTTTGTGAAAGGTGCCCGTCATCATGATGGCGTCCTTTGACTTCTCTTGACAGCATTTCTTCTGCCTCTTCATGAATGTTAACCTCTTCTCTCAGAGCCTCCCATATTCGTGAGGAAGCTGGAAGCCACCAAGCTCGTCACCTGTGGCGACTCGGCCCGGCTGGAGTGCTCGGTGACGGGCAGCCCGGTCATCGGGTTCAAGTGGTTTAAGGACCAGATGGAGATCACTTCCGGTCCCAGATACAGAACCAGCTCCGGTGATGGCGTGGCCGCTCTGGAGATAGCTAACTGTACCGTGGAGGATGGGGGAGAATATGTGTGTGAGGCATCAAGCGATGCTGGCAGTGACCGCTGCAGCAGCACGGTGACCGTCAAAGGTCAGTTTAGACTTCAGAGGATTGACCACAACCCGTCTTTGGCTTTGACCCATTTCTCATAATCCAGTTTCAGAGAGTGAAGGTTTCACTGTGAAAACGAAGATGAGTTAAATCAACAGTCTGTTCTTCAAAACTTCATCTCAACATCTGCTCTATGGAGGCTCAACATCTGCACTCTGTTTGCACTCAACTCTGCCCTCACACTTGTTTCACTTGGCACAGCATTACCAATATGCCACAAAACCAGCCAGTCACAGACATGCACAAGGTCATTCTGATTGGTTGATTCTATCCAATCAGGTCACTGTTTTTCCTTATCATCGAAGCGCTATTCAAAACACAATACCTAAACCAAATGGAGTTTATTATGGCTCTGTGGGCGTGGCATCAGAAACGAGCTGCGAAGAGAAGCACTGAAGAAGTTCCATACAATTTTATTTAGTTATGTAAAAGCAAAAATATTATCTTCATCAACCTTGATTTTGTTCACCTTATTAGAACTTTATATTTAAACTTATTAAACACCTTTCTTATGGATAAACTTAAAAGAAAACAATTCATATATAATGCACAACTCCGTTAGTTAATTAATGTCAGATCATCGTCAGAGCGATCCTCTTCGTCTTCACAGTGACCCTGTGTAAAGTGTAAATTTTTTCCATGACAGATTGATTGATTCGTTAATTGATTAGGCTGTGCTGTGGACTGAGTGTGAGCATGAATGTGAGGGCACATTGGGATGCTGTGAATGAATGGCTCCTTGTGGGATAAATCAGGGTTCTTGAACTGAACTGAACCTGCAGTGTCTGCTGCGATGCCTTCACATGCCGTCTGTCTTCCTCTAGAACCGCCGGTGTTTGTGCGTAGCTTGGAGCACAGAGATGTGGTCAAAGGTGCAGAGATGGTGCTGGAGTGCCAGGTTTCTGGCTCCGCCCCTTTCACCGTGTCATTCTCTAAAAACGCCAAAGCAATCAGGAATGATAAGAGGCACAGGATAACGATTAAAGATGAGCTGCTGGCACTGCAGGTGCTGGCAGTGGAGGCCGGAGATGTGGGCATGTACCAATGTACCGTGGAGAACGAGGTGGGAAGGACAACCTGCGATTGTCAAGTAACGCTGAAAGGTTTGTTCGATAAAGCTCAGATCCAAACCGTTTTGATCTGAATGCTCAGTCTCAAGTGAGGACGCTCTCCTCACTTCAGAGGCTGTAACTGTCAACTGACATTGTTCCTTGTAGAACCACCGTCTTTTGTGAGAAAGCTGGAGAACATCAGCTCACTGGTGGGCAGCGAAGTTTTCCTGCAGTGCTCTGTGAAGGGCTCCGAGCCAATGAGCGTGTCCTGGTTGAAGGACAACCATGAGCTGAAGGAGGCCGAGAACACTCACATCACATTCCAGAATGGGACGGCTCAGCTGCACATCACCAACCTGCACGGCAAACACGCCGGCAAATACTGCTGCCAGGCGCAGAACCAGGCTGGCAAACAGAGCTGCTCGGCATTGCTGACGGTCAAAGGTTGGTCTGCCGGCGAGTCAGTGCTGTGGATCAATCAACCTGAGGAGGGGGCCGAGGGAGCAGCTAGAAACAGTCATCAAGAGCTAGAAACAGTCAGCCAGGAGTAAAAGATAGCGACCAGTGCTCAGAGATAGTGATCATTGATCAAATACAGTAACCAGGGGTCGAGACCCTCAGAGGTTGTTGAGAACCCTCAGAACCTGACGGGTTGATGCAGACCACATGCACCATCTGAGATTCAAATATTTCCTGCTTTTTCACCTCTTCGACCTCTTGACTGACTCTGTATTGTGACATCTCAGAACCGGCACAGATCACAGAGGAGGCCAAGTCTGTCAGTGTGACTCAGGGCGATCCGGCCACACTGGAGGTCCGATTCACCGGCACCAAGCCGCTGAAGCAGACATGGCTGAAGGCTGGGAAGGAGCTGACGTCAGGGCAGAGGTGGAAGGTGCAGAGCACCGACAGCAGCTCCACTCTCAAGATTATCAAAACGGAAAAAAGTGATGCTGGAGAATACAGCTTCCAGGTTTCGAACGACGTCGGGGAGAGTCAGTGTGAGGCAACGCTCAGCGTTCTGGGTCAGTTCTCTACAAGTCCTCCACATGTCCTCTTCAAGTCCCCCACAAGTTCTCTACATGTCCTTTACATCTCCTGAATCAGTCCCCCACACGCCGTCCACATGTTGTACACATATCTGCCACATGTCGTCCATAAGTCCTGTATATGTGCCGCCCAAATAAAGTTAACTCCTCTATATGTCCTCCACATTTTCCCCACATGTCCCCCACAAGAGCTTTCAAACAGCTGCTCAATGCTCTTGTCCTCTTCTTTGTCAGATCAAATAATTCCTCCATCTTTCACGAGGAAACTGAAGCAGACTGAAGGAATCAAAGGATCCTTCGCCCATCTGGACTGCCTGGTGTCGGGCTCACTGCCTATCACTGTGCAGTGGTACAAAGACCAGAAGGAGATCCAGACTGATGGAAAACACAAGTGCACTTTCTTTGAGAACGTTGCGTTTCTGGAAATCTCTGATCTGGACTCTAAAGATGGCGGCAGTTATACCTGCATGGCCCGAAACAAGGCGGGGTCAGTGCAGTGCTCCGGCGTCCTGCTGGTCAAAGGTTTGTCCTCCTAATGTTCCCTGGAAAGCCGAGCAGTGGCAGCTCTTTCAGACTCTAACTCACTTCTGTCTTTCAGAACCGCCATGTATTCTTGAAAAGTCTGAATCCATGAGCGTGTTGCCTGGGTCAAAGGTCTTGTTTAACGTTCTGCTCTCCGGCACACCCCCGCTCACAATTAAATGGTTCAAAGACCAGAAAGAGGTTTTGTCCAGTGCCGACTGTAACGTGCTCAGAGACAACACCTCCAGCTCGTTGGAGCTCTTCTTCGCCAAAACCTCAGACTCTGGAGACTACGTCTGTGAAATCCAAAATGACGTGGGCTCTGCTTCCTGCCAAGCGGCGCTCTTCGTCAAAGGTTACCGCTCTTTAAATTCAGTGTATGAGTATGTCCCCATCCACCTGTTTACTACCCAGCAGAGGGCTGATCGTGGGAGGCAGGCTTCCTCCAGGGGGCGCTCCTTACAGTCATATCTTCATTTTGTCTTAATTTCAGGTCATGTTGAAGACAACATTCTTTGGTTGGTGGAACCTTTCACATCTTTGAATGTGCCTGTAACTTGCCATTGGCCATAATGATGATTATTTGAAGAATGCTCTTCTTAACCCAGAAATGTTGAGTTCCTTAAAAGTGACACAGAATGCAAAATATGTAGAAATAATTGTTTTTATAGTTCAACTGAAATAAATTTTTAACAACAATTGATCCTGATACAAAGCTCTGTTAAGCCCACAATGATTTCAAGTGAAGGTGTCCCTTTGAATCAAACATGTGGATGGAAACATTCGAGTTTTTCTTCCGATGGCCTGACTTGCTGTCTGGTTTCATCCTTCAGTGCCTCCCAAGTTCACCCGGACACCGGCCCGCCTGTCGGTGGTGCGTCCAGGTCAGAGTAAACTCTTTGAGTGCCAGGTGACGGGAACACCTGAGATAGACATCTACTGGTTCAAAGAGGGCTCTGAGATCCTCCCCAGCGACCGCCATAAGTTGGCCTTCGTCAACTCTGTGGCCTCGCTGGAGCTCTGTAGCGCCGAGCTCAAAGACGGCGGTCTATACTACTGTGAAGCTCGCAATGAGGCCGGCAGCGAGAGTTGCAGCATGGACTTGAAGGTCAAAGGTCAGTCAAGTCTGCCTAACTGTGCAGGAAACACATCATGACCACTCTGCAGTAACAGAGTCAATAGACCTGCAGGAACCTGAAACCAGTTTCTCCGATGTTGCTTTTAGTTTCCTCTTAAAAAGGTTACTCAGCTGACAATAGCGTCATGCCCCTTGTACACTGAGTCTGTTGTGGTTTCGCTCATTTGGACCAGCATGGACTATTCCTCGACTCACTCCAGACTTTCATTCCGTTGGAATGTGTGAGGCCAGCTTGTTCTGAGCTGTTCTGATCAGGTTTTGGACCAGTTACAGGTGGTGTCTCAGCTACTCTAGATTGGTTTTTGGACTGGTTCTGGATGGATGTCAGACTAGTTTCAGACTGGTTGTTAACTGGTTGTTGGACAGTTGTTGAGCAGCTGACACTCAGATGAAACACTGTTAAACACGCTATAATCAGGTGATTGAAGCTGACTGAAGCTGATCTGTGCTGATGGTCTGGTCGTTATGAGGATGTGATTCTCTGAATTCTAGTAGAAGCTGGTGGTTCCTGCAGCGTTCTGCTGATTCTGTTACAGACATGGTGATCTCTGCTGAAGTCATTCCAACGTAAGACTGGTGACGATTTGTCTCCTCTCGTCTTAGAACCGCCTTCGTTTATTCGAGAACTGACTCCAGCTGACATTGTGAAGGGCTCCGGGGCCACTTTTGAGTGTCAGGTGGCAGGAACAGCTCCATTTGAGATAACATGGCACAAAGATGGAAAGGAGATCAGACCCAGTGCCAAACATGGCTTCTCCCAGGTGCTGGACTGCGTGGCTCTGGAGGTCCACAGATGTGATGTGGTTGATGTTGGAGAATATCAGTGCACTGTTGCTAATGAAGTGGGAAGCTGCACTTGTAAGACAAACCTCAGCCTCAAAGGTTGGTCTCATCATTTTCACAATATATTGACCTGTTCTACATTGAAATCTAAAACACTGGATGGTTTTCTTTTGTTAGAACCTCCAACATTCACACGGAGGCTTGAGAACGCCACCACAGTTTTGGGTAAGATGGTGGAGTTTCAGTGTGTGGTTGCCGGCTCACCCACGCTCTCTGTTCAATGGCAAAAAGATGACTGCTGGATTTTGGAGGATCCAAAGATTGAGAGAACATTTGAGCAGAACATTGCCACTCTCAGAATTGCAGCCTGTGAGGCGTCATACAGTGGGAAGTACACCTGCCAGGTGGTGAATGAGGCGGGGCAGGAGAAGTGCTTTGCAACCCTCACAGTGCAAGGTACCCATCATTTCACTAATTACTGCTCTCAGGTGTTTGTGTTGTCCCTGCTTGGTTAGAACCTGTGTGAATGTCTTGACTTTGCATTTTAGAGCCTCCTCAGATCACAGAGAAGCCCGAGGTGATCAAGGTAACGGTGGGAGACCCGGTCAGTCTGGATTGCAAGGTGACCGGCTCACCCGAGCTCAGAGTGAAGTGGATGAAGGATGGCAAAGAGCTTCAGTCCATCAGACAGCACAAGCTGACCTTTGACAACAACATGAGCAGCCTGAAGATTCAGGCGGCTCAGAGAGAGGACGAAGGAGAGTACGTCTTTGAGGTGGCTAACCACATCAGCAGCTGCAGCTGCAGAGTCAAAGTGATGGTGTTAGGTCAGTGTGAAAGCACACAGTTCACTGCGGCTCAAACCAAATGCAGGCAGAGTCTCATTTCTTTTCACTCTTTCCTCGGTGACAGAACAAGTGATTGCCCCGAGCTTCATCAAACCTGTGGCAGACATGCAGGAGATTTTGGGCTCCTTTGTTCAGATATGCTGCAAAATATCAGGTTCTCTGCCAATTTCTGTGGAGTGGCAGAAAGATGGAACCAAAATCCTGAGTGGCATGAAATACAAACTCATCCAGCAGGACAACTCTGTGTCTGTGGAAATCGAACAGTTGGAGAGATCCGATGCAGGATCGTACTCCTGCAAATTGAGCAATGCAGCAGGAAGCTGCCAATGCAGTGGATCGCTCAGGGTCAAAGGTCAGGCAGCCATCCGACAGCTCTGTTTTCAAGAGTGGGAGGTGAGTTTCTCTTTAACCTGCCTGGTCTTGTGTGATTCTCAGAACCGCCCAGCTTTGTGACAGTGCCTGAGCCCCAGGCAGCCATCCCCAACACCGCCGTGCGCTTCAAATGCACATTTAAAGGGACGCCTCCCTTCACGGTCAAATGGTTCAAGGAGGACACGGAGCTCATGACAGGGCCTGCCTGTTTCACCGGGCTGGACGGCCAGGCCTGCTTCCTAGAGTTGTACTCGGTGGGAGTCACCCACACCGGAGTTTACTCTTGCCAAGTCAGCAACGACGCTGGCTCTGTACGCTGTAGTGCAGATCTGGCGGTCAAAGGTTGGACTTGCATCATTGAATTCAACTCTTGTTTGGCTGTACTCATCTCCGAGCTTCCTCATTGGCTGAACGTAGAGACTCTTTCAGCTGTGCAGCACTTTGATATTGCTCCTTCTCACCGAGAGCTGTCTGAGGCCTCATTGTGGCATCTCCATCTTCTGCTGCTAACCCTACATCCTCACCTGCTGCTTCTCTTAACCTTCTTTTGAGTCTCCACTCACTTCTGGCCGCTAATGTGTCTGTGTTTTGGCTTTCCAGAACCACCTGAATTTGTGCTGAAACTCCCTGCTACAAAGTTTGTGAAGCAGGGCGAGTCACTCCGCCTGGAGTGCAAAGCCAGCGGCACGCCACCGCTGAAAACCGCTTGGTATAAACATGACGCCAAGCTGACAGAGGGCGGGAACTACAGGACCTCCTTCGTGGACTCGGTAGCAGTCCTGGAGCTGCTCCGTGCCAGCTTTGATGACGATGGAGTTTTCACTTGCGAAGCTCAGAACGATGCTGGCAGCGTGAGCTGCAGCACCACACTTACCGTGAAAGGTCAGCCTCTCCTGACTTCTCATTGGTCCGGTTGCACTGGCTGCCCAGTGTGACGTACCAGCTTTTTTTTTTTTTTTTTTTTGAAGCTTAAAGCTGATATCCAAAACACCCTTAAGTCCTGGAGTCCCATCAGATGCTCAAAGTAACACCTTTCTCTTGGTTTGAGGGTCTTCCTTTCTTTTCATCTATGTGTGCTGACCAGCGAACATCCTTCCAAGGAAACATTGAAATATTCCAATAATCCATTGGACTTCACTCGCTGGAACATTTTGGAATGGACTAAACAAGCTGATTTACCTGTGGCTCCAGCAATGATTTCTATTGCTTTCCGCCATCATAGCTGTAGTTTCACTAACAGATCTGAAGTCTCTAATATAACTCTAACCTCCATTTCAAATAACTCTAACATCTGCCGGACATCTCGGCTTTAATTCTAACCATTACCTAAAAGAACAGTCAATTAAAAGCCTCTTCACAAGGTCTCTCTTCAAAAATCTTATCACATGCAACCATCCAAACAGCAGTTCCAACCAGTGGCGGTTCTGGGGAGGGGCCAGCATCGTATCATTGAACTTGGATCCCCCTGCGCCCCCCGCCCCCCCCCCCCCCCCCCCCCCCCCCCCCCCCCCCCCCCCCTTTCTTGAATAAATATTGATACAATAATGAAAACTACGTGTCCTGCCAATGCAAAAGGTTGAATCATTCCGTGCAGCAAACTTAATTTGCCCCTTTGACAAAACCCTTTGCCCCAGACTGGCCGCTTCAGTAAAATAGGTCTAGAACCGCCACTGGTTCCAACCAATCCTGAACGACTGCTCCAACATTGCTCCAACCGTGAAACCACATGAAGTGCAAAAAAATGTAATGAAACCTTCCCTTCTGGGCTCCAGTTAAGAAGATATAACTCAAAATGGTCATTGTCAACATATTTTACCTTCGTCGTTACATTTGCACTGTCATGGATGAATTTCTGACCAGTTTCTAACAACCCTTCGATCTGGGCGACGCTTATTGAGACAGATATTTCCCCCAAAAATTCACCATCAATGTAGAAATACCAACAAATACCTAAAAACTCCTCTCACTGGACTCTGACTCAGCAGTTATTTTCCTTTAAAGTCCATTTTAATTCTAGTTAAATTTCAACATGTCCCTAATTTCAGCGGAAGTTCATCCAGATTCCTGATGGTTTGGCTATTTTTAGAATTGTATTCCAGAAATACTAAAGAAACACTGATATTTCATGAAATGTAATCATTCTAGGCTAAATCAGTTGTATAACACCTCTCTTGAAATTCCAGCAAATTCCCAACAGTTTTCTAACTTTAAAAATATATCAAATAGTTCATCCAAATGGGGCCCTTGTTCACAAACTCATCCAGGATGTTCTCTCAATTTTAGTCAAAATTCCGAAACATTCCCGAGTTGTCTGCTTAGAAGCCTCTCAACATTGGTACCAACCCAAGAACAATGGAGAAGCACTTTCTTTAGTTTTAACCATCCTTGTCGAAATTTCAACAATTCTTCACAATACTTTAAATCTATGAGTTTGTAATTTAGCAAAGTTCCCCAACAAGATATTCCTGTAGCTTTTCAGTGGATCCAACAGCCAATCTCTCTAACAGTTCCTCAGCAGTGATTTCACCACTCAGTCTTCTGTGTCAGCCTGGATTTCACAGCTCCTTCGACAAATGTTCACTAACCTGCGAAAAGCCCCAACAAATCCCCAACAAAGCGCTCCATCTGCATTGAGTCAAGAAGGTCTTTAAGTTCATCTCAGTGTCGACAAAACCTTGACAACTCTGCACTGCATTATGTGACAAAAAACTATCAACCATAAACCCCATTACCTTCAGCAGTACCCATTCGTTGACCCGTCTGTTTTGAGGTTCCTTCCCAAGAAGTTCCAACAAGTTCCAATGTAGTGAGGCTCCAATTGAAAAGCTTTTTCTCAGTTTTCCACTTTTCAGTTAGTATATCCAACAGATTGTAAAACACTTTTCAAAACTTTTCAGTTTAAATTCAAGTTCTTAGATATTTCCATCAAACATTTCTTTTGGATTCCAGATTACAAAAATGAGACTTTCTTGAAGTTTTCACTGAATTTATGACAATTGTTAAATTTTTCATGATTTAACTTCAGGAAATAACTTTTCGCAGTTTAAACCAAACAAATCCAAATATTTAATCTAAATTCCGTATTTCCTTGGAAGACGTGGCTTTGTTCAGCTTCCTCAAACTATGGAGCTGTAATTTAATCACACTTGCCCTGATGTAAAGGAATCCCTCTCAGTGGCGGTGGCCTTCAGGGTTTTTGGGTTTCAGCTTAAGGACTTCGCCTTGGATTGTTTTCCTGGTGTAAACCTTTTTAACCACTTCCTGATCTTTCTGTAGAGCCTCCATCTTTCGTTAGGGTCCCTCAGCCTGTCGAAGGGCTGAAAGGGAAGGACGTGAGTCTGTACTGCGAGATGCGCGGTACAGCTCCGTTCCAGGTTACCTGGTTCAAAGACAGAAAGCCTCTGATGGAGAGCAGGAAATATAAGATGGTGAGCGAGGGCAGCTCGGCCACGCTGCACGTCATTGGGATTGAGCCCACGGACGCCGGCGATTACGAGTGCAAAGTGTCAAATAGTGTGGGAAGTGACACCTGCCAGGCACCAGTTAAACTCCGAGGTCAGTAGAAATGGTCTCACGTGAACATGAGATTTTCCGAGTGCTTTGTCACCCCGTTGACTTTCCTTTTTGCGCTGTTTTCTCCTCTGTTCAGAGCCACCGTCGTTCGTGAAGAAACTGTCGAACACGACAGTGACACTGGGAGAGGAGGTGACCCTTGTGGCCACTGTTACAGGCTCTGAACCCATTACTGTGTCCTGGGTTCAGGACAAGGATCACATTCTCAGGGACGGTGACAACAGGAAAATCACCTTTGAGAACAACCAGGTCGCTCTTAAAGTCTTTAAGGCTGATGAAACCACGGCAGGCAAATACTCCTGCCAACTCAGAAACGATGCTGGGAGTGTGGAGTGTTTCGCTAACTTGACTGTTCTAGGTTTGTAACCATATAATTCTCTCTTTCTCTTTGTTTGTTGGGTTTTTACAGCCTTCCTCCCCCCACGCAGGTCTCATTAAATCATGCTGTGCTCCCTCCTTGTTGATTCTAGAAGCAGCAAAGATTGTGGATAAGCCCGACACTCTGAGCGTGACGGCCGGGGACATCGCCGCCCTGGAGGTCAAAGTGTGCGGGACACCGGAGCTCGTCCCCAAGTGGTTCAAGGACGGCGTGGAGCTAGCCTCTGGCAGGAAGTACAAGATCTCATTCTCCCGTATGATTTCCAGTCTGAACGTGCTGAACGCCGAGAAGATCGACTCTGGAGAGTACACCTTCCAGGTCATGAATGAAGTTGGGAAGGACCTAAGTAAAATCAACCTCACCGTTCTAGGTTGGTACTTCTTTTTACTCCATGAAGTGGTTGGATTAGTATTGCTACAAGACATCAGTGTGCCTAACCTGGTCCGGCCCTCAGAGACTTATCAATGGTCGCAAAGCTCTCTCCATTTTTAGGGGTATAGCATTTTTTCGGTCATAAAAAAAATGGCGAGTCTGCATCTGAGGTGCTGTCTCTGAGAAAATCAAGCAGAAACCATTTTAGGGGTGGAACATGGCCCATCTCAAATTTTCATGATACTGGTTTCGATGACTCCTTCAAAAGGTTGAAGAGATGGGGTAAAGTCATTTTTGGTCCAAAAATTAATTTCGGGGGTGAAATGGCACTTTCAAAATAACGCTCCAGCATCAGCTGAGAAATGCCTCCCAGTGGATAACATATTAAACTCAGGTATTTCGAATCTCCCTTTTTTTTCCTTTTTTTTTTTTTATACAACTGGTAATGTAATGCCATGTTTTGCACAATCTTCATGGCAAAATCGCTCCTTATTGATGATGGAAATTACAGCATATATTTAAATGTAAACCTGATGAAGAACCAATTTTATTGCTAAACAAAGAAGTCATTGTTCTACTTCATAATCTCAGTGTGATAGTAATAACATTCAAGGAAAAAGGGACTTGCCCTAATTTGATAAATTACACATTGATTGATCAATAGCTCCATACAACCATTTTTAGTGCTTTTTATCATTGGTGATGTGAAAAGTATAAATTAAATTAAATTTGTACCAATTATTTTGAATTATAAAGAGATGAAACAGTGACAGAAGTGAAAATTACTCTCAATATTTAAGTTGGTGAAAGCTTGGCATATCCAGCTGAGCAGAAAAGTGCCAAATTTTGATTGACATTGTCGAATTTGAGAGTGCTGAATTCAAAATTCACTGAAGTCGCAATACTACCAATTCAAGAGTTGACTTTAAAAATTTAAACTCCTGGAGGAAAAACATTGAGTGTCAGTGAAAAAAGAAAGAGTTTATCAACAGAGTTACAGAGACTAAATTAAATCCGAATGCATCTTTTATGGTCAAAAACTAGTGAATTAAAGTTTTAAACGGTTCAAGCTGAAACTGCCCAAGACCCCCAAACAGCTCCAGACAGAGTGAAAACCAAACACTTCATCCTCTGAAACACGGAGGCGGAGTGTAAAACACAGTATTCACACTGAGAAACTAATTTTTTTTTTATTATTATTATTTTTTACCACAACTTTTTTAGTCTAGCTTCAGCCTTTCTCTGAAACTGAGACCAAAAGATGTGAAAACAACCCTTTGGCCAATCAGGGAGCAGGACTCCATAATCAAAATACAAAACAGTGATGTCTTCATCTGTTGCTTCCATCTGAGAATCAAACTGCTCTTTTAAATATTGGATTATTGTAAAGAAATATCTAATATCTCTTTATGTTGTCGTAGTTTTGTTTTTTTTTTTCTTACCAAAATTTTTTTTGTTTGCTTGTTGATTGTACTGTGGTAAAATAATAAGCCTCTGATGTATTTAGGGCTATTTTTCTTCTTTGAGAGGTTTGTTGAAAATATCCAAGAGCAGCCTGAAAACTTATTCAAATTCATGTCATTCTCACATCAGTCTAAAATTAATGATCCAGTGAGTATAAAATGTACTGTAAAAATAATTATTATAATTTACTTTTTTGTTTGTTTTGTTTTGTTTTTGCTGGTTATTGAAGAAACATTCCTTTTAAATAATCCGACTTCTGCATCAGCAATGTTATGGGCAAGCGTTTTTCATTCAAACTGAGCGAAATGGAGTGGTAGAACCTCAGTGGGCGGGGCTGGACCATCACAGCTTTCTGCTTCCAGAGGCAAGCATATGAGAGTTTCAAAGGTTGTAAGACAAGCAGCATTCAGTGTTTGCGCCGGTTTCCTTCGGTGCCGCATATGAAGTTAACATCCTGCCAAAACCTCACAAACACACAAAACATGTTTTACTCACAACCAACGATTAACAAACACACTCAGTGTGGTTTGCAGATACAAAATATTATTCACAAACTGATGCTTTCTGATTTGCAAATACAGAATAAACCTGTATCATGTGTCAGAAACAATACATGTTTTACACACACAATGAAACATAGTTCTTCAATTACAAAAAAAAATATCCTCCAAGTACAAAAAACACTTCTACAACTTTGTGACTTTTGGCACTGATGTTCTGCTCTCCAGATTCGCAAGCAGATGCAGCGAGATTGATACACGTCAGTAAACTTTCTCGGAAATGTCCTGTAATTCTAACTCCACCACAGCAGGGGGTGCTGTTGCTTGACTTTGACTTTCAAGATGTCAACAAGTGACTCACTGCCTTTGACTTGGAATCAGAGATACCTGCTCAAAAGGAGAAACAGTTTGGGGGACTAAATATGGGGACCTTCAGTGAAATCAACAGCACCACCTGCTGATGTGGGCTTTGACGTACAGGACATTTCTGAGAAAGTTTACTGACGCATGTCTATGAGTATCTGTGCCAAAAGTCACATCTGTCACATAAATGTAGAGTTGCTTTTGTACTTGAAGAATGTTGTTTTTGTAATTGAAGAAATATGTTTGTGTGAGGAAAACATAATGTATTTGTTTCTGACAATCCGCAGAACAAAAAGCATCAGCTTGTGAATGATGTGATGTATATGCAAACCACGCTGAGTTTGTTTGTAAATTGTTATTTATAAGTTAGACATACTGTGTGTTTGTGAGGTTTTGGCATGGTTTTAACTCCATAGTGATGCCCCAAAACTGTCCAAACTCTCCCAAACTGGCAACCTGTGTGACACTTTCCAGAGGGGAGGGGGAAATCGCTATATGACATAATGTTACTTATTGCACCTTTGATGGTGCAGTCTGTAATATTATCAGTCAGAAACCTCCTTTCAATCATCACTGTCAAGTAGTGGAGAAATCCACAGAAACTAACATGCTAACCAGCTTGCCAGAGCTGGATCAACCCTGTAGTGACCACTCTGTACCAGCAGATGGTGCAGGAGTGACTCAACCTCTCAGTGTGCCTCCAGAAGAAGCAGCAGATTCGGATTTGGACACTTCAACAAACATGTTTCAGGGGTGCTGAAATTCTTGGGAGCAACTGAAATAAAAGTGCTGAAACTGTGAAGAACAGAGTCACTTTACTTAAAAATAGTAAACAAGAGAAAAGCATGAGCCTATCGTTTGAGAAACGTATCAACCATTCCATTTCCTCTGTTCCCTGTTTTTCTCCTGTAACATTTGCATCTGCTAATGGCTCATTTCCCTCCCAAACAGACAAGACGATTCCTCCAAGCTTCTCCAGGAAGCTGAAGGACTGCAACATGGTGGTGGGAAGCTGTGGAGAGCTGGAGTGCAAAGTGTCCGGCTCTCCTCCGTTCACCATCTCCTGGTATCATGACAGCGAGGAAGTCCAGAGCGGACCCAACCAGGAGATCTCCTTCAGTGACAACACCTGCACGCTCAGAGTTCCCACGCTCAAGCTGTCTGACTCTGGAACATACCGATGCAAGGCCGTCAACAAGGCCGGGTCCAGCGAAACGTCGGCCTCGCTGGTCGTCAAAGGTCAGTTTTTACCCAGAAGCCTCAGTGCTGACAGGACGTCAATTGACATGTTTCACACTCAAGCATTGCCCTTTATGCTGATTGTGTGAAGATATAAACAGTCTTCCTCGGGGTCTGGGTCTCAGTTCTCTATCCTTTCACAATAAATTCCTCAAAGTATTCTTGAACTAATAAATCTTCTTGCTGAATTTTTTTAAAAAAAAAGGTCCACAGGATTGGTCGACCTAAAAAGTGGTTGTTTCCATTTCTCAGAGGACTTTTCCATCTTCCATCTTTATTCTTCCATCAGAGCTGCAGTGGTTGGTTCATTACACTTTACCAATCGCGTTTTGACCACTTGTCATCTGATGGGACCTTAACATCTGTCTCGGGATTGATTCCTTCAACAACAAAGTAGCATTAATAAACAGCTGCTGTTTTCTGTCTTTGAAACGCAGAGCAGTTGATGAGATGCTGATTGCTGATCACTGCTGATTGACAGGAAATGGAAAGTTTGATAAATCTGCCATTGTTCACATGTGAAAGAATCTTTGGTTTGAGACTTTGTCAGTTTGAGACTTATAATGTGACATTCTGGACCAAGCGATTAAAGATGGAAAGTATGTTTACTATTCTCTGTATTGCACATGCACAATTGGCTTTTGTTGCAGTTATATACTTACTGTAGGTTGCCCTCTCCAATGTTCCATTGATTTTGTTGGAACTCTTGAGAAAAGTCTTCCATGCATGGCCCATTCTGGATAGTGGTCAAACTAGTGCTGGACTGATTTTCCTGTGACAGATGTGACAGACTTCCAACTCAACAAAATAGTTTCTTTTCAGAGTTATTGTTGAAAATGTTTATCCATTATCTGAATTTCCGATGTTAAGCTAACAGACCTGCTGAAAAGGTGAATAGTTGTCAGTTGTTGAGCTTCAGTTCTCGGTGGGTAAGAACTCTTCAGCAGTCTGATGGTGTGTTCAGAGTCTGATGGGAAAGCTCAGGGCAGGTTTTTGTTCACAGAGCCACCGTCGTTCGTGGTGCCACCTCAGCCCATGGAGGCCATGCCCGGCTCCACTGTGACCTTCTCAGCCATGGTGAAAGGCAGCGCCCCCCTCAGGCTGAAGTGGTTCAGGGGAACCAAGGAGATCCAGGCGGGACGCGACTGTGATTTCTCCCTGAAGGACAACCAGGTGATCCTGGAACTTCACAACGTGAACCGCAGTCACGCCGGAGAGTACACCTGCCAGATCATCAACGACGCCGGGAAGGAGAGCTGCCCCGTCAACCTCAGCGTCAAAGGTCAGGAATCAGTCCTCTCACAAGAAAATCTGATTTTGTGTAATACAGACTGAAAACAAAAACAGCTTTCTAAAACCCTACACTGATGTTGTGGCTGTCCTTCAGAGCCCGCTGCTTTCGCCAAGAAGCTGAAGGATCTCTCGGTCGAGAAGGGCAAACCTCTGGTGCTGGAGTGCACCTACACCGGGACCCCCAAGATCACCGTGAGCTGGTTCAAGGACGGTCAGCAGATCTTCGCTTCCTACAGATACAATATCACCACCACTGAGAGCTCCTGCATCCTGGAGTGTCTCAGCACTGATGACAAGGAGGCGGCCGGCCGCTACAGCTGCCAGGTGTCCAACGATGCCGGGAAGGACTCGTGTGAGGCAGCCGTGTCCATCCTCGGTGAGAGACGCTTTTCAGGGGGCAAGCATTTCTCTGAGACTTTTTCATTTCATTCAGTTCAATTTGATTTTTTTTAATTGATTTTCATTCAAAAGATAACACAAAAAATGTACATAAAAGAAAATAACACAAGAATGAATGAAAAAGGAGCAGAAAGAATAACTTACAATGTCTGTCCATTCTTTCATCACTTCATAGTTTCCCAATATTTACAAACGCCATCATCTTTTTTCACCTGATTTAACACTAGTTACATGCATCTATTATCATTTTTTTTCTCTATCTACCTCTTCTTTATCCAGCCACTTATATTCCATCTACAATTTCGATCATTATCCGTATTCAAAAATTCCAAGATCAGTTCCATTCTGTCAGAATAAAATTATGCAATGCTGGACACATTTATGCAGAGTTCACTTCTTTGGTCTGGATCAGAGTCCGGGGAGCTTTTACACCTCCCCAAATGAGCCAGACTTTCCCTCAAACCAAATCTGGTCTGGGCCAAATAGTGCTGCTGTGAAAGCAAAAGACAATTTTGCAGAAAATAAAAGGAAGAATTCTACATGTGCAAACACAGGAGAACCCTGCAGACCCAGACTCATTCGGGGACTTACTGCAGAACCAGACTCAGAGGTAGACACCCCTGGCATAATCTAGTAGTGACAAATATATGGATTAATTTGTCAGCGTCACTCTGAGTCAAAATGTTCCTGATTTGACAGACTTTCCAGATGAAAGAAAACAGTCAGGCAAACTTGTTTAATGTGGGATTTGGGTCAAATCTAATAACTTCTGTTTGATCTGGGTTCAGAAGCAGTCAGTCAGTGATTGGTCAGTCGTCTACTCCTGCTCTGACCACCAGAGGTCCTCACACTGCTCATTTTTATCTCAGAGCCGCCATATTTCGTTGAGCCTCTGGAGAGCATGGAGGTGACAGCGGGCGATGGTGTGTGCCTGAAGTGTTCAGTGGCCGGCACGCCCGAGATCAAGGTGTCGTGGTTCAAGGCCGACGGAAAGGTGCGCTCCAGCCCCAACTGCAAGCTGGAGTTCTCCAAGGGCGTTTCCTCGCTGAAGCTCACCAAAGCCAGCAAGGCCGACATCGGAGAGTACACCTGCAAGGCGGAGAACCGGATCGGCTCTGCCTCTTCCACCTGCAGGGTCAACGTGCTCGGTAACACCCCATCCACCCACACCCAAACAGATCCAACTGACCGACCCATCATCGGTCGGACACTCCAACTAACCGATTCACCAACAGATTGATCGTTCCATACACCAATAAATATCCCTATGTTACTGAGAGCATGTTACAGGTGATGAGGCACGATCTGAACAAATACAGAGACATGTGCTCACACACTCACAAACACACACACACACACACACTGAAGTGGAGGAATCTGCTGACTGTGAATTCAATGTTTGATTCCCTCAGAGGCTAAAACACAGCCGTCCTTCCCGAAGAAGATCAGCAGCTTGCAGCAGACAGAGGGTCTGCCGGTGCGCTTCGAATGCCGCGTGGCCGGCTCCTCCCCCATTGAGGTGTCCTGGCTGAAAGACGGCGAGCCGCTGCACCCCGGCGCCGGCTTCTCCATGACCTACGACAACAACACGGCGGAGCTGCAGATCGAGCGCAGCGAGATGAGGCACAGCGGAGAATACACCTGTGTGGCCTCCAACAGCGTGGGCTCAGCGTCCTGCAGGGCCAAACTCACCCTACAAGGTCTGTGTGTGTGCGTGTGTGCATGGTTTTTTTTTTTTATGTGTTTATATTGTCTATGTGTGTATGTGTGTGTATTTTCTATGTGTGTCTGTGTAAGAGTTTGTGCATTATTTGTGTGTGTATTTCCTGTGTGTGTGTCTGTATTTTCTGTACGTGTTTTTTTTTTTCTGTGTGTGTGTCTGTGGATTTTCTATGCTTGTGTTTTTTGCGTGTGTGTTGGAGGATCTGAGGCTGACTCCTCTTCTTCGGTCTCTTCTTCGTGGTGCTGCAGAACCCAGGTTCCCACCACTCTTTGACCAGAAGCTTTCGCCACAGGAAGTAACGGTGGGCGACAGCATTGAGCTTGAGTGTCACATGACAGGCTCCGCCCCCATTAAGGTCACATGGTCCAAAGACCACAAAGACATTCGCTCCGGAGGAAACTACAAGATGAGCTGTGTGGATAACAGACCGCACCTGAGTGTCCTGAAGGCCGACCGAGGCGACTCGGGCCGCTACTTCTGCCACATCTCCAATGACGTGGGCAAGGACTCTTGTTCTGCTGACATTTCAGTCAAAGGTACTCCTGCTGTGGGCCCGCCCCCTCTTCCAAGGCGGTTCTTTGAGTGAGCTGGTCCTGTCCCCCACTCACCACCTCTCTCTTGTCTCGCTTTTAGAGAGGAAGATGCCTCCGACGTTCACCAAGAAGCCGTCGGAGAACATGGAGGACTCAGAGGGGAAGCTGGTGAAGATCGAGGGCAGGGTGTCCGGGTCGCAGCCCATGTCCGTCAGCTGGTTCAAAGATGACCGTCAAATCTACAGCTCTGACAAATACGACATCAGCTTCAAGAGCAACGTTGCCGTGCTGTGCATCAGAGGCAGCCAGGTGGCCGACAGTGGCCGCTACACCTGCACCGCCTCCAATGAGGCCGGACAGGCCTCCTGTGACGTCACCGTGGGCATCGCAGGTGAGACGCACGTCTCCAGGTGGACTGGTAAGTGTCCCGCTGAGCAAAGAGCTGATTGTGGTTATCTGATTTCGTCGCAGAGGCCAAAAAGCCGCCAGTGTTCGACGTCCCGCTCAAACCGGTGACGGTGAACGAAGGGGAGAAGCTGAGCCTGCGATGCCATGTGTGTGGGACTCCTCCTCTGAAGGTTCAGTGGATGAAGGACCGCAAAGACCTGACATCCGCCGGCAGCACCAGGATCACATTCTCAGATGGGACAGCATGCCTGGAGATCAGCCAGGCATCCCGACATGACGCTGGCGACTACTTGTGTAAGGCCAGCAACGAGGCTGGCAGCGAGTTCTGCAAGGCCAAAGTCCTCGTCAAAGGTAATGGCACCTAAGAGGGTATCATCTCTTCCAGCAGACGTTCTTGAATTCAAGTGACTTCAAGCAGGAAGCATTACTACCATGTTTTCTAGAAACTAGAAAGCAACACAAAGACAACATCAGGAACAAGAGACCATGTGGACTCTGAGATGATTCCATGATCAATAAGTAACTGTAGCAGAAACCGTCATCACCACATTTGTATGAACACTTTCAGGCTGATGTTGGTCAGATGTCAACCAATAGTAAAGAAGGCAAGACTCAGACATAATTTATTCAAATACATTTTCTGAATTGAAGCAATGTCATTACCATAAAACTAGATTAAGAGCAAAACCATAAATCTCGTAGGTTAGACAGCCTAATATTTACTGAAACAGCTTCAACCCTCGGTCAACAGGTTGACATGTCAACAGGTCAGCAGATCACCAGGTGAACGGATCAACAGCTCAACAGTTTGACAGGTCATCAGGTCAACAGGTCAACAAGGATCCAAAACATTGAGATTACAGTTTCAATCCAACAAAAACGTGTCATTTCTGTCACTTGAGTATTGTGATACGATGCTGTTGCTGCCCGGTTAAGATCAAGAGATATATATATGTATTAAAAAAAAAAGAGGCAACTTCACGTGTCAATCTGTGGTGCCTGCCATTGCAATGATTGGTTGATCAGAAAAAGGGGTGTGGTCTGAGGTAGAGGCTCAACTTCAGTGATGGATACGGGCTGGATGTTTTTTTTATTCTGGATATGATCCCAACAGAGGATATCAGACACAGATATCAGATACCACCAGAGTTTGGGCTGAACATCATGTGAATGAGACTGAAACATGTGTTTATTGCTTTCCTTTGACCGTGTGCATGTTGTCGTGTTGCAGAGAAAGCAGCTCCGCCTCCCACTGAAGCTCCACCCTCCACTTCACCCAAAAAACTGGACAATCTTTTCTTCATCGAGGAGCCCAAAACCGTCCACACCACAGAGAGTGAGGAGAAACCCACAAAACAATCACTAATGCACAAAAACCCATACCACAAAAACCAGTCAGAAACTCACAGGTCTCCACAGTGAACGGTTGTCCTAATGATACCTGTCTTCACAGAGGGAACCGCCACCTTCATTGCCAAAGTGGGCGGCGACCCGATCCCCAGCGTGAAGTGGATGAAGGGCAAGTGGAGGCAAGTGACGCACGGCGGACGCATCTCCATGGAGCAGCGTGGCCAGGAGGCCAAGCTGGAGATCCGAGAGGTCACCAAGTCGGACTCGGGCCAGTACCGCTGCGTGGCGTCCAACAAGCACGGCGAGATCGAGTGCAGCGCCGACATGCACGTGGACGAGAGGAAGGAGGCGGCACACCTGGAGGGAGACCTGCGCGCCAAACTCAAGAAGTATGAATGTCCAGCAGCCCTGTTGCCGTGCTCTGTAGCGTCTAGTCTGTCCTCCGTCCGTCTCACACATCGACTCCACTCACTCTTCTCATTAATCACCAAGACTTCAAGCCATTATGTTCAGATTACCCTATCAACTGTCACATTGTAGCACATGATAGAGTATCGATCTTCAACTTCAATCGTAGTTCTGTTTTAGTCATGTATTTCCACTCTGGATGAGCGCCTCCTCTTTCTGAGCACCAGACTCAATGTAATATAACATAGAGATTTCACTGACATTATAACCTGCAGACAATCCTAAAATCTGCACCATCTTCTTGATTTTAATAACGATAGAGCAGTTGTTTACAGAGCGAACACCATGTTCAGCCTGGAAGTTTCAAATATTTCCAGTGAATCCGAGCAGTGAGCAGCATCTCGTCTGGACACATCAAACCATCGATTTCCCTAAACTGCTGCTGTGTTTCAGGACGCCGTCCAAACAGAAGAGTCCTCAGCAAGAGAAGGACATCGACATCGTGGAGCTGCTGAGGAACGTCGATCCCAAAGAGTACGAGAAGTACGCTCGGATGTACGGAATCACCGACTACCGGGGTCTGCTGCAGGCTATCGAGCAGCTGAAGAAGGAGAAGGCCGAAGAAAGTGGAAGAACGGTGAGGATGATGATGATGATAGAAGTGATGATGATGATGATGATGATGGTGATGGAGGTTGTGATGATGATGACGGTGGTGAAGAAGATGCCTGTATGTCAACAGGAAGTGGATCGTGCAGACAGAGAGTCTGATGAAGAAATGGCCCGGCTGGTGGCCGACCTGCAGAAGAGGATGGAGCGCACTGAGGTGAGGATGCGTTCAGTGTCGCCTGGGAAAACGGAGCTTCTTTCTGAGGTTAACACCGTGTGGTCCCCTGCAGCCCGTCACCGTGCTGAAGGACATCACCGAGTGCTCCGTCCTCACTGACGAGGATGCGGAATTTGAGTGTGAGGTGAAGATCAACTATCCGGAGATCACGCTGTCGTGGTACAAAGGCACGCAGAAGCTGGACAGCGGCGACCGCTACCACATCAGCGTCATTGGAGACCGCCACCTGCTGCGCATCAAGAAGGCTCAGCGCGCTGACCAGGGCAACTACCGGGTGGTCTGTGGCCCACACATCTCCAGTGCCAAGCTCACCGTCACCGGTCAGTACGCAGCTCACACATCAGCAGAAACCACACAAACACAACTCTGAACTCACAGAAGTCCACCATGTCCCTGAAGTTCACCATGTCCCTGAAGTCCACCATGACCCTGAAGTCCTCCCATCTATTATATGTACAGTCGAGGAGTCCACCATGTCCCTGAGGTCCACAGTGTCCCTTCATGTTTCTCTCCCATGTGAGATTATCACAAAGATTGAAAACATCGTTAAGACTGGATTATCACTTCATTCAGTAGACCAGATTTTCCCGGTGCAAGATGGCCCCCTCTCTACAACAGTGGTTCTACACAGTCCATCTGGACCACAATGGTTTTTTCAGTCCATCTGGGCCACAGTGCTTCTTCTCACTCCATCTGGACCACAGAGGTTTTTCTTGATCCACCTGGTCCACAGTGATTCTTCTTACTACATTTGGTCCACTCTGATTCTTCTCTGTCCATTTAGTCCACAGCGGTTCTTCCCAGTCCATCTGAACCACAGATGTTCTTCTCCAATCCATCCTCACCCATCCCCACCAGTCTTTACCTGTCCTTAACTGTCCCGACCTGTCTTCGTCTGTCCTCATCCATCCAGGTGTACTTGTCTTCACTTGTCTTCATCCATCCTCACCTGTCCCCACCTGTCCTCAACTGTCCCCACCTGTCCTCGCTCATAGTTTGCTGAGATGGGCTTCAGTGCCCCTGAGGAAGATGGATGTTTGGAGATCACCTCCCTGCAGACAGAAGGCTCACTGAGCTTCAATCAGCTCTGATGGTGTAAACGACCTGTACTGTTACCAAAAATAACCCTCTTCTGTTTCTGAAACCCCCTGTTGTCATGCCAATGTTGACGTGTGGTTAACTACACGATGGAGGATTTGGTGGCAGTGTTATTCAACTCTGAGTTTCATCACATTTTGTCCCTAGACATCTCTTTGTACTTCATGATGGACTGTGGTTGGATTTGCTGATCTGATCATGCATAGAAAACTGACTCTGTGTGTGTGTGTGTGTGTTTGTTTGTGTGTGTGTTTCAGAGTTGGAGGTGGAGAAGCATCTGCAGGACACGTCGGGTAAGGAAGGCCAGCCCTGCACGCTGTCTTGCCAGTTGTCCGTCCCTGACGTAGAAGCTCAGTGGTTCAGAAACGGGAAGAAGTTAGAGATGAAGGGCAGGTTCTCCTCTGAGGTCAAGCACAAAGTCCAAAAGCTTCTGATCAAAGACCTGAAGCCCGAAGACCAGGGTCGGTACAGCTGCCGGTACCAGCAGCTGGAGTCGTCGGCCGAGCTATGGGTGGAAGGTTTGTAGCCGGACGGTCTTGACAGCTTGTAGACCTGCTGGATGTTCCATACTCACCTCTTGGCTCTCATCACGCTCTCATACTAATGCCTTTTGGATTTTTGGAGCTCACCCTCTTTTTTCTGGTCCTTTTGGGCTTTGTCTTCCTCTGTCTTAACCTTCTTCACAAGTATCTTCCAACACGCCATGGTTCCCTGTCTCTTGATAACCCCTGTCCCTGTGGTGGTGGTCTCTAACCGTGTGGACGTGGTGTGGATGTTCTCAGCTCACCGTCCCGTCTGTGTCTGTTCTAGCCGAGCAAATTCATTTCACCAAACGCATCCACAATGTGGAGGTGAACGAGCGCCAGTCGGCCACCTTCGAGTGCGAGGTGTCCTTCGACAATGCCATCGTGTCCTGGTACAAAGACACCTGGGAACTGAAAGAGAGCCCCAAATACAACTTCACCAGCGAGGGCCGAAGACATTTCATGGTCATCCGAAACGTGACCATTGAAGACGAAGGTGTGTAGAGGCCCAAACGGAAGGCTTCTTTCTTTTCTTCTCACTGTTCCCTCCATGACCTGAGTGTCTCCTCACTCGTCCCCTGTAGGCGTGTATTCAGTCATTGTGAGGCTGGAGCCCAGAGGAGAGGCTAAGAGCACAGCCGAACTTTATTTATCTGGCAAAGGTACGGTTTACCGTCAGGCCACCGCAGATTCCACGCCCCGCCTCAGTCTGAGCTGCTAACATCTTCCTCACTCTTCCTCCTTCCACAGAGATCGAGCTAGCCATGGTGCCGCTCGGTGAGTATCTGCATCTACACCGCCCAACGTGTTGGGAGATCCTGGAGTGTCCGTCAGTCTGAGCCCGTCTCCATCACGTTAACTCCATCCTCCCTGTGCATCAAACTTGAGCTATAGATAGAGTAAACCATAAAAATAAATCAATCAGCAAATTAAATTCTTTCACTGCTCTCTCAAGTCAATTGGGCAGATGATAAAACATCTGCTTATGATACTGGCTTCAAAAACGTTCCAAATGATAGAAAAGGTTCATCAGAACCGAGCTGAAGACCCCTGAATGCAACACACTGAAACTCAGGCTAGTTACATGATAACAATTTCAAGTGAAAATGTCAAACGTTCATAGCGTTTTGGGACGACACTGGAGCTCGGAATCACAGGAAGCAACTTTTTGAAAACATTCCTACTCCCTCTCTGTATAGATGGAGGAACCTCTGGTCCTGCTATTGGTGCTGCTCCTGGTCTATATTCCCGTAGGACTTGGGAATTTTAGAGTTAAAAGTCAAACATCATTTTCAGAATGTTGTCATATAAATGAAAAACTTCTCTGAAACAAAAGTGCAAAACGTGTGCATTTTTACAAGAAAAATAGATGTGGAAACGTGACCTCAAATCCACAACAATCTTGTTCGGAGGCTGTGTGTTAACCAGGATGGGTTAGGGTCAGGGGAGTGAGTCAGGATGACGGACCATCCCACAGGGGTCAGGGCCATCCAGAGCAGGCACTTTCTGCACATGGACAGTGTATATGAACTCCTGGTCAGGAAGTCTGATTAGAAACCAGCAATGAAAACATGTTGGCCGAATAAAATATGTTAGTCAGGAAACCTGCTGGGACGTTTCTGCAGATTCTGGAGTAACACCATTAAAACTCAAAATTTACATCAGGAGAACTTTGCTTGAAGTGATTAGTGCTAACTGGCCCTGAAGCTCCACCCCTGCTCGTCATGACATTTGATTGACAACTCAGTACAGTCAGCACTGCAGGATTCTCCAACACGTTCATCTGTTTTCATCTGTTCTCTCACTTTTTGAAGATAAACATGAAAACTTTCAAACTGGGTTTGAATGTTCTTTAGATTTCCCAGACTCCTCGGTTCAGAGGCCCGAGGCGCCGTCATCAGTGGCCATACGAGGTGAGACTTATTTTGGATCAGAACTCCAGAACCCAACAGAAGTGTAGCTTAAAGCTCATCAGCTTTATTCTCTCTCTTTAAAGAATCTGCTGAGTTCTATCAGTATGAAGAAGAAGTTAAACAGCAAGGTATTTTTTTGGCCATTTTCACTAACACCATAACTTGGTGGCTAGCAGAGCGTCCCACTGATCCATGTCCGCCATTCTTTTAGCCCTGTGATTTGTTAGCATGGTATTACTGTGACCTGTTAGCAGCAGTTAGCTGTTAGCACTGTGACTTGTTAGCAGCAATAAGCTGTTAGCATTGCAACCTGTTAGCATGTTAACACTGTGATCTGTTAGCAACAGTTAGCCGTTAGCACTGTGACCTGTTAGCAGCAATAAGCTGTTAGCATTGTGACTTGTTAGCATGTTGACACTGTGACCTGTTAGTACAAGTAAGCTGTTAGCGCTGTTAGCCGTTAGTTTCACAGTTGTCTGGTATGTGTTTTCTTGTAAGAATCGAGGGAGTTTTCTTATCACTACGAGGAGGAGGTGCTGCTTCAACAGAAAGGTACAAACGTACTCTTCATCTTCATGATCATTGTCTTCATTGATCCCTCTGAGCACAAACGAGGAATTCCCTCCTCAGTGTTTATCTTTTAAAAAGAAACTGAGACGCGTGTCATCCTCACGGACTCGGGTCAAGGTGATGAAGAGGACCTATGGATGTGGATCTCTCCTCCTCTTCCTCATCTTATCCTCTCTTTTTGAATTCTTGAACTATCTTTTTTCCTTTCTTTTTTACTCCTTTAACCTTCATCCTGCCTTCCACTTCATCACTAACCCTGAGTTTACCCACAGTGCTCCCTGCAGGAGGCTGTAACACAGAAACCCACGGAAACCAACAGAGGGTGGAGGTCCTGGCCCCACCAGCAGACCTGCACCCTCTGCTGGTCGTGGTTCTGGTGTAGGTCTTGTGCCCACCAGTAGATGTCACTGTGCTTCACTTCGATCCATGAACATAAATGTTCCCATGATAACCCTGCTGACCTGTCTGTCTGTCTGTCTGTCTGTCTTTCTTTCTTTCTCTCTCTTCCATGTCTCTTTCTCTCTCTCTCTCTCTCTCTCTCTCTCTCTCTCTCTCTCTCTCTCTCTCTCTCTCTCTCTCTCTCTCTCTGTCCTCCATCTCTCTCTCTTTCTGTCTCTCTCCCTCCTCCATGTCTCTCTCTCTCTCTCTCTTGCCTCTCTCTGTCTGTCTCTCAGTGGGTTTTGAAACTTGGACCCAGGAGACTTTCTCTGAGCAGAAGCTGGAGACCGAAGGTATCTGTCTTTAAATCGTAGCTCTTTTTGCTCCAGATCTTGTTTCCTGCTTCTTTCTCCAGATTTGGAGGAATTTTGTTTTCTGTCCTCTGAGGATTCAGGCTAACCTCAATGTGGTGTTTTTGGTAATTTTCGCTGCTTCCTGTGTTTCTTGTGCTTTCAGTGAGCAGAGTGGCCGTGCAGGAGACAGTGGAGACCAAGAAGGTTGAAATGAGAGCAGAGGTCCCAGTGAAAGGTAACTCCTCTTTTCTCCTCAGCTCTCCGTCTCTCTCCGGTCTCTGTCGCTGCTGATCTTCTTCGTCCACTCTCTGACACTGCTAACACACCTGGTGTCTTTTTAAGTTCCCCAAACTGAGAGAAAGCCTGAAGAGAAGCCTACGCCAATGGTGAAGGAGCCATCTCGTCCTGAAGGTAGCGGCAGAACCTTCCTTCTCCGTCTCCTCGCCTTTCACTGTCTTCATTACTTCATTATCACTTCAGTGCTGTACTATCTTCTTGTTGTTAACATTCTTTAACTGTAACTGAAACTTTTGAAGCTCCTGAGTCCAGAAAGCCAGTGGAGGAGAAGGTTGAA
The DNA here is from genome assembly GCF_902148845.1 of Salarias fasciatus. Taxonomy (NCBI): domain Eukaryota; kingdom Metazoa; phylum Chordata; class Actinopteri; order Blenniiformes; family Blenniidae; genus Salarias; species Salarias fasciatus. The sequence continues at coordinate 4,717,732 of NC_043760.1, read as the reverse complement.
GCAGTTTCCCTCCCTCAGAAGAAGGAGGTTCCTACTACCAAAGGTAGAGAGTCCCTCCATCCTTGCTTTGGTTTTGGTTTTAGTCTTCACGCTTGCGTGCTGTCCTTCTGTTGTCTTCCTGTCTTGGACTTTATTATGTGTTTGAATCTATCTTAAAAGAACCAGTGCAGCTTGAGAAGCCGGCGGTGGCTCCCTTGCTGCCTGCAGAAAAGCCAAAGAAAGGTACTTCTTCCTCTGTCCAAACCTTCTCCAGCAGCTCCTTACCTCTTCACCTCTTCCTCCTGCTGGCTGCTTCTGCTTCTTTGGAGCACTTCTTCATGAATTTGTCAGTGATGCTAATGTTAGCTCATGTTTGTCTTGCCTGCTTGAAGATGAACCTAAGCCTCAGGTACCAGCAGAACCCAAAAAGGTGGCACCTGCAGCCAAACCAGAGACAGAACCTGAGCCCAAACCCAAAGCAGAGCTCAAAAGTAAACCTGCCGCCAAGAAGGAGGCAGAACCCAAAGTTCAGCCGGCACCGGCGAAGACGACGGTGACACCACCGTCCAAAGGTACTTCGTTCTGTCTGTGTGTTGTCAGTCTATTTGTGTGTTGTTGTCACAACGTTTATGATGTCTTCAAGTGTCTGTAGAGCTTCAAATGATGAAGCGAATCTTTGTCTGTCCTGACAACCTTTGATCTCTCTTAACAATCTGTTACTTTAAGTCCCTGAAGAGAAGAAACCAGAACCACCCAAGATCAAGCCTGCACCAGAGACTGAAAAAACCAAGCCAGAGGTCCGCAAACCTGAACCAGAGGTCCGCAAACCTGAACCAGAGGTTCGCAAACCTGAGCCAGAGGTCCGAAAACCTGAACCGGAGGTCCGCAAACCTGAACCGGAGGTCCGAAAACCTGAGCCAGAGGTCCGGAAACCTGAACCAGAGGTCCGCAAACCTGAACCAGAGGTTCGCAAACCTGAGCCAGAGGTCCGAAAACCTGAACCAGAGGTCCGCAAACCTGAACCGGAGGTCCGAAAACCTGAGCCAGAGGTCCGAACACCTGAACCAGAGGTCCGCAAACCTGAACCGGAGGTCCGCAAACCTGAACCAGAAGTCCGCAAACCTGAACCAGAGGTTCGCAAACCTGAACCGGAGGTCCGCAAACCTGAACCAAAAGTCCGGAAACCTGAACCAGAAGTCCGGAAACCTGAGCCAGAAGTCCGCAAACCTGAGCCAGAAGTCCGAAAGCCTGAACCTGAGGTCCGCAAACCTGAACCAGAAGTCCGAAAGCCTGAACCAGAAGTCCCCAAACCTGAACCAGAAGTCCGAAAGCCTGAACCAGAAGTCCCCAAACCTGAACCGGAAGTCCGTAAACCTGAACCGGAGGTCCGCAAACCTGAACCACAGGTCCCAAAACCGGAACCGGAGCCAGAAAAACTAAAGCCAGAAGTTCGTAAACCTGAACCTCCAGTGAAGAAACCAGAACCAAAACCAGAAGCTCCAAAGCCCAAACCAGAGCCAGCGCCGGCACTGAAGGAACCTCAGAGGAAAGGTACATCTACTCTGGTTGAGGTGGAGCTCCAGAGTTTTTCTTATTCTTCTTAACTCCACCGTCAAACCCTAACATCTTCATCCTTGTCATCTTCGTGTGGACTGATCTCTCATGGTCCTTACTGACCTTCTCTGTCTTCTCTGTGTCAAACCTGCTCACCTGCTAACCATCACAAATTATCTCAAAACATTTCGCCCACACTTTTGCACTTATGTGTCTTATATTTTATCGTCTTCTCTTGAAGTACCAGAAGCTCCAGCCAAGAAGGAGGCGGTCACTCCTCCAACACCGGCAGTCCAACCGAAGCCAGAGAAACCAGAGGAGCCCCAGAAGAAGCTGCCTCCATCTAAAGGTATCCCAACTCTTCTGCCCTGCTTCTTCTGTGTAACATGTGATGTCCGACTGGCAGAGCGTCTGTCAGTTTGGTTTTTCTTGTCTTGCACTCGATAGAGTGTTCAGCTTCACTTCTTTTCTTTCTTTGAGTGCTTGGAGAAATTTCTAATATGAGTGTGTGATGGTACTCTTTGAAGAAACAGTGGCAGAACCTTCAAAGGCCACCAAGAAAGCAGAAGCTGCTGCAGTTACCCTTGAAGAACCTACTGACAAGGAGAAAGGTACTGCCTGAGGATTCTGAGTCAAACAGGAAGCTGTTAGCACGTCAAGTTCAGCAAACAAACAGTCTGTTTGGCCTGTTTTCGCTTCCTCTGTGACAGATGTAACCAACTATATCTATCCATCCAGTTCATTCAGAATGAAACTTGTTCCTAAAGAGCCACCAGTCCACCAACATGTTTCTGATAGTTTGAAACATTTGATGTTGCCTTCACTGACCTCTAGTGGTGCGTTAGCACCTTGTGTTGTTCTTCATTGTCATGTTGCTGCATGTTTTTGTGTCGAACCCTCTTAAAGCGTCAAAGCCCAAAGAGCCATCTGAACCAAAACCTCAAACCGACCTCCAATCCAAGAAGTCACCGGCTCCGCATACAGAGCCCGAAAAGGTCCCGGTGGAGGTGAAAGGTCCGGCACCACGAAGACAGGAAGGTACCTGGATGGAGCCCACAAAGGTGGCCGAGAAGGATACAGAAAAACCTCCAGTGGTGAAAATACTGGAAAAGGAGCCGACAATGGTGCCTGAGATGAAAGAACCTGAAAAGGTTCCGAAGAAGGTTCCTGAGATTAAAGAACCTGAAAAAGTTCCAAAGAAGGTTCCTGAGATTAAAGAACCTGAAAAGGTTCCAAAGAAGGAGCCTGAGATTAAAGAACCTGAAAAGGTACCAAAGAAGGTGCCTGAGATTAAAGAACCTGAAAAAGTTCCAGAGAAGGCGCCTGAGATTAAAGAACCTGTAAAAGTTCCAGAGAAGGCGCCTGAGATTAAAGAACCTGAAAAGGTTCCAAAGAAGGTTCCTGAGATTAAAGAACCTGAAAAGGTTCCAGAGAAGGTTCCTGAGATTAAAGAACCCAAAAAGGTTCCAAAGAAGGAGCCTGAGATTAAAGAACCTGAAAAGGTACCAAAGAAGGTGCCTGAGATTAAAGAACCTGAAAAAGTTCCAGAGAAGGCGCCTGAGATTAAAGAACCTGTAAAAGTTCCAGAGAAGGCGCCTGAGATTAAAGAACCTGAAAAGGTTCCAAAGAAGGTTCCTGAGATTAAAGAACCTGAAAAGGTTCCAGAGAAGGTTCCTGAGATTAAAGAACCCAAAAAGGTTCCAAAGAAGGAGCCTGAGATTAAAGAACCTGAAAAGGTACCAAAGAAGGTGCCTGAGATTAAAGAACCTGAAAAGGTTCCAAAGAAGGTTCCTGAGATTAAAGAACCTGAAAAGGTTCCAAAGAAGGAGCCTGAGATTAAAGAACCCGAAAAGGTTCCAAAGAAGGAGCCTGAGATTAAAGAACCTGAAAAGGTACCAAAGAAGGTGCCTGAGATCAAAAAACCTGTAAAAGTTCCGGAGAAGGAGCCTGAGATTAAAGAACCTGTAAAAGTTCTGGAGAAGGCACCTGAGATTAAAGAACCTGAAAAGGTTCCGAAGAAGGCGCCTGAGATTAAAGAACCTGAAAAGGTTTCCCCTGAGAAGAAACCAGTACAAGTTCCTCACAAGGCGACAGAAGACGTGAAAGCTGAGCAGGTTTCCGTGAAGAAACCAACACAGCTCCCGGAGCCAAGTCTTCTTAAAGGTACCGAGGAAGTCCAACTGTTTCAGGTCGACTTCATCCTGTCAGAAACATGAAACCGTTTCATCTTCTCACACAGACCAGTAAAGACACTTTTCAGCCTTAAAGCTGGAGTAAAAATGTTGGAGATGTTCAGTTTCTGACGTCTTTTGTCCTCTGGAACGAAGATGGTTCCAGCTTGGGGTTTCTGCAGTTTGATCACACAAGAGAAAACCCCTCAATTTGCCATCATTCAACTTTTATTGCCATTATTAATGTTGTTGCTGTTGTTGTGTTATTTTACCACGAAACTGTGTTTTGATCTAAATGTGTTCAGTTTTCTGGAGACTTACTGGTTTGATGTTTTTCCTCCTCTTTCTTCCACTCAGTCGTTGGATTGAAATGTTGCCACCTGGTGGTGGTTGTGTAGAAGACCCTGCAGTAAACTGCTCTGGTGTGAATGAAGCGTTTCATGTTTCTGCATCTGGATGAAACTGCTTCTGGATCTTTGAACAATCTGAGAGCTTCTCTCGTCCCGCTAACCGCCCTCTGCTCTCTGTTTCTTCATGTTTGTTTGTCTAATGGGTCATTCTTCTTGTCTTGACTCAATCATCTTGGATTAAAAACTCGTTGACTCTTGAAAAGAAATTCAGACCACGGAGACTCTTCATCCGGCGGAAGCCGAGGCGGAGAAACCAACATCTCCTCCTGAGAAAGGTACCGACTGCTGGTGGTCTCTGCCGGTCCTGGATGACTTCTTCTTCATCTCCATGTTGTCGTCTCCCGCTAACACTTTGCGTCTGTCTTTTGCTGTCATATCTTGGCGTCGCCGCATGACGCCTTTTCTTCCTCTTCTTAAAATCTTCCGGCAGTGGTGAGTCTCATCAAAGTGGAGCGACGGGAAGAAGTTCAGGAACTTTTTAGTGTGTCTCCATCAGAGGAGGTGAGGGTTCACGAAGACGTGATTGAAGTTTCGTACGAAGATGAAGTGACTCTGACCGCGATTGTGTCATCGCCGAAACAGCCGGACCGAGGCGAGATATCTGTTACTGATGCTTCCAGCAGAAAGGAAATCAAAGTGACCAAACAGAGATTTGTCCCGAAAACCCAAGAAAGTCTGTTGATAGAGCAGGAGGTCCAGAAGGAGGCCACCACACTGACAGTTCAGGAAGCACTGTTTGTAAAAAGTGAGGAGAGGAAAGACAGTACCTCAGTCTGGGCTGAGGATTCCCAGGTGGGAACTGGGCCCTTGGTCCAAAAAGTTAAAGAGATCAAAGCAGAAACAGGTTCAGTCAGACAGACAGACAGACTCAGGGCTGCTCCAGAAACTAGAAAACTTTCCAACACAGCGCAGGAAGCAAAAGCTTTAACCATAGAGGAATCAGCAGACGCTGAGGTCAGATTGGTTTCCCCTGAGGAAAGATACAGCAGAACCCAGGGAAATGCAGGAGTTAAAGACAGTGAAATGACCTTGACTCAGGTGAAGGTGATGAGACGGGATGAAATTCATCTGCAGGATGAACTCAGTCCAGATTCAGTTGAACAGAGACCAGAGAAAAAGCTAAAGCCTGTTAAAGTGGTGGAGGTGGAACTCAAAGGATCAGTAACAGATATCGAGCTCAGGATGCTGAAATCCAGCCAGCAACAAACCCAAGAGGATTTCAGTGAGACGGGAGCTCGCGCTGTGGACCAGACGAGCAGGGCTTCCAGCCCGGCTTCAGCCAGAGGTACCGCCGCACTATTTCCTGAGGGTGTGCAGCCACAGTGGGGCCGGCTTTCAGCCTCACGGCTTCTCAGCCTTCATCTGTCTTCTATGTTCTTCTGTGGTTCTAAGTTCCTTCTTTTTTTCTTTTTTTCTTTTTTTTTTGGTTCTGGTCTTTTTTGAACCGTTTCGAAACTTTGTGTTGAAAACACGCATCATTTCTTAAAGAAACCGAAGCCGAGAAGGTTCGTCCTGAAGCGGAGTCCAAAGACAGTAGACCAGAACGAGGTACAGCTCAGATTCCCCCTCTGCTTGTCTCATTTGGCACCAAATGCTCTGTTGTCTTGTTTCTAATCTCTTGGTACCGCTTCATGGTACTCTCTCTTTTTTAAATGTTAACCCTCTGAAAGTGTCCGAGACAAGTCGTTTCCCAGAACAACCTCCAGCAAGGAAAGAAGAAGAGGAGCATGAGCCTGTGGAGATCTCTGAAACTAGTGGGTTGAGGTCTGTTACTGATGGTTTCAAGACACAAAATATTCAAACTGGAGAAAAGCTAGAGGCTAAGGTAGAGAAGAAACAAGTTCAGAATCGGCCCCAGTTCATGACTGCAGAGTTCAAAGATGTTACTAAAAGCAGTGAAACTAAACCTGAACGTTCTCGTTTAGTTTCAGTCAAAACTCAATCAGATGTGAAAAAGGAAGGCGTAACAATTCAAAAACCCAAAATAGCTGCAGGTAAAACTTCCAAAGTGGAGAAATTAGAGCAAACTGCTGTATATGAGGAATGTTTGTACCCCGAAAGTGTCAAAGCAGTCGTGAACTTAAAAGAGACAGATTTCCCAGTGCTCATTAAACCAAATGAGGAGCTGTCTGTCAAAGCGACAATCACCGAACCGGAAGATGCCGGTGAAAACAGACTAAAGAAAGATTCCAAGTCACTTCAACTATCAGAGTCCCAGTCTGATGCAGACAAAGGAAAGAGAAGTTTCAGGAAATCAGAGGAAGAAGCAAAAGATTCACAGCAAGTAAATCTACAAGCAGCCAACAGATTAGGAAGTCAAGAAGAGAAAGGACGACCTTCAAAACAACGACAAGGAGCAGATATGGAGTTTCACTTCAAATCAGGTCAAAACAAAAGCTTCACGTCTGAAAAACTGTCTGAGCCCATCCTATCTGAAGTTTGTACACTGAAGCATGAGCTGGTTAAAGTCTGTCCGCTGGAGGGAACCACAGAGATGAGACCAGCCGGAGAGCAAGAAATGGAAGTCCAGGAGACAAACCTGAATATAAGTCTCAAACAGCAGATGGACAACAAAGAGAAAGAAGCCTGTGCGAGCAGACAAAAGACACAACCTCCCAAAGAAGAACAGAGAAGACAAGCAGAAGGTGAAAGGAAAGCAGGGAAGGAAACTAAAGCAAGGTACCGACTGCAAGGTGAAGAGAGTGTCGCTGATAAGGAGCAGCTAAAGGTGAGAAAAGTTAACATTTCACCTCTGAAAGACATAAAAACTATGGAAAAACAAAGAGACAGAAAGGTTTCAGTGATGGAAGTACTTTTGACAGAACTGGAAGCAGACCCTGAACACCTGGCAGAAATCACAGAACCTGAAGACGAAGAAAGTGTTGAAGTCCATGTTCCTTCTAAGAAATCAGAGCAGGGAACAGGACAAACTGAACAGCAGGAAAACAATGAGGCTTCATTAAAAAACACAGAAATCAAGGTTAAAGCTGGAAAACTCAAAGATGAAACACCTGAAAAAGCTATTGCAATGAGAAAGACAGACAAGAAAATACGTGACGGTTCTTTAAAATCATTGACATCCACGACAGAGAAGAAAATGGGCCAATCTAAAAAGGCCACAGACAAACAAGGTCTTTCCAAACATCAAAAAGTGACTGAGATGAAACGTGAAAAAGAGAATGAAGCTGGTGATAGGGAAGAAGCTGTCATGGACAGAAAAGTTCCTGTTACACAAAAGATGAGTGAAATGTCTGAAACCATTAAACTGGCAGCAGGAGAAGAAGCTTGTCAAATCAGTGATGTTCAGGCAAATTATTTTAAAGAAATTCAAAAAGCGCAACTTGATCAGGATCTGAGTTCATCAGAAATCGGTAGAATTAAGGATAAAGAAGAAGCTCTCCATGAATTGATGGATGCTGGAGAGGCTTCTCTGAAAACTGAAGAGGTGGGGGTTCAGCCTGGATCGGTCTCCTCTGGGGACGAGACTTCGACAACACTGAAGTTACCAAAACCTGACGATCCAGTTTCGTTAACGAAGGTTCTGACTATGGACAACGAAGTACCCCCGAAAAAAACAAAGGCCTTGAAGAAGTCCAAAAAACAGGATGATGCCAAACGGTCGCTTCATGAAGAAGTCCTGTCCGTTATGGTCACAGCTGCAGATGGCCACAGTGAAGATTCGAATTTTACAACACCGTTGAAAAAACAGGAAGATTTGGAAAAGTCATCCTCAGTGGAGCCTGAAAGAGATCAGCCAGCTGGAAACCTAATGACATTCAGAGGTCGAGACGCAGAAATCCAAAAGCTGGCAATTGCTTGTGATGAAAGAGTTCCAGAAACATTAGGAGAAAATAAAAGAAAGGAAAACGAAGAAGTAAGTAAAGAAGCAACAACTGGAGAAAGAGACGCAGAGGAGTCAGTCACAAAGCAACAGGACACATCAGAGAACACATCAGAAGAACAAACACCTTTGAAGGAGGTCACATCAGAAATATCATTGAGCACATCTCCATCTGTGATGAAGGTCACATCTCAAAGATCTCAGGATGAAGTCGTCATTTCAGACTGCAAGCACAGGAACACACCAGCTGGTGAACCAGGATACGGCATGAAGACACCTGGGTCTTCAGGAATTGTAAAGGTTGTCACATCTGAAGAAGTTGAGTCAAGACAAGGTAAAGTCCAGAAAACACTTGAGACACTACCTGGGAGAAAGGCTGGAGTGCTTTCCCAACCGAAAACTAAATCTCAGCCGACGGTGATGATTCAGAAGGCTCGAAAAGACAAACAGAAGCAAACTACGGCAACGCTTAAAGATTCACTCTCTGAGGAATTGAAGACACTGAAAGAACCAAAGATGCAAAACGCAAGAAGACCTTTCTTCCAAGAAGATGACGCTAACGTAGCTGATTTCAAAGATGAAGATGGGAGAGTCATCAGCTCTGAAGCACCTGAAACCAGAGAAGATGCTGTTGAGAGAACGTTCTCTGTGATGGAGGTCGCGTCTGAACAATCTCAGATGATGATTGATGTAGAGGGGAACGTGGCACCTGATGAACAACCAGACTTAGATAAAACAAGCGTTTCAAGAATTCCAGAGAAACCTAAAGAAGTGATGTATGAAAAGTCTCCTGCGGTTAACGAAGCTCCTGAATCAGAGTCGAAACTAAGATCAGAACAAGCGACCACAGAGACAGAGATTAACAAGACTCAAACACAGAAATCCAACACTGTAAAACAGAAACAACCAAAGATTGACCACGGTCCAAAACCTGATCTCCAAGAGGTGGAGTTGGAGAAGATCCCAGTCAAAGGTGGACGGGTTCCCTCATTGAACGTTATGGAAACAGAAGAGGAACAGTCGCAGAAAAGAGCTTCAGTGACTCCTGAGAAACATTCAACAACCAATAAGGGAGAGTTTGACAGGTTGATCGTACCACACAAGCTGGTAAAGCCCTTCACACTGAGAGACACTGAATGTGCAAAGTCCAAACAAGCAGAGACAACATCTGGAAATCAAACAGATGAAGTTACTTCTCTGAAAACAGCAACATCAGCAGGAGATGGAACTTGTTCCCAGAAAGCACAGGCTCCAACAAAACAAGGAGGATCTACAGCTCAACAAGTTCAACTGAACGTCACTCCGTTCAAGGAAGGGACTCTAAAACCATCAGAAAGAAAGCCCTTGAGGAAATCTGTAGAGGATGGAGTGTCTGAGAATCCTCTGAGGACGACAGAGGATCGAGTAATGCTGCAGAGTTTCCTTTCCCCCGACACGCACATCGGGCATGGAACATCAAACAAAGAGAAAGTTTGTGATTTTGACAGAAGCTCATGGACCTCAAAAACTGAAGAATTACAGAAAACAGTAAAAGATGATGAAATTCAGCCAAAGAGAATCACGGTTGAAACTGAATCGGCTGAAATCTTCCCAAAAACAAAGCAAAGACAGATTAAACAGGAAGCTGAGGTGAAGTTGAAAACATGTGACAGACCAGTAAGACATGACAGAAAAACCCCAAAACAAGGTGAAACTGACAAAAAGTATTGCTCAGATCTTCCTGCAGGCGCTCTGAAACCACCTGAAGAAGAAGAAAAAGAAATTCAATTGGAAACAGTCGAAGTTTGTCCACTAGAAAAGTTGAAAACCAAACCACAACAGGTTGAACATCACACTGCACCAACGCGTCAAATCCAACTGTCTTCTAAAGAACCGCTCAGTCTGTCTGACAGACCACAAACCGTCTGCCGAAAAACAACTCTGCATGAGACAATCACCAGAGAGGATAAAGTTAGTGCTAAAAAGGATTCTGGCAATTTGCTGAAATCCGACAGAGAGGTGAACATGACAGAGATTCAGTCAGAACAAGTCGATGGATCAAACACAAAGCAGCCACAGGCTGAACCTAAAGCAACATTTACGCTAAAAACTGACGTGATCGATAAAGAATCTCATCTCGCAACACCAGAAACAGGGCCCAGGAGAAAGGAAATGACCACTGAAGTAAATTTAGACAAAAACCTTCACATAATTAAAGACATTCGTGGAGATCCTTCAAGACAGCCTGAAATAGAAGAGGTTCGCATCCAAGAAATTCAGTCTAAAACACATCCCCTTCAAAATAAGATGGCTAAAATCAGAGCAGAAATGAAACAGGAAGAGTTGAATTGGAGAACGACGCTAATGCAGACAAACAAAACAGCCAACAGACCTGAAATCCCCACAAAATCAGAGATTTCCACTAAACTAGATGCCAAAACTGACAACATTTGTGGTAAACTTGACAATCTAAAAGTAAATGATGATGTAAATGATGAGCTCAGCATAGAAGAGATTCAGTCAAAGAGCACTAAAACTAAAACAGCTGGCGTTTGTCCTTTTGAAGAACCACTAAAGAAGAAACAAATTGCACTGACAGCTCTAGTAACACATACAACTAAAGAGCCAGTGACAGTAGCCGGCAGACCAAAAGTACGTACAGACAAAAGAGCTTCAAGAGACGCAGAAAGACAGGTACAAGATACAATAGATGCTAAAGAACCAGAAAAGCCCACAGAAACAGTCTGTGAAGAAGAAGTTATTGAAGGACAGCAGTTAGAGTCAGGGTTCAGAGAGCCGTCAGTAACAGATCCCACAGCCACAAACGTCCTCAGAAAAAACAGCTCAGATTCCACCGGCCTGAAATCACCGTCTCTTCAAGACCAAACCAAAGAGTTCACTGAACTGAAGCCACCATCTCTTCAAGACCAAACTGAACAGTTTCCCGACTTGAAATCGCCGTCTCTTCAAGACCAAACCAAAGAGTTCCCTGGACTGAAACCACTGTCTCTTCAAGACCAAACCAAACAGTCTACCAGCTTGAAACCACGATCTGTTCAAGACCAAACCAAAGGGTTCACTGGCTTGAAACCACAGTCTCTTCTAGACCAAACCGAACGGATTTGCTGCACCGTGCAGTCCACCAGTCCATCTCTGGAAGCAGAAGAGCGAGACACAGTGTTTGATGGAGAAGCTTCCCGAGGTACTGGAGGACAGATCAGTGTCAGTGAGCACGTTGTTTTTGAGGCTGTGCACCTCCTCAGCTCCATCACACCTCCTTCACCCATCAAGCTCCGCACTGCGAGGAACCTTCACGCTGTCGCCTCAGACAGCTTCTCTTGGTTTCTGTGTAAACCAGCACAGCTTGGTGTTTCCCTACACTCCCTCTAATCCTCACAGTGTGTGTGTGTTTGTGTGTGTGTTCTTGTTCACTGTGGTGTCTTGGTGAAATATCACAGGGGTGATTCATCTTTGTGCTCCTCCTTTTTGTCTGTTGGTCTTTGAATGTCTCGTGCTCTGCATGTCCTTCTGATTGTCCTTTGAATTTGTTTCTTGAAGTCCCAGAGAAGGTGACGGAGGTGACCACGCCCACCAAAAAGCCTGCGGTGAAAACCGTCACTCCTCCAGAAGGTACCAGCTTCTTATCTTGTATAAAACCCAGAATCCCATGGCAGCTGATTTTCGAACTTTCTAAATGAACTGGACTCGTAGTTGTCTTCTTGATTTGTCTCAGTGTCTGCATGTTTTTATCAGGCATTCATGATTGAATGCACTTCTTTTTCACTTCTTTGTGAGAAAACTTGCTGAATAATAAAAAGGTATTTGGGTTTAAGCTCAATTTTGGTTGATTTTTCTGTGAATTTCCTGCTTCAAGAACAAAAACCACCAGTTCAAGAAGCTCCCAAAAAGCCTGAAGTCACAGAGAAAGCCAAAGTGGAGAAGACTCCACCTGCAGAAGTTAAGCCAGGTATCATTCAACATCTTCTGCAAGTTCTCTTTGTGTTTCTGTCTGTTCTTCAGTTTCTTCTTTCTTTCACGCTAAAGCAACCAAAGCTGTTGTGAAGAAGACAGAACCGGTGGAGGCAGTGATGGAGCAGCCGGTGGCCGCAGACGCAGGTCCTCCATCTTTATCCCTTCTTACCTCTTTATCAGACTCATCTTGGGCCGCTTTGACCCTTCTGATGCTGTTCAGTCTGTCCTCTTCTGTCTTCAGTCATCTCACCTCTTCCTGTTGACTCATCACTTTATTTCTCATGTCATTCTTCTGAGTCCTGTTGAAATGGAGAAACCTGCTGCAGACAGCTGACAGCTGGTATTAAAACATCTTACACTGACAAATTCACTGTTACACCCAGCTCCTGATTCTCCTGACACCACCCTGTGGAGCTCCATGGTACAGCAAGTCACAATGACCTGATAATGGTCTTTGGTCATTTATTGTTATTATATGTAAAACAATATACTCTCCTCAGATCCTCATTGAGTGGTGTGTTTTTTGTTATACAAACTGAATATTTTTAATTTACATTACACATCTTGCACAATCTCATCCGGCCAAACTGGAATCAGACACCTGGCTCAGTCCAATTCTGTTTGAATTCAGTTAATTTTTATTTCAATAGCACTAGTAATAACATAGTAATATTAAAAACCAGAACAAGACTCAGAGGAGGAGACTTTCAACAGAACCAGGCTCAGATCACAACACAGTCCTCAATGTCTGCATTTACACCTGACCTGTCCAACCAACCTGATTGTTTTTAATGGCAACTGTCAGTTCCATGTGTTTGTCTCCTCGTTCACATTGTCATCAGAGAAATGATTGTTCCTGAATGTTCTCCTCACAGTTCTACTGTTGAAAACATTGAGTTTTTGATTTTTTCACCTGTCACATGTCCTAAATAACAACTTTCTGAACCTTACCTTTGCATCAGATGAAACCAAAGGACCTGTCCAAGCACCAGGAGGAGTCAAGAAAGGTAGGAGCACCATGACCTTCCACTGCTCCACCGTACACACTCAGTCACGGCTTCAGCTGGGCTCCAAAAAAATTCCAATCCACTTGATAAATCTCATGCTCCTGCAGAATTGGTTGAGGTCTTTGTCTTTGTGTGACATATTTTTTGTTTTTACTCCATCCAAAGTTTGAATAAGTTCTGTTGGTGTATGTGTGTGTGTGTGTGTGTGTGTGTTTTGTTTGTACACATTGTAATGTAATTTCAAACCTTTGCTGCCTCAGAAATGGTTCTGCCCAAAAAAGGTAAAGTTCATTTGGAAGAGGAGGGGACGTTTGAGATTCCCACCCTGAGAAAAACCACCAGAATCGTGAGGGAGGTGGAGGAGGAGCACGAAATTGTCACACTGAAGAAAATCCCGTCAGTTCCCACTAAGGACATTGAGGAGGACCTGAAACCTCAGGTGGTCACCAAGACCACAGTCGTTCATGTGGAGGAGATGGTCCACAGAGAGGAAGACATTGAGTTCTCAGTTGCCACCCGGAGACCTGCCGAGGAGAGAAAACCCCGAGAGAAAGCCGAAACTGTAAAGAAACCGGAAGTGCTTTTGGCTAAAGAAGAGGAGCGGAAAGAGGCTCCCAAAGAACCCTGGACCCGTCAAAAACCTCCTCCCAAAGAGGAGAAACCAGAGGAGAAGATCACACTGAAGAAAACTCCTAAAGCTCCTAAAGAGGAGGAACCTGAGCCACCGAGTGCAGCTCTGAAGAAAGTGAAAAAGTTGCCTTTGGATAAAGAAGAACCAGAAGTGGTGAAACTCAAACCATTTGAGAAGCCAGTTCAGTTAGCAGAGACAGAGCCTGAGAAGGAGAAGAAGGAGAGACCTGATAGAGAGATCACGCCTTTGGAGAAATTAGAGAGGGTCCCCAGAGCAGAAGAGCCCAAAGAACCTCCAAAGAAAACTGAAAAACCAACTCCAGATGTCAAAGAGCCGACAGCCAAGATTCCAAAGCCAGGAGACAAAAAGACAGTTCCAGAGAAAGAGTCTGAGGTCAAAGCACCCAGCAAGGTGAAGAGAATCCCCACAGCAGAGCACGAGATGGAAAGCATCAAACTGAAGCCTGTCCCTAAGCCTACACAGGAGGCTGCAGAGCCAGAGAAGAAACCGGCAGAGGACAAACAGAAGAAGCCAGCCGATGACTTCCATCGCCGGCGGCCGAGTCCAGAAGAAAAACCAAAGGTACCTGAACCAGAGGCCAAGCCCGAGAAGAAACCCGAGGTCCCAGAAGCTCCAGAGAAGAAAATTGAGAAGCCAAAGGAAGTGAAAGAAACTCCAGAAGAGAAGAAGTTGTCACCACCTAAACCAGAGAAGGTGCCAGAGAAAGTTCCTGAGGAGCCAAAACCTTTGCAGCTGAAGAAAGGAATCATTCCAAAAGCAAAAGAGGAGAAGGAAGAGGTGACGCTGAAACCTATCGAGCAGCTGAAAAAGGTCGAGCTGAAAAAGACACCTTCACCTAAAGTAGAGAAGCTCAAAGAGGCAGAAGCCGTCCCAGTGGAAAAGAAGCCCAGCATCGATAAACTGAAGAAAGTTCCCAAAGCTGACTCACCCAAAGAAGCCATTGAGGCTGTTACTCTGAAGAAGATCCCAAAGAAACCGTCGCCCGAGGAAGAGAAGCCTGAGAAAACCACAATCCCCCTGGTGAAAGAGGTCTCTCCTGGAGCTGTGCAGCTGAAGAAGATCGCCACACAACCTGAGGAGGAGGTCTTCGAGGAGGAGTTTGAAGCTGAGGAAGAGGCCGAGCCAGAGGAAGAGGAGGCCTGGGGCTGGGAGATGGTCCCTGTGGAGGACTGGGAAGGCGAAGCAGAGGAAGGCGCTGTGGAGGTGCCCGGGGTGACCAGGAGAGGTGAGACGGTGGCGGCAACCCACCTCTCAATAATCTCCACCCATTCCCTCTGTCATACCTCCATCTAAATCTGCTTCACCTCATCGTCCCCTCAACATGACGGGATCCACGCCATCTCCATCTTGTGTTCATGTTGTCCAACCATCTGATCATCACCCTTCATCATGTGTCTGTCACATCTGTGATGTTCATCTCTTCATGCCTGTGAAGGCCTTCATACACAGGGGGCGCTGCTGGTCCTGACACATCAAACTGTGCAGGTGGACAATATGAGTGTGTGTTTGTTCCATTTACTTCAGTTGACAGGTAGAAACCATCAACAGTCAGATCTCTGCGTTCAAGTCAGACAAACTTGAAGTTCAAAACTCTGAGAATTCTCCAACACGAGCCAGCTCTCTCACGTTCGGTTAGTGAATCCAGATCCGACATGGGGTCACCGGTGTGAACCGGAGTCTGAGGGTCCATTTATATGGCAGCCATTTCAAGTGAAAATAAAAAAACTTTCATTGAAGTTTTGGGGTCTATTCACAAGACAACGGTGCTTGGAATCATCAAAAATGGTACTATTTGAAAACGGCCCCCAGGGTGGAACTTTTCCAAAATGCTTGGGCTCTGTCTCCATATGTCCTTGTTCTCCCATTGTTACTGTTTAGAGTGTATTGTTCTCTGCAGCATGTGCGTGGTTTAATTACAAAAACAAACAGCACCAATTAGTAGACCAACATGAAAACAACATCGTTTTCAGCGTTTCTGCCGTTGCCTTGGAAATGGACCTCATTTTCAGAACTTTCACATGGGAACGTGAAACGAAAACACAAAACTATGCATTTTCACTTGAAACATCATGTAAACTGACTCTAAGTCCCACTTTCCACTAAACCAAGATTAGAAAACAAAGAGACCCAGCTTCATCACTAAAGTCAGATTCTCTAGACACGGAGACCCATCAGCTTCCAAAGCATGGCTGTCTTGTAGATTGCACACAAGACCACACTCATCAGCCCAGGCAGGGAAAAACTGTGGTCCTTATTGGCTGACGGGGTCAACAGTATGAACCTTCATAGTAATCAGCAGTATTGATGATTGATGCTTCATGTTGTCTGTTATTGTGGATTGTTGTGAACACGTGGAAGCTGTCAGTTTATGTTTGCAGCGTCCTTACATCGGAGGCTGATTCCCTCCAACACCTTGATTACACTTTGTGTTATTTGTTGTTGACACCCCGGCTGTATGAAGGCCTTAAATCTGTATTCACATGCTGTCAGTCATCTGTCTGCTTCCATTTCATTCTCATCCCTTCATACATTTTGCATCAAAGCCACTTTGTATGTCTCTAAAAGGACATTTATCTCATGGTCACATCATGCTAACCGGGACGTCAGTGCGTGATAGCATCATGTGCACAAAGTTGATTTGACGTATTTTGTAACAGAGGGACAACCGGCAGAAGAGGCAGGGCGAGGAGGCCGAGGTCGGGGTCTGAAACGTGAGTGTTTTGGTTTCACTCTGAATTTGTCCAGACACACCCAGCTTTGGTCTGATTCTGGTTTGAGTTGTTTGTCTTCCTTTTAGCCAAGCAGACACCGTCTCCTGGAGAGGGGCGTGGCCGCGGGCTGAGGCCCGGCGGGAAAGGCCCCTCCCCTCCAGAGGAACCGTTCGGAGGCTTCAAGCTGAAGGCCGTCCCTCTGAAGTTCATCAAGAAGCTACAGGACATTGTTCTGCAGGAGGCGGAGTCCATCGGCTCGGCCGCCGTGTTCGAGTGTGAGGTGTCGCCCTCCACTGCCATCACCTCCTGGATGAAGGATGGCAGCAATCTGCGTGAGAGCCCCAAGCACAAATTCACCTCTGACGGCAAAGACAGAAAGCTGAACATCATCGACGTGCAGCTGTCCGACACTGGAGAATACACCTGCATTGCCAAGAACGCAGGAAAGGAGATCTCCTGCACGGCCAAGCTCATTGTGGAAGGTAAACCCAGTTCATCCCTGTCACTCTGCAAACCTCTGTGTGTGTCTGAGTGTATAACATCCACCTTTATTCAAAGTTCGTGTGTTGAATCAACCACTGACTGGTGTGATACCGCTATCTGTGTGCTGGCAGAGCTTCCTGTGAAGTGGCTGAAGGAGCTGGAGGAAGAGACGTCGGCGCTGAAGGGTCAGCCGGTGTACATGACCTGTGAGCTGAACAAAGAGAGGGATGTGGTGTGGAAGAAAAATGGAGAAGTGCTGAAGAAGAAGGAGGGCAAGATCCAGATCAACATCATAGGCATGCAGCACGCTGTAACCATCCAGAACTCTACTGAGGAGGACGCCGGCACCTACAGCTGTGAAGTAGCCGGACAGGAGGAGGTGAAGACCAGCACCAACGTTAAAGTGATTGGTAAGTGAGACCTGTCAACGATGGATGAAGGTAAAGATGGAGGCAGGTTTCAGGCCACCAAGTGACAGAAACAGTCTCTACGCGGATGACACTGAAATTTATCTTTACAATGTTCTGACAGCATTTCACTGCAATGTTCAAGAACAAAGCCACATCATCACATTATCAGTCAATCACACCAAACATCTCTTCAGTGTGTCGAAACAATTCCAGAAAGTGAACTGAGATGAAGTTTCTTTCCAACAGAAATCATAAAAGACTGGATTGTCAAACCGCTGAGGGACCAGCATGTCAAGCCCAAGGCTGCAGCGACCTTCAAATGTGAGCTCTTCAAGGACACACCCAACTGGAAGTGGCTGAAAGGGGAGAACGAAGTTGTTCCATCTGACAAGATCGAGATCAAACAAGATGGAAAAGAGCTGACTCTGACCATCAAGAACTGTCAGCCCGAAGACGTGGCGGAGTACGCCATGGAGGTGGAAGGACGCGTCTACACTGCCAAGCTAACACTGGGAGGTTTGTCCATTTTTTTCTGCCTTTAGCCATTTGTCTATTTTTACCAACATTTATCAGTGGTGTGTTGAAAGCTGACTGATATTTGGGAGTACCACTATGCCCACCTGTTCTCAGAACGGGAGGCTGAGATCCTGAGGCCTCTGGTCAGCGTGGAGATCACAGAGAAGGAAGATGCCACGTTTGAGACAGAGATTTCTGAGGATGACGTTCCCGGAGAATGGAAGCTCAAAGGAGAAGTTCTTACCAGATCCCCGGTACGAGCAGTCAGGACATTACGACCACTTCAATAATCCGTTCAGCCAAACCGTTATGACCAATCTTTTCAGCCAAAATATTATGACCACCTCACTTATGTTTGAAAGTCTTACTTTTATTTAAAACACTGAAAAAATACCAATAAAACAAAATCCAAATACAATGAAAGCTTCACATGCTCAAAGAAGATGAACAGAAGCCTTTTGCACAAGTTAGAATGCCAGTCTAGTGGAATTCAGATTTTATGAGTTTTAATAGCCCCACATAACGTGACACACTGAATATCGTGGCAGCTTTCCATCAGAGCACTCATAGTTTCTTTATTCATCTGACCGCACAGCCACCCTTTGCTCCATCACCTGGTCAAACTGGGCACAGCCCACCACAGCTGCAGGTTTGGAGATGAGCTGCTCCACTAAATCAGGATCATATCCTCACAACTGTCCAATTTTCTGCTTCTGCTGAGGACTAAATGTTGACCTGCAGTCAGATGAGGTCCTCTGACAGAAGTCATCATACATATAGAGCAGAGATGGCCGACTCCGGCCCTCAAGGGCCACCATCCTGCATGTTTTAGACAACTACCTGCTTCAGCACACCTTCATCTAATGGTCTCTTCTTCGAGTCTGTGAAAAAGCCCCATCACGAGTCCCTCATTGCTGGGAGAGACCTAAAACATGCGGGATTCCGGCTTTCAAGGACCGGAGTTTCCCAACCCTGATATAGAAAATCAGAGGTGTTATTCTTATGGCTGAAAAGTTTGCACTGCTCTAAATATTTCTACTATAAAAATAACTTTTCTCATGCTGTTCAGACATGTGAAATGCAAATGGAGGGAAAAGTGCGCAGACTGATGCTGAAGAACTGCCAGTTGGATCAAGCTGGAGAAGTGACCTACCAGGCGCTGAATGCCGTCACCACCGCAATGCTCAACGTCAAAGGTAGGAGCCACATTCCTGAATGGGACAAATCATACTGTTGCTTCCTGTGGGAGAATAAAGGTGTAAGGTCAGCCAACAAGAGAATAAAGCTTTATGGCACGTGAAGGCAGACCTTAGATCTTTATTTAACAGGATTGGTGAACTTGACTGATTGAATGTGAATTTCATGCAGCCCAGAAGAAAAAGGACAGTTTCAATGTGGGGTCGTTTTCTTCTGTTGTCAATGGATTTGTGTCACTGTTCTTGTATTTGTTCTATTTCTTGTTGTGTTTAAGTTATTTCTGTTTCTGTGTTGTTTTGCCAGTTGGCCAGTTTGTCGTGCCAGCATTATGTCCATCAGTTTAGATTCCACATTAAGCACTTTAATTGTTTTATTTAAAAAAGTTGTAGGAAGAGTTTTAATGTTACAAGAGCAGCAGAAAGTCATTTTTGCCCCAAACAAAGAGACAAGAGGTCTGAAGATGGAAGATGAGCTGCCCTGGTGTGAAGAACAAGTGCTTCTATCAAGAGTTCCTTGATCGTTTATGAAGCTTCTACTTTTCTTGGACATTTGTGTCCTTTCTCTTTGATGAATCCCTCCAGTCCAATGATGTTTTCTGCTGGATTTCTTTTGTTTCAGATGCCTTCCATTTTTTGTGAAATCAGTGATCCAGTGATGTACTATTTCTATATGCATGCTGTTACCACATTAGTACCACTCCAAGGATTTTTAGAGTTGTAAATGGACACAGTTGGTTCTGTCGAGATGAACTGGCCTCAGGCTGTGGACTGTTGTTGTTGTCTGTGTATGTGTGTCCAGTTGTGTTGTTCATGTTCTTGTCCCCGTGTCACTTTTCAAACCCCAGAAATCGAAATGGACTTTGTTGTCCCACTGAAAGATGTCACGGTGCCTGAAAAGAAACAGGCCAAATTTGAATGCACCATCACGAAGGATGTCGCTAAGGTCATGTGGTATCGAGGGGCGGACATTATCACCCCAGACCAAAAGTTTGACATCATTGATGATGGAAAGAAGCATATGTTGATCATTAACTGCTGTGAGTTTGATGATGAAGACGAATACACGATTGAGGCTTTGGGTAAATCCTCAAAGGCAAAGCTGACAGTGGAGGGTAAGTGCTCAACTGCTCCCACAGATGGAACCTCAGAACATTTTTTGTTTTGTTTCCATTGAGTTCGCTGGTTCACCGTGTACGGTCATGTTTTATCAACACCATTGTAGGTATCAGGCTCAAATTTATCTCGCCAATCAAGGATCAAACTGTCAAGGAGGGCAAAACGGCTCGATTTGAGCTGGAGCTCTCTCACGAGAACATCCCCGTCACCTGGTACAAGAACGACGTTAAAATCCACCCGAGCAGGACGGTCGTCACTCACGTGGACGGGAAGAAACATGTGCTAGAAATACGGGAGGTGACTCTGGACGATACCTGCCAAATTAAGGCTGAGGCTAAAGGCATCCCTTCCATGGCCAATCTGACGGTTATAGGTAAACCAGGAGCAAACCGTTCTACTTTCTGTCATTCCCATTCGGCGCCTCTTCTTCTTCCCACAGCTCTATGTGTGTTTGTTCACATTTGTGTCCTCATAAGTTCACAAAGTGACCTCATTGTGTGTGTGTGTCTGTGTGTCAGCCATTAGTTTTCTTTGTTGCGTTCTTTTGTCCTCACTGAATGTCCTGTCACATGTGCTGTCTTTGTACCACATCCTGCTTGTCTGTTGATAATTCAAGGAGTCATCCCAAATAAATTGTGCCCATTCTAGAGGGAGATGCCTACTTCACTGTCAAGCTGCAAGACTACACTGCAGTGGAGAAGGACGAGGTGGTTCTTGATTGTGAGCTCAGCAAAGACGTGGATGTCATGTGGTACCACAATGAGGCTGAAATCAAGCCCTCCAGTATGGTTACTGTTAAGGCCGAGGGCAAACGCAGAACACTTGTGATCAAGAAGGTTGGAGACAAAGACAAAGGGCAGTACGTATGTGACTGTGGAACAGACAAGACAACTGCAACACTTCACATCGAAGGTAAAACATTTGATCTTGAGTTTTTAGTCTTCCCCCCAAACTACACTGCCCCCTAACCATAGCTCCAGTTTTCTCTCTCATATCACCTCTTTCTGAGCAATCTTGTCTCCATCCATGGTCTTTGTCCTCCCCTTCATTCGTGGCGGAAGTACTCTCCAAGGGAACGAGCTTTACTGGGTCAGCTCCGATGATCTCCTTCCATTTGGGGATGAAATTAGTATTGTAGTAATGTTTTCCTGTATTTTTTTTCATGGTTCCCAAAGCAGATTCATCATGCTTTGAACCCTTTGAACCCTTACATTGTTCTTGAGAAGAACAGTTCCGCCTTGATAATGCTGAAGATTTATTTGCAACTAAATGTTTTATTGGATATTCAACAGTTCAGTTGTGTCAATGTTATCGGTGCTCCACTCACAGCTGTCCCAAGCCCATCTGAGTTTGGTTCTTTATGGCTCTATCTAAGGAGCACATTAAAGGGGGGTTGGATGAGAAGAACCTCACCTGGCAACTCCATGTGTGTGTCTCTGTTTAGTGTTTGTGTGTGTTTTGATGTCTGTCTGTGAAGTATTTACATGTTCGAACATTGTCTCCTCTCTTAAACACCAGCACGCCACATCAAAGTGGTTCGTCCAATGTATGGTTTGGAGGTGTTTGATGGAGAGACAGCTCGATTCGAGGTGGAGCTCAGCGAGGACGATGTCCACGGCCAGTGGAAACTGAATGGAGAAGTCCTCAGTCCATCCGCTGTATGTCCGGTTCTCTCATAGCTTTACCCTTAGCTCTGTTTAAATGCAATTTCAGTCTGTATTGGTGAAATCACAGCTCGTCCTGGTAACTTTTCTGTGATTCCTTGATTTAACTTGAAATGCTAATGTGTGTTGGCCACCCACAGGATGTAGAGATTGTGGAGGATGGCGCCAAACACACTCTGGTCTTATACAACTGCAAAGTTCCCCAGACAGGCGAGGTGGCGTTCAGCGCCGCCAATGCCAAGTGTTCAGCCAACCTGAAAGTGAAGGGTGAGCGTTTGCTTCCTCACTTCTCATCCAAACTCTTGTTGCAAGCACAGCTTCTGAAAACATGGACTGTGAAGCTCCTTACCTTTGCTCACCTACTTTGTTGGTGCTGCAGCTCAACAAGACCGAACAGTCATAGAGATTGTGTGATTCTGCTCAGTGAATTCTCTTGTGGCACCTCCTGAACACCATCTGCACACTGACATTAATCTCATGTGTCTGAACCCTCAGAGGTACCTGTGTCCTTTATTACGCCACTGGCCGATGTGCATGTTTACGAAAAGGACGAGGCCAAATTTGAAGTGGAAATTTCTCGAGAACCAAAAAGTTTCCGTTGGCTGAAGGGATCTCAGGAGTTATCAAACGATGACAAGTTTGAGCTGCTTGTGGATGGAAAGAGACACAGTCTGGTAATAAAATCTGCCCGATACGATGATGAAGCCAAATACATGTTCGAGGCTGAAGATAAGAGAACATCTGGAAAGTTGATAATCAAAGGTAAACAGAGTCCAGTCACTTCAGCTTCGTGCGATATGTCTGATGTGTATGCGGCCTCTCATGAACTCTGTGGAAGGTGAAACTGGTGGAAATATTCTCCAGAAAACCTTCAAACCTCTCCTGATTAACAAAAATCACCTGAACACATCACCATCTGAACTTAAACTAAACACATCACCACCTGAACACATCTTAACCTGATCACATTAACCTGAATACATTACCATCTGAACATTTCTTAAGATGAACACATCTTAACCTGAAGATGTTACCATCTGAACACATCTTAAACTGAGCACATCTTCCTCCATCAGGTGCTCTGTCAGCTGTCTCCGCTCTCTGTTGATCCCTATGAATATCATTTCTCATCAGGTATTCGCCTTGAGTTTGTCAAACCGATCAAAGACGTGACAGTGAAGGAGCGTGAGACGGCTGCGTTCAGTGTGGAACTTTCTCACGGCAATGTGCCGGTTGTTTGGTACAAAAACGATGTGCGGCTGCACCCCAGCAGGGTGGTGCACATGTCAGAGGAAGGGAAGGTCCACATGCTGACTTTCAAGGAGGTCACGACTGACGACACCTCCATGATCAAAGTGGAGGCCATGGGGAAGACGTGCGAGGCCATGCTCACAGTGCTTGGTCAGTACCGGTCCTGGCAGGGGGCAACAGCATTTTCACGTTTTAGCGTTTGTGTGTCAAATTGGCAGCTTCCTCTAGCTTGTCCAATCACTGACAAGAATTTGAGTTCAAGACTCAAAGAGAATCCAGCACATTTTGTTGACCCCATAACAAACTTTAGTTCACAACATCAGTGATTTCCTGTCATTCCAGCCTGCGTTCGTCCCGGCAGCCTTCAGGAAGTCCTTGAAGTTAACAGAGATTTTGATGCTTTTAAGGAGTTTGTTCCATAACTTTTTTGAGATTGTTCAGCAATCTTTATAATCGGAAATCATTTTGCTTTGGTGTTGTTTTTGATTGTTAACAACTGTGGCTAATAACGACACTGTCAGGAAACTGTCATTGCACGTCACGGTTTCATTTTGAGATCACAGACTTGATGAAGCCTCAAGTTCAGAACATGTGTACAGATGTTCTGCAGGTTTCAGACGCTTCACTCCTGTCAGATGTCATCAATCATGTGGTGGTCTTTGCTGTCTTCTCTCGTCTGTTGGGTGTTTTGAGCTGCTGATGTCTGTTTTCAGAGGGCGACTTGTACTTCACCGTCAAGCTGCAGGACTACACGGCAGTAGAGAAGGACGAGGTCATCCTGTCCTGTGAGCTCAGCAAAGCCGCCGCCGAGGTGCGGTGGTTCAAGGACGGCAATGAAATCTTCTCCTCTAAGAACGTCCTGATGCAGGTGGATGGCCGCAAGCGTATGCTGGTCATCAAGAAGGCCGCCAAGAGGGACATGGGAACATACACCTGTGACTGCAGCACAGACAAAACCACGGCAGGCCTGAACATCGAAGGTAAAGATGGATGACTCCACCCCCTGACAGAGCGGACCATGGCGTCTAAACCACCGCCGACTGCCCAGACAGTCCCCCTGTCCATTCCGCCGTCACCATCACCGTCACCCCGACTGTGTGTGTGTTGTTGTTCACATGATAATCCAACCAACCCGCAAACATCTCCAAAACTTCAGAGATGTGAGAGCAGAACTTCAGATCAATTTTGGGTCGAAGAAACGCTCTGAGGAAGATGCAGATGCGTTTTGCAAAGCCAAGTCAATATCAGATCTGGAAACATTAAAAGAAAAAAAAAATAAAAGAAAAAATGGCACATACCATTTTAAAACCTGAAAACTGTATTTGAAAATCTGACATAAAAATATTAAACCATCAGAAAAGAAAATCTGAGGTTGTGGAATTTTAGAGCTCGCTGGAGTTGAGAGTAATAAATCAAGAACAACATAAGTCAGAGTCGCATCTCCAGGGAGATGTTCTGGTCCAGATGCTCCTCCAATAGGAGGACACCAGGGAGATGTTCTGGTCCAGATGCTCCTCCAATAGGAGGACACCAGGAAGATGTTCTGGTCCAGATGCTCCTCCAATAGGAGGACACCAGGGAGATGTTCTGGTCCAGATGCTCCTCCAATAGGAGGACACCAGGGAGATGTTCTGGTCTAGATGCTCCTCCAATAGGAGGACACCAGTGAGATGTTCTGGTCCAGATGCTCCTCCAATAGAAAAGATGCCAGATCAGAACTGGACTTTAGGTCACCTCCATCTTTTAGCACTGTGAGAGCTTTGAGCCACATGGCTTCAGCAGCATCATCCTCTTCTAAAGGAAGAAGATAGTGGTTTTGAGCTCCGCAGGGTCTGTATCTAGGTTGTCTTTACTTTCTACCTTTATTCATGGAGGAAGACACCAAAATCCCCGATCAGGGTCAGAAATGAGAGAGTAGCTGTAGACAGTAAATAACTGACAAATATTTATTCAAAATATTCTCTGTGACTTGTTGATGTTTGTAGATGTTGGTTATTATCATTTTTTTTTTATTTTCTTTCTGCACAAATTGTAAGTCACTCTGAATAAGAGTGACATCTGTTTGCCCAAACTGTTCTCATTTCTCCACTTTCACATGTCTTCATATCTCCACATCTCCATGTCATCATATCTCCATGTCTCCATATGTCCATATCTCTATGTCAAGTGTCCATGTCTCCATATATTTATGTCTTCATGTCTCCATGTCGTCATGTCTCCATGTCTCCATATCTCCATATCTTCATGTCTCCATGTCATCATATCTCCATGTCTCTACTCCATATGTCCATGTTTCCATATCTCCATATCTCCATATCTCCATGTCTCCATGTCTCCATGTCTCCATATGTCCATGTCTCCATGTGTTCATATCTCCATGTCGTTATCTGTACTTAACATCCGCCACCGATCATCTGACACCCTGAAGCTGCTGTCTCTGTCTCATCCTTGCTTGGACGGGTCTCTACTGTTTTTCCTTCAGAGCGGGACATCAAGGTGGTCCGCCCGCTCTACAGTTTGGAAGTCACTGAAACCGAGACAGCCAAGTTTGAGACGGAGGTCTCAGAGGACGACCTTCATGCCATCTGGAAACTGAAGGGAGAGACGCTCCATCCGTCCGCTGTAAGACCAAACACTTGCAGTTTGTCTCATGAAGGAAGCCACTCAATTATCCCCTCACATTTTGCTGCATTGATCACTTTTCATTATTTTGGGATCACATTTCATTATTTTGGAGCTTGATGAAGCTGTGGATTCATGGCTCAGCCTCTTGGGGCTGCCGCAGTCTGGTTGAATCCACCCATGGAGGCGCAGAGGGTTTCTGTGGTGGTCGGCCCTCTTCACGGTCTTCAGACGTCCTCCAGCGTCGTCCCTCGGCCTCTCTGACACTGTGACAGAAAACTCCTGAAGTCTGTCTGGGTGTCTGTTTTCAGGACGTGGAGATCAAAGAGGAAGGAGCTCGCCACATTTTGGTCCTCTACAACTGCAAAATGGTCATGGCAGGAAGCGTCGACTTCTCCGCGGCCAACGCTAAATCTTCAGCTCACCTGCGTGTCAAAGGTACCCAAAGAAATCCACAGCAGACGCCGAGGCCCCATTAAACCATGACTGGCGTCTTGGTGCAACAGATTCCCTAATTCATGTTCTGCAGGCCGAACATTCCTGCAGGCATTTAGATTTCTCTTCATTTCTGACTGAAGCAGCTGCAGATGGATTTTACATCTGACTGGTTTCATTCTTCACGAGCAGATGTAAAATTCACCATCGAAGAGCCTGTTCAGGTTGTTTCTGTGGGTTGATAAAGTGAGCTGCCGAGTGAGAGAATGTTCTCAGTCCCAGAAAAAACCTCCGATTTGATGTCCAAGATGAAGAAAACAAAGAAAACCAACAACAACCAATGAAAACCTGCCACTTTCAACTCTTCCTGTTCTTCCAGATTTTCATATGAAGTTGAATTTTCTTTGATCAGAAAAGGTTTCTCAGTCATAAGGAGATAATTTACATGCTGTCCAGACATCAGGAGCTGATTTCAAAGAGCAGAAGCTTGAAACAGTCCTGCAAGTCCTCAGACCTTGTGTTGTCTGTACTGGTTCTGGGACTGGAACCAGTGTGGTTCCAGTAGCAGAATCGCGTGTATGTGTATGTGTGTTCCGGTCCTTCCACTTCTCTTCCGGCTCCAGTCTCCTTTTCCAGGAATTTTGTCGCAGTTTGATTGATAGGAGCAGACCAGCGTGCCCTCCCCCATCCCAGAGCTTTTGGCAGAGGTGGCCTGTCAGCCTATCAGTACCCGCAGTTATTTTTGAAACCGCATGCCTTTTCTAGAGCGGGATTCTCTGATTGGCGAGGGGAGAGGTCACGACCCCGTCCCTTACTGCTCCAATGGCGGGCGGCATGCTAATGAGCTCGGCCCCCCAATGCCAAAGCCCCGGGTCGCTGTGCTGCAGTTGTCCCGAGGGCTCTGGCAGGCCGCCTTCAGCTCAGCTGCACCATGAGCGCCGCCGCTCTCTGAGGATTACTCTGATTACTTCGTGGACCTCATCCGGGTTGGGAGACTAACAATGTCTTCTCCCCAATCCAAAGCACGAGTCATCGGCCTGACGCGGCCGCTCAACGACGTCACCGTGACCGCCGGAGAGACCGCTACCTTCGAGTGTGAGCTGTCCTACGAGGACATCGCCGTCGAATGGTTCCTGGGCGAAACAAAGCTGGAGCCGAGCGACAGGGTGAGTCCACCGCGACACCACACGGTACAGAGTCCCAGGCCTGCTGCCGCTACCAGGCTTAGTCCTGACACTGGTACTGATTATTGATCCCAGTGCTTATACTGGTTCTGATCTTAATTCCAGTTCCAATCTTGGTCCTAGACCTATTACTGACACTGGTCCTGATCTTTGTATTTGTCCAACTACTGGTTCTGGTCATAGCCCTCGTCCCAGTCTTGCTCTTGGTCCTGGTCCTTGTACTGGTCTGGTCCAAGTCTCAGTCCAGGTCCTGGTCCCAATCCCAGTCCTGGTCCCAGTGTTTGCTGTGTTTCACACACTCTTCAGGTCTTCATATAAGGTCCTGCTACAGGTTGAGGATTCCAGCTGAGCATTCGATCCTGGTTTTGCAAGAACATGCAGGAGGCTTTTTCTGCCCTGCCAGCATTTCTGCAGGTTATTTTTACCAGACGGGAGGCCCGGGGCAACAGCAGGAGGCCACTGGAGCCGCCCCGGTGCTTTCCTTCAGGAAAGGATCAACATGTGTGTGACACGTGTGTGACGTGTGCGGGATGTGTGTGTGTGCGTGTGTGTGTGTGTGTGTGTGTGTGTGTGTGTGTGTGTGTGTGTGTGTGTGCATGTTTGTCAGGTGAGGTTCAGAGAACAATTCCCACATAAACACAACCAGGAAATGTGGATTAGCATGAGCATTGACTGTGAACCTGAGAAAAGGCAAGTCAGGGAAAGGTTTATACACAATGACTTCTCAAGAATTTGAGGCTGCATTTACACGGCAACGATTTCAAGTGAAAACACGCTGCTTTGTGTTTTGGGGGTCCATTTAAATGACAAAAGAACTCAGAAACTGTCATGACTGTCATTATTCCCAGTCTATATCCTCCTGGTCCTGGTTCTGGTTCCTGTCCGGATTCTCCTGGACTTGGTGGGTTAGACCGTAATACCAATCCAACTTAGTGTTCTGCACATATGAACGTCCGTGCTCTCCCATTGTTGTCCCATAATTTTTAAATCACTGCCACTTCAACATGAATTTTTTTATGAAACAAAAAAACAAATCGATGCATTTGCACTTGAATTGTTGTCATTGACAAAAGGTCTGAATCTCACAGACTATCAGAAGCTCGAATAGAATATGTTTACTTTAAACCTGACAGATAAAATGAAGATATCCACTCAACTTCACACAGTCCAGACAAAGTGAGGAGCTGATGATGATGTCCAGGAGACAAAGGTTTCCTCAGCTTCTGGTTCAAGCCTCAGAGATGCTGATCCCGATAGGCATGATTCAGGTTAACAGCAGCTGATGGGGCAGGTTTATTGACCTGTTAGTTCAACCATGGGTGGAAAAGTGCTCACTGTGCCTGACAGGCGGCACTGAGGGCAGTCATACTCAAGTGCTGTGGCTATGTTGAACCCACAGGTGGTGCTAAAGGTGGAGGGTAAAGTTCACAGTCTGACGCTGAGGGACGTTCAGCTGAATGAAGCCGGTCAAGTCAAACTCACTGCCAAGGACTTCCAGACGGAGGCCAACCTTACCGTCAGAGGTGAGACCCACCTCCTCTCCATCACCTACACACCGTCATGTTTCGAACTTCATAATACTCAAACATTAGCTGCTGTGTTGGTTGAAGTGTCATTTCTGTTGGACAAAAGCTACAGAAACAGAGTGAAAATGTTGGTGCCGTCATATATCCATGTGATCAGTCAGTTGAATAAATGTTTAGGATTCAGCCCTCCAGAGGGCACTGCTCTCTATTAACAAACAGGACAATTACCAAGAAGGAGAGAAAACTTATTTTTATAATCAGGGAGGTCTGACAGTGATGATGGTGACAACAGATCTCACTGATGTTTGGTTGACAGGCGTCAGCTACTGTTCAAGAGACTCTACCATTAATTATTTGCTCCTAATCTCAGTGCTTCTCCACATGACTGCTGGTGGTACTGCTCAGTTGTTTTGTAAACACAAATATCTAGAAATAAAGACAAAATGAACGCTGAGTGCAGGCAACAATCTTTGTTGGCAGATATAACTTAAATGAGCCTGTAATGGTTGGTTTGGTTGCTTCTGTCCTTGTTCAGAGCCAGCGGTGGAGTTCTCAAAGCCACTGGAGGACCAGACGGTGGAGGAAGAAGCCACTGCCACACTGGAGTGCGAAGTTTCCCGAGAGAACGCCGAAGTGTCTTGGTTCAGAGACGGGCAGGAGATTCGCAAGACCAAGAAGTATGAGATGATCATCGATGGCCACAAGCGAGCTCTGCTCATCCACGACTGCACACTTGACGACTCACGGACATACAGCTGCAACGCCAAAGAGTTCAAGACATCCTGCTTCCTCAACGTTGAACGTGAGTATCGTTCCGTCCAGTTTTACTGAGATTCACATAGCAAGATTGTTACTGACCCAACCTGGTCCTTACTAACAGTCGTTTACCAGGTAGAAGGTAAGAAATGATCTGAGCCATCTGCCATAGTTCCAGTGAAGTTACAGCTGATACACAGTGAACAGAGCATCTGCTGAAGGTTTTTTCTGTGCTCCCACAGCTCCACACGTGGAGTTCACCAAGCCGCTGCATGACGTGGAGGTCAAAGAGAAGGAATCTGCCAGGTTTGAATGCGAAGTTTCCAGAGAGGACGTGAAGGTGAGCGTCAGCGTTGCTGCTGTCTCTTTTCAACCAGTTTGTCCAGAGGCGCTTCACTGCTCATCCTCCTTCTCTGCAGGTCCGCTGGTTTAAAGATGGAAGTGAAATACGGAAAGGAAAGAAATATGAGATTATTGCTCAAGGTCGCCAACACATTCTCATCATCCACAAGTCAGTGTTTGATGATGAAGCCGAATACGAATGTGACGCAAAGACTACCAAATCTGCTGGCATGCTGACAGTTGTCGGTAAGATTCCCACCCTCAAACCCTTCCTTATATCAAAATTCTTCTTATCACGCGGTCCTGAGTTAGATTCAATGAACCACACATGATCTGGATCAGGACATGAAAACTTCACCTTTAATCTCTTTGACTTACAGAGGAAGAAGCCAGATTCACCAAGAACCTTTCCAATGTGGAGGGAACAGAGACCGACAGCGTGAAGCTGATCTGTGAGGTGTCCAAACCTAGCGCCGACGTCACCTGGTACCGCGGTGATGAGGAGCTGCCTGAGGGCGGCCGCTACGAGCAGATCGTGGACGGGAAGAGGAGAATCCTTCTCATCCAAGACCTGAAGATGACCGACGCCGGAGAGTACAACTGCAGGCTGAGTCCCAGCATCAAGACCTCCGGAAACCTCAAAATTAACGGTAAGAGAGAAAACAGCAGGAGAACCAGGGCAGATCCCTGATGGACCTGGTGAAATTTCATTGTCTTTATAGAATTTAATTCTTTTGTTTGTAAATTAAAATGTTGAATTGTCACCCTGACCGCACACAGCCCTGACTCCCTGATACTCTGATCCCCTGATGCCCCGACTCTCTGATGCCCTGACTCCTTGTTATCCCAACTCCCTGATGCCCCGACTGATACCCTGGCTCCCCAATGCCCTGACTTCCTGATACCCTGGCTCCCCAATGCCCTGACTTCCTGATACCCTGGCTCCCCAATGCCCTGACTTCCTGATACCCTAGTGCCCTGATACCCTGACTCCCTGATGCCCTGATACCCTGACTTCCTGATGCCCTGGTACCTTGGCACCCTACCCTGCCCTGGTACCGATTCTGATACCCTGATGCCCCAGTGCCCTGATCCTAACACCTGGTCAACCTGACGCACATTTCTTTGTCTTGCAGAGCTGGCTGCAGAGTTCATCTCGCGGCCTCAGAGTCAGGAGGTGGTGGAGGGCGAGAAGGCTGAGTTCACCTGCTCCGTTTCCAAGGAAACCTTCGAGGTGCGATGGATGAAGGGCGACAGCGAACTGCAGGCCGGAGACAAGTACCAAATGGTCAGTGACGGCAAGAGGCGCACCCTAGTTATCAAGAACAGCGAGCTGAAGGATGAGGGCGGGTACGTGGTGTTGATTGGAACCACCAGAGCCAGCGCCGACCTCACAGTGCTCGGTAAGCATTGCCCACAAGGGCTCACCTCGCCACTTATTCCAGCAGAAGAATTTCAAGATCGCTTCTGATGATAAGAAACTCTAAATCAGGAAAACCAGCCAACTAACTCTAGTAACTCTGAACTGAGTCAGCAGAAATCAACCTGAGACATTAAAGTAACATTGAGTTTCTGAGTTCTGAGGGCAGCCGGCTGACCAAACGGTCCGGTTTGTTTTGTCCTGCAGAGAAGCTGAAGATCATCACTCCCCTGAAGGACACCGAAACCAAAGAAGGTCAGGAGGTTGTCCTGAACTGCGAAGTCAACACGGAGGGGGCCAAGGCCAAGTGGCTGAAGAATGAGGAGACAGTGTTTGAGAGCAGCAAATACGTGATGGTGCAGCGAGACAATGTCTTCTCACTGAGGATCCGCGATGCCCAGAAGCCTGATGAGGCCACCTACACCGTCAATCTGACCAATCAGAGAGGAGAACAGGCCAGGAGCACCTGCAGCCTGAGTGTCAAAGGTCAGTCCAGTCCACATGATCCGCATCTGGCAGAATCTACAGGGGACGATCACTGTGGCATGGGTTGGGTTGGGTTGGGGTTAACGTTAGGATAGGCTGGGTCAGCTATATGTTGCTTGATGCTGTAACATTGAACTGAGAGTGTCTGTCTGTTCACCTGCAGAGGAGAGCCTGCGGATCGTTGTTCCTTTGGAGGACATCGATACTCAGGAGAAGAAGACAGTGAGCTTCTCCTGTAAGGTCAACCGACCCAACGCCACACTGAAGTGGATGAAGGGCAGCGAGGAGATCTCCTTCAGCAAGCGCATCGTCTACAGAGTGGACAAAGACAAGCACACCCTCACCATCAAGGACTGCACACTGGCCGACGAGGGCGAGTACACCGCCGTGGCTGCCGACAACAAGTCAACCGCTGAGCTGATCATCAGCGAGGCTCCCACAGACTTCAGCATGAACCTGAAGGACCAGACAATCACCGAGTTTGACGACGCTGAGTTCACCTGCAAGCTGACCAAAGAGAAGGCTGATGTGAAGTGGTACCGTGACGGACGCGAGATCCGAGAGGGACCCAGGTACCCCGAACCCAGCGCTAATCCAGATCCACTATCAGAGTCCCAGAGACTTTGTCTTTGAGCAATGCTAATGAGGTTCTGCTGTTGTTCCTCTAGATACTCATTCCAGAGAGACGGGAAGTTGTGCACGCTGCGCATCAAAGAGTGTCGCCCTGATGATGAGTGTGAGTACGCCTGCGGTGTGGATGAGAAGAAGTCCAGAGCCCGCCTCTTTGTGGAAGGTGAGTCTGACCTCTGACCTCCTTCCTCAGTGCTGACCTCTGTCCCCTGTCCTGAACTCTGTCCTGATCTGTGACCTCTGTCCTAAACTCTGTCCTGACTTCTGACCTCTTTTCTGTCCTCTGTCCTGACCCTTGTACAATGTCCTGACCTCTGACCCTCAGAGACCCCGGTGGAGATAATCAGACCTCCTCAGGATGTGTTTGAGCCTCCGGGATCAGACGTCGTGTTCGAGGTGGAGCTGAACAAAGACCGGGTGGAGGTGAAGTGGCTGAGGAACAACATGACCGTTGTCCAAGGAGACAAGTACCAGATGATGAGCGAGGGCAAAGTCCACCGGCTGCAAGTCTGCGAGATTCGACCCCGAGACCAGGGCCAGTACAGGGTCATCGCAAAGGACAAGGACGCCAAGGCCAAGCTGGAGCTGGCAGGTGAGGACATGTCGGTCAATCAGAGGGCAGGTCCGAGTGCACAGCCATTATACATTACAGCCATTATACATACAGGTAGACAGAGTGTACCTCCATTAGCAACAAGCCAATAGTTGATTACCAGAGAAAGTCACTCAGCAATGGACTTGTGACCTAGATCCATACATCCATCTTCTGTATACCTGGGCAGGTCTGCAGGCCATCACAGGACAGACAGACAACCACACACACTCACATTCCTCAGGACAATTTAACCTCACATGTCTGAGGGAGGAATCCCACTCACACACAGTTAGAACATTCAAACTCCAGACAGAAAGGGCCCGGCCGGTATTTGAACCCAGACCTTGTTAATGTGATGCAAGAGTGCCAACCACTGCTCCACTATGCAGCCCTCATTATCTTCATCATAGGGGAAAATAGTTAGCGTTAGTATCGTCTTTAGTCAAGGTTCAGCTAATGCTAATGTTGTATCATACATTTCATTAATGACCTAAATCAACATACTTGACATAAGAAGAAAGTGCTGTTTAAAACAGCTAAAGCCCATTGTGGCCATGTGGACTTTTGTTGTTCTCTGGCTGCACAGCTGCTCAATGAGCTCAGTAAGTCTTAGCCTTGTCCCAATGTGTTTTCAACTGTTAGCTTTAGTATCATCCAACATGTTTTCAAGTGTTAGCTTTGGCATTATCTCAGCATGTTTTCTACTCTTAGCATTAGCATTAGTGCAGCCTACTTTGTCCAGTGAGGAGCAGTTCTGATAATATGGGCCTCCTTCCTCCTGGTGAAACTCTTGACATTAGCGGACAGCTTTATGACTGAAGTCCCTCTGTAGTGATATAGCAGCATCAGTGATTAGCATTAGCTTCATGTCCCCTAACTCTGTGGTATTTTGCTCTGCTGCAGCTGTGCCTCAGATCAAGACCACAGATCAGAACTACGTGACAGACGCAGGGAAGCCGCTGGTGATGGCAGTGCCATACAGCGCCTACCCACAGGCTGAGGCCGACTGGCTGTACAACAACATGAGCCTGCCCAAAGACAACGTGCACACCACGGCTGACCGCACTGAGTACCGTCTCAAAGACCCCAAGAAGTCGGACCAAGGCCGCTACAGGATCCAGATCAAAAACAAGCATGGAGAAGGCGAGGCCTTCATCAACCTGGACGTCATTGGTGAGACTCTTCATTTTCCTTTTGATTTTCTTTAAGCTCTCGTTATTCTTGCTCAGTAAATTTAAATGTTTGCTTTCCTCCCCAGATGTTCCGGGACCTGTGAAGAACCTGCAGGTGGTTGACACAGCTGACGGCGAGGTCAGCCTGGCATGGGAGGAGCCTGAGAGTGACGGCGGCAGCAAGGTCATCAGCTACGTGGTGGAGCGGCGTGACGTGAAGAGAAAGACGTGGACGCTTGCAACCGACCACGCAGAGAGCCCCGAGTACACAGTGACCGGTCTGCACAAGGACTCGCTGTACCTGTTCAGAGTCTGCGCTCGCAACCGGGTGGGAAGCGGTCCCAACGTGGAGACGGACAAACCAGTGCAGGCCAAGAACAAGTTTGGTAAGATCTGAAAATGGACTGGTCGAACAAAGGATTCCTGCTCTCCAGCAGCACCCTTTTTAACCCTCTTTCTGAACTCCAGATGTTCCTGATGCACCGCTGAATGTCGAGGTCGGAGACGTCTCCAAATTCGGCTGCACCGTTTCATGGGAGCCTCCTGAGTCGGACGGCGGCTCACCGATCACCTCTTACATCATCGAGCTACGCGACCGCACCTCCGTTAAATGGTCACCGGTGCAGCGGACCAAAGCCGATGAGCTCAGTGCCATCATCAACGACGTGATTGAGAACAAAGAGTACATCTTCAGAGTGAAGGCAGAGAACAAAGCCGGTGTGGGGAAGCCCAGCGCCGCCACGCGGCCCGTCAAGATCATGGACCCCATCGGTCAGTCATGTTTCATTCTTTCGCTTGATGTCATGTTTGTCTTTGGGAAGATTTCCAGACTTTTCCTTTTTCCCACAGAGCGCCCCAGTCCACCACTCAACCTGAATTGGGACGAGCAGAACAAGAACTCAGTGCAGCTCACCTGGGAGACACCGCTAAACAATGGTGGCAGCATGATCACTGGATACATCGTGGAGCGCTGCGAGGACACCACCGACAAATGGCTGCGCTGCAACGCAAGACTCTGTCCCGACCTGTTCTACAAGGTACCTGGATGAGACAGACATAGTGTGTCTCACTTTGTCTGGCTGTTATTCTGTTTATGTTTGAAGAGGCATCTCGTTTGGTTTCTGGACTTTTTTTTTCTTCTTCAGGTTTCAGGTTTGAAGTTTGGAACAAAATACAACTACAGAGTTTTTGCTGAGAATGCAGCTGGAGTCTCCGACCCGTCCAACATCATCGGTCCTCTGCTGGCCGACGACCTGCACGGTGAGACCTTCAATCTTCCACAGTACTGGCTTTCTGTCTGTGGACTGTGGAACAGAACGTGAGGCCTCCCATGTGTCTGCATCTCTTTCAGTGGGTCCTTCCTTTGATCTGAGTGCCTTTAAAGACGGGCTGGAGGTCATCGTTCCGCAGCCCCTCACCATCAGAGTGCCCATCACCGGATACCCGACGCCTGTTGCGAAGTGGACGTTTGGTGACAAGGAGCTGAGCACAGAAGAAGAGCGCGTGTCGATGATGACCAAGTCTACGTTCACGGAGCTGAGCGTGGCGCCCAGCGTCCGCCCTGATAAAGGAATCTACACACTGCAGCTGGAGAACGACGTCACCTCTGTCTCTGGAGAGATCGAAGTCAATGTCATTGGTAAGCGGCCATCTGTGTGATTTGAACTTTGATGGATAGTGTCACGGCCTCTTTTATGACCTTGTCTCCGTGAACACCTCCAGCGGCACCAAGTGCTCCGAAGGACTTCAAGGTCTTGGAAGTGACCCGACAGCACGTCCACCTCAGCTGGGAGGCACCGGAGCACGATGGAGGCAGCCCGCTGACCGGCTACCAGGTGGAGAAGCGAGATGTGTCCCGCAAGACCTGGGTCAAGGTATGAGACCACATCCCACTATAGTCCAGGTCCAAATCAGAGACCATCTGACAGACACATCTTTGACATGGTCCTGATACTGTTCAAGTTCAATTATATCCTATTTTATTCTCTACACTGTTCTGTTGTCGCCAACTTTAATCTGTTCTATTGATTTTTGTCTGTGCCATTTCACTCCAGTATCTTTTTTGTTTTTTGTGTTCTATTACTTTTGTTACCCTTTTCTGTTTGTCAGCTTTTTAACTTTATAAAATTTTCTTGTTGTATATCTTTCCACAGGCTGCTTAGATTGTATTTCATAGTTGTGTGTTCGGTGTTTTATGTTCAGTTTTTTTTGGCTGTTGGGTCACTCTGGTGATTTCTGGATTCCTGATCTGGTTTTGGAGTGTTGATGTTTTGGATGTCAACCCCCAGGTGGCTACCTTCATCCAGGACCAGGAGTTCACCGTCACAGACGTGGTTGAGGGAAAGGAGTACCTATTCAGAGTTACCGCCTGCAACAAGTGTGGACCTGGAGAGCCAGCATACATCGATGAGCCAGTCAACGTATCATCTCCAGCCAGTGAGTCACTCCTCCACCCACCTCAGACAAGCCTTAGTACAACCCAACCGTCCCTGTGCAGCTCTGACCCTCTGTTTCTGTCCCGCAGCCGTCCCTGATCCTCCAGAGAACCTGAGATGGAGAGACAAGTCCGCCAGTGGCATCTTCCTCACCTGGGAACCGCCCAAGTACGATGGCGGCAGTGGCATTCGTGGCTACAATGTGGATCGCTGCCAGAGAGGCACAGACAAGTGGGAGCCCTGTGGCGACCTGGTGCCTGAGCTGAAGTGCCAGGTGACCGGTTTGATCGAAGGACAGTGGTACTCATACCGGGTCCGGGCCCTGAACCGCCTGGGAGCCAGCCGACCCTGCAAGGCCACCGATGAGATCCAGGCCGTGGACCCCAAAGGTGAAGGATCAAACCGTCTTCATCATAGAGGATCACATGAGCGCACGGTGCACTAATGTTGGTTCATATTTTCTGTGGGAGAAACAGAGCGTTCACACATTTTGGTAAAATTAAAGACACAACACTTTCATTAGTATTTGAGGCATTTTTGTCCATCGTTTGCATTCTTTGTCAAACTTCATACAAAAACCTTGCTTCATTCCCTCTCAGGCATTCAGGCAGCTTAATCCAACTGTAAAACCCTTAAAACCACATTGTTGAAATGAGTCCTGGTCATCTGTGCAGAACCTCCTGAGATCCAGCTGGATGCCAAGCTGCTGGCTGGCCTGACTGCCAAGGCTGGCAGCAAGATCGAGCTCCCTGCCGAGGTGACGGGGAAACCAGAGCCACGGGTCAAGTGGACCAAGGCTGACCTGGTTCTCAAAGCAGACGACAGGGTTTCCATTGACACCAAGCCGGGACACTCCACTGTCACCATTGCCAAGACTAAGAGGGATGACAGTTCCACCTACATCATTGAGGCCACCAACAGCAGCGGTCGTGCCACTGCTACAGTGGACGTCAACATCCTAGGTAAGATCCACATCCCCATCCAGTCACATTGACAAGACTCCACATTTTTGTATAAGTGCTGTTCAAATGTGTACTCCTGTGAACAGATAAGCCCGGACCTCCGGCCGCCTTTGACATTTCTGAGATCACCAACGAGACCTGCTTCCTTGCTTGGAACCCACCACGAGATGACGGCGGCTCCAGAGTCACCAACTACATTGTGGAGCGCCGTGCTGCTGACAGCGAGATCTGGCACCGGCTGTCCTCCACCATCAAACAGACCACCTACAAGGCTGTGGGCCTGACCAAGTTCAAGGAGTACATCTTCAGAGTCTTCGCTGAGAACCAGTTTGGCGTTGGACCTGCGGCAGAGCATCCGTCCATCATCGCCAGATATCCCTTCGGTAAGTCTGAAAGAAAAAAGTCTTCATTCTGAATGCCAGAAACTTACAGATTGTTGATGAAGCACAGAAGCATGTTTGTTAGACCATTAGAAAATGGTTCCCAACTGGTTCACTGGGACCACTTTTTTGGGGGCCTCAAGCCCCAAAGACATCTAGAGTCACACAATTCCTGAAGTCTATAAGATGTGGACACAAGCCAGGATTTTCATTTTGAGGGATCTTGGTGAGAGTGGGCGTGGCCACTAGGTCATCTCAAGGTAAAGGTTGATGGAACTCCATAGTCTCTTGTTTCCATTCATACCAAGTGCCACTTTCCATCTTTGCTGAATTGTTTGTAAATGTGAGAAGTACAAAATACAGAAAACTGAAAAGTTCTGAATTCGTCGGTTCATATCCTTCAGACTTCTTTGTATAAACTGGTCCTCATGGGTCTGACTGTGTGTCTCCTCCTCAGACACTCCCGGAGCTCCTTATAAGCTGGAGCCTTCAGACATCGCCAAGGATGCAGTGACTCTGACCTGGTATGAGCCCGATGAGGATGGTGGAAGCCCCATCACGGGATACTGGGTGGAGCGTTATGAACCCGACCACGACCGCTGGATCAGGTGCAACAAGCTGCCCATCAAAGACACCAACTTCAGGTGAGTGTCTCCACACTGACACCAACCGTCTGAACGCAGCGGCGCACTGTTGACATTTGAATTTCTTCGGCAGAGTCAAAGGACTTCCCACCAGGAAGAAGTACAAGTTCAGAGTCCTTGCAGAGAATCTGGCTGGAACTGGAAAGCCCAGCAAAGAGACAGATCCCATCCTCGTTAAGGATCCTATCGGTACGAACCCAAAAAACCTTCCTCACCACAGATCTGTTTGAGCATTCAAAATCCTGCAGATTGAAAAGTATTGCCCCTCTTCCAGATCCTCCATGGCCCCCTGGTAAACCCACAGTGAAGGATGTCGCCAAGACTTCCTGCTTCCTAATGTGGACCAAACCAGAGCACGATGGCGGAGCCAAGATTGATGGTTACGTCATTGAGATGCTGAAGAGCGGCACCATGGACTGGATCCGTGTGGCTGACAACATCAACCTGCTGGAACACTTCCTGAAGGGTCTGATGGAGAAGCAGGAGTACTCCTTCAGGATTCGCGCTGTCAACGTGGCCGGAGAGAGTGAACCCAGTGAGCCAAGTGACCCGGTGCTCTGCAAAGAGAGACTCAGTAAGGGACACACATCGTCTAAAACCAGATGTAACACTTTCCAACAGCCTGTCAGAGACAAGTCAGTCAGTCAGGCAATAATCGTTAAGATAGGAACATCTCTCAGATCCAAACTGCCAGACTGAACTCAAACATTGTCTTCTCCCCCACAGATCCTCCTTCTGCTCCTCGCTGGCTAGAGGTCATCAGCATCAGCAAAAACAGCGCAGACCTGAAGTGGACGGTTCCTGAGCGTGACGGAGGTGCGCCCATCACAAACTATGTGGTGGAAAAGCGAGACGTCAGGCGCAAAGGCTGGCAAGCGGTGGACACCACCGTCAAAGAGCTGAAGTACACCGTGACGCCACTCAACGAGGGATCACTGTACGTGTTCCGCATCGCGGCCGAGAACTCAGTGGGTGTTGGACCATTCTGCGAGCTGGAAGACTCAGTCCTTGCCAAAGACACTTTCAGTGAGTGGTGAAGTCATGCATGAATAGATCCTTTCAGTCAGCTGCTTGGTGGGAATCAGACAGTAAGATGTGTTTTCCTGCAGCTACTCCTGGACCTCCATACGCACTTGAAGTCACCGCCATCACCAAAAGATACGTGGACCTGCAGTGGGAGGCCCCGAAAAACGACGGAGGCCGGCCCATCCTTAGGTGTGCTTAATTCACCTTGTGTCCACCAAATTCCAGCAGTTTCTAAATTGTCTTTTCTGAGTAACAGGCAGCAGGTTGGTTGGTGAAAACATTTGTCAACCCTGTCCATAACGCTTCCCCACAGATACTCCCTCGAGAAGAAGGAGAAGCTTGGGACCCGCTGGGTGAAATGTGGTAAAACTTCTGGTCCGGACTGTAAGTACAGAGTGACAGATGTCATCGAGGGAACGGAGGTTCAGTTCCAGGTCCGTGCTGAGAACGAGGCTGGCACTGGACACCCCAGCGAACCCACTGAGATCCTGACCATCGAAGACCCGACAGGTTGGTCCACCTTCATGAATCTTGAGATAATCTTCACATGGCAACCAACAAACCTTGTAACTCTACAAAAATGTCTACATGTCGAGAACATAGGCCCTCAACTAGCATTCGAGAGGAGAAGCACTTGTGAAGCTTTTAAAATTGTTTCTCTAAAACAAATGTGGCAAACTAATAGTCTGAGTATTTCTTGTCAAATAGCATCAAGCACTTAAAAGCCGCAAACAGAAAGTATACAGACTCTGACTTGGTGCGCCTTGCAGGCGTCCCATCACCACCAATCGAGCTGCATGTGACCGGAGCTAGCCGGGACTTCCTGTCAATCGCCTGGAAGCCTCCTCAGATGGACGGCGGCAGCCCCATCAGCGGCTACCACATCGAGATGTGCGAGGCTGGGACCGAGAAGTGGATGAGGGTGAACTCTCGCCCTGTGAAGGAGCTGAAGTACCGAGTGGATGAGGGTCTGGTCCCCGACAAGGAGTACATCCTGAGAGTGAGGGCCATTAACTCTGTGGGAGTCAGCGAACCATCCGACATCTCTGAGAACGTCTTTGCCAAAGACTCGGACTGTGAGGATGTCTCTTCTTGTCTGGTAAATCCTCTGTGAGCTCTGGCTGCAACTGTAAGGATATCTTTGTATTCACAGGCAACCCCACACTGGACTTCCAGACTCTGGACTTGGTTGTTGTGGAAACCGAAAAGCTCCACATCCCAGTTCCTTTCAGAGCCGTCCCTGCTCCAAGAATCACCTGGCACAAAGACGGCAAAGAGCTGAAGGCTGATGAGCGCCTCGGCTTCAGGTCAGTCTGGAGATCCTCTCCGCTAACTGCTCACCAACAGGGACAGGGACAGACTGGACACTCCAACACCAGCGCCAACACTAAAAGGGGCGTCACCTACATCTGATATATCCAATTGTGAAGTTAAGTTTTGACCTAAACGTGTAGTTTATGTCACAATCTGGGAGCAGCAACAGCAAAAGAACGATCACCCAACTGTCTGTATCTCAACCTTTGGACTTCTAACAAAAGCTGTACCAAAGAATACAAGGCCCTGCCATTTTCACGGATAGTTTCTCAGACAAGTGGGAGGTAGCCAGG
This sequence comes from Salarias fasciatus, assembly GCF_902148845.1. Classification (NCBI taxonomy): domain Eukaryota; kingdom Metazoa; phylum Chordata; class Actinopteri; order Blenniiformes; family Blenniidae; genus Salarias; species Salarias fasciatus. The sequence goes on along the minus strand of NC_043760.1, from coordinate 4,676,598 downwards.
CCAATAATGGGAATCACATGAAGAGCAGAGTTCATCAGTCATTACAGCGAAGCTCTTCAACATCTATGAAGCAGGTCGATTCTGGTTTAGATGGTTGGTCTAAGAGCAGGACCAAGGACAGACTCAGTGGTACAGAAACCACCTGACTCTATGTCTTCCTGTTGTTTATGAAACTCTCCAGGTGTAGTGAGTCCACTGAATAGCTATAGCATCTTGTCAGTCCTCAAAACAGACAGGAACTCATAACACATTGTTAAAATGTTGATGGTAGGACTGCAGACAGACTAGACACTACACCAAAGACACAAACCAGTTGAACCTATTTTTGACTGGCTGTTAAAGTTAATACAGTGTTTTTATACCTGTAAACAGAAAAGGGGATCTCTGTTTTCCATTGTCTAGTCTGTCTTGACACCAAGAAGTCAAAAAGAAGCAGTGGGTCTTAATTTTGGCAGATAGCTGCAAAAGGATTAAGGACAGACTGCATTTATGAGTTACTGTAGCCCTCATTCTGTCCTTAGTTGTAAACAGGCAGCAGAAAGGTCTGGTGATGATGCTGACTGATGGAAGGAAGCTAAGAGATAACGTTACTGACAGAAAGCTGGGGTGGAGAAATGGAACAGACTAGATAATACATAGACAACCTACTACTGAAGGATGGATAGCTTGAAAGTCACATCCCTTATCTTTCATGGGAGACATGAAGATGAATCTCAAGATAATTGTCATTTTGGTTTGGTCATTGAGTAAGCTATAGCGTCCAGGTAAATGCTTGTTTCTGTAATCATCAGGAAGGAGTACACTTCCTGTCACCTGGAGGTCGACAGCAGCCTCCACTCTGATGCCGGCGTCTATAAAGTGACTCTGGAAAACAAGCTGGGCAGTGCCAGCGCCACCATCAACGTTAAAGTCATCGGTAGGCTGGCGTCCAGTCTGCACAGAGTCCAGTTGGTCTCCTGTATCTCTTTCTAACCCGTCTGTGTGTGCAGGTCTTCCTGGTCCCTGTAAAGAGATTATCGCCTCGGAGATCACCAAGAGCTCCTGTAAAGTCTCCTGGGACCCTCCAGACTTTGATGGTGGTACTCCGATCCTCCATTACGTCATGCAGGTTTGACTTGCTCTTCCCAGCGGTTTCAAACTAGAACCAGGTTAGTTTTACCAGAACCGATTGGGTTTAATAGGCTGACTCTGGGTCTGTTTGCTGCAGCGCCGTGAGGCTGGCAGGAGGACGTACGTCAACATGATGTCTGGAGAGAACAAGGTCAGCTGGCCCGTCAAAGACCTCATCCCGAACGGAGAGTACTACTTCCGAGTGCAGGCCGTCAACAAGATCGGAGGAGGAGAGTTCATCGAGCTCCGCAACCCCGTCATCGCAGAGGACCAAAAACGTATGTATATTAAAAAAAGAAAAGAAAAGAAACTACCATTTTTACCTTTTCTACCCCCGAGAGACTGAATATTGAACAGGTTGAGTACAAGTTTTGACCTAGTTTTGAAGTGGGGCGTCATGTTTTAGACCAGATGTGGGCATCATGAGGCCCAGGGGCCTTGTGTCTCAGGCTCACAGTGTCATTGAAAAATTACTATCATTGACTGACTGATTGCATTTTTGAGTAAATTTCAAGAGATTTGAGCCTTTTAGAAAACATTGCAGTTCTTAATGTGTTCTGTGATCTTGTGAAGAGGCAAGGGAGAGGCAAGAGAGTTACTCATGAAAATAGAAAAGACAGAATGTTTCATCCTCACATGTTTCCTGGTATCAGATGCTCCTGACCCGCCGGTGGACGTGGAGACCCACAACCCGACCTCTAGCACCGTCACCCTGACCTGGAAGCCTCCGATGTACGACGGTGGCGCCAAGATCATGGGCTACATCCTGGAGAAGCAGCAGAAGGGCGAAGACAAGTGGGGGCGCTGCAACGACTTCCTAGTGCCCGTCCTGTCTTACACAGTCCGCGGCTTGACCGAGGGCAAGAACTACACCTTCAGGGTCCGAGCCGAGAATGCGGCCGGCATCAGCGAGCCATCGCGTAACACACCCTACGTCAAGGCCTCAGACGCCATCGGTGAGCAGAACATGAGCTGCAGGTGGCAGCATCTTGGTGTCAGAGCAAGTCCACACGGTTAACTCTTCTTCTGCTTCTTAGATCCTCCCAAAGTGTTCCTGAGTGGCAGCCTCCAGTCTGGACTCACAGTGAAGCGAGGCATGGAGATCTGCCTGGACGCCAACATCTCCGGCTCGCCGTACCCCGAGATCACCTGGTACTGGAACAACCAGGTGATCCGGCCAGAGGCGCTCCGCAAGCATCCTGACAGACCCCTGAAGAAGAAAGTGGAGAAGAAGGAGGAGGAGAAAAAGGAGGAGGAAAAGAAGGAAGATGAAGCCAAGAAGGAGGGAGAAGAGAAGAAGGAAGACAAAGAGGAGACGAAAGAGGAGAAGAAGGAGGAACCCTCTGCTGAGCCAGAGGTGGAGGAGCTGGACTACCCCACAATCAACGAGCGTCTCAACATCAACAACAGCCGTCGTGGCACGTCGTCCGTGGTCATCCGGGACTCGGTGCGCCCCGACCATGGCGTCTACATGGTGAAGGTGGAGAATGACCAGGGCGTTGCCTCGGCAACCTGCGAGGTCAACGTGCTCGGTAAGAATTCGAAAAACCTTTTTATGATTCAAAACCTTCAGTGGGTCGCTGCTTAATCAGATATTCAGTGAGCTTCTGTCTGTGTTTAAAATAACCCTCCATGAGGTGATTAGATAAAAGTCTAGAGAAGCATTTGAAAACACTGTTGTTCCTGTCAGAAGAAACTAGAATGTTCTGCTCACAACCTAGAGCCTGGGTTCTCAGACCTGTGATGTCCTCTTTTCATCACCGCCCATCCAGACACTCCTGGTCCACCAGTCAACTTCCGCTTTGAAGAGGTGAGGAAGAATTCTGTGATCTGTAAGTGGGATCCACCTCTGGACGACGGCGGCAGTGAAATCCTCAACTACGTCCTGGAGAAGAAGGACAACTCCAAGCTGGAGATCGGCTGGAGCTGCGTCACCTCCACACTGAGAGGCTGTCGATACCTGGTACCCAAACTCATTGAGAAGAAGGAGTACATTTTCAGGGTGGTGGCAGAGAACAAGTTTGGTGCTGGTCCATACTGCGTCTCCAAACCGCTGATTGCTAAGAATCCTTTCGGTATGGATCAACCTTCTTCACATTTGGACCTACGTTGTTTTTGGACTAAAATTTTCCTGAAATGTTGTTTCATGTTTGTTTGTTTTTTTGCCTAGAACCTCCTGAGGCTCCTGAGAAGCCACAGATTGAAGACATAACTGCCAACAGCATGTTGGTGACCTGGAATGAGCCAAATGACAATGGCAGCCCGATCGTGGGTTACTGGGTTGAGCGCCGTGAGATCAACAGTTCACACTGGGCACGGGTCAACCGGTGAGAAAAGACTGAAAAAGCTTATACCCATTCCTTTGAAAAGTGGTCTTCAATCAATATTTTCATGGTTGTCTTCAGGAACATTGTCCCCGACACGGAGTTGAATGTGGAAGGTCTTCTAGAGGGACTAACCTACATCTTCAGGGTAGCAGCTGAAAACCAAGCCGGCCCTGGAAAGTTCAGCGTTCCCTCCGAGCCCAAGACAGCACAGGCTCCGATCTGTGAGTTCAGTGTGAAGACAGTCACTGTCAGATCACCAGATGTTTGCTCCCTCTGGATGTTGTTTCAATGATATGTACTCTGTTCATCTGCAGCGCCTCCTGGACCTCCAATTCCACGAGTGACAGCAACCACCGACCACTCCATTGATGTGGAGTGGGATCCACCAGTTGACAATGGTGGAGGAGAGATCCTAGGATACCATGTGGACAAGGTATATGGAATATTATCCCCCCGTTGTTTCATACTGAGGAGTTTCTGAACTTGCATGTTGGCTTGCTCTGTTGTTCAGGCCATAGCTAATACCAAAGACTGGTCCAGATCTACTGAGCGTCCCTGGAAGAGCCGGAGCTTCACTGTTTATGGAGTCCGTGAGGGAGCAAAGTATCTGGTCAGAGTCATTGCCTGCAACGCTGCCGGAGAGGGAACGCCAGGATTCACCGAATCAGTGTTCGTCAGGAATCCCGCAGGTCAGAAGAAAGGAAAAACCTAGTTCAGCCAGACTTTTCATTTGCTGTATGATTAACTTCCTGCCTTGGTTTCTGGTTTCCCTCCTCAGAAATCCCAGTCATCGAGATTGACCTATCCCTCAAGAATGGTGTAACCATCCGAGCCGGAGAACAACTTCGTATTCCAGCCACAGTCACTGGCAAGCCCTACCCGTCCATCACCTGGACCAAGGATGACAGTAAACCTGACAAAGATCGACTGGAGATCCTCACTGAGGGAAACGACAGTGTTGTATTCGTCAAGAGTGCCCAGAGAAAGGACTGCGGCAAGTACCAGATCTCTGCCTGCAACCCCAGCGGCACCAGGAATGCATCAGCCAAGGTGGAGGTAGTGGGTAAGTGAAAATCCAGGAAGCCATTTTGAGACTTGATGATGAGCCTTACAGTATTGATTGACATTATTGAACAAGAGGAAAATGCAGTTTCATTGTTTTCTCTGCAGACGTCCCTGGACCGATCACTGAGCTGAAGCCAGTTGTTGTCACTCGGAAAATGATCTTCCTGAATTGGGACGACCCCGAAGATGATGGCGGCAGCGATATAATTGGCTTCCTGGTGGAGCGCCGAGACCCCAAGATGCACACGTGGAGGCAGCCTGTGGAAACAGCCTCTTCCAAGTGCGAGTGCGTTGGCATCGTAGAAGGACAGGATTACCTGTTCCGTGTCTTCGCCAAGAACAAGTACGGTTATGGACCAGCAGTTGAGCTGGGACCCATCAAGGCTGTGGACCCGCAGGGTGAGTGATGGTCCTCTCAACTCACATTCATCCAGGAAGAGCATTAAGACCATCGGTGTCAGAGTAGAACTGGATCTATCAATACATGGAAGCTTTTTTCCACCTGAGCTGATTGACATTAAAATGGTACCATATTGTAGTCGGTGCTTTGCAATCAAACTGAAATTACTCAACAGTGAACTGTTTAGAGACTTCCATGTGGCATCCTTGTTCCTGAAACAGTATATTTGGTGGCTCTGCAGGTCCACCATCCTACCCTGAGAAGTTCCACTACACGGAGCGCACCAAGAACTCCATCAACCTGGCCTGGAAGCCACCTCGTAACGACGGTGGAAGTCCCATTCTGGGATACTTTGTTGAGAAGAAGAGGCAAGACCAGCAGGCTTTCGAGCCATGCAACACTGAGATGTGCCCCGATCTGACTATGACCGTGGAGGGCCTGGAGGAGGCCTGGATGTATGAGTTTAGAATCAAGTGCGTCAACCTGATTGGACAGAGTGAGCCGTCCATCCCATTGACTGTGGTTATCCAAGATGATGAAGGTAAGGTCGGACAATGACAACCTTTGCTTCCCAGTGAGTGGTGCAAACCAGCTAAGTGTTTGCGTGTGATTCTCCCCTTAGTGGCTCCTGAGGTCCACATGCTGAAGCATTTCAAGGCTGACTGCATCATCGTGAGGAAGGGTGAGCCAATCGAAATCCCCGCTGACGTCCTGGGTCTCCCCATCCCCAAGATCGAGTGGACCAAAGACGACGTGGTGATCGACCCGGCCGATGAGGCAATGAAACAGGTGGTGGAGGTGACCGGCAGGATGAACTGCAAGACGTCCCTGTCCATGGCCGAGGCCAACAGGAGGCATCGTGGCACCTACACCATAACTGCCTCCAACAACATGGGCTCAGCCCACCACACTGTCAACATCATGGTGCTGGGTGAGTGAAGTACAGCCACGCAAAGCTTTAGTGACTTATTGCTGCTCTCTGATGCCATCTGGCTTCAAACTCTGAGCAAGACTGAATCCAAGTTGGCTAACAGAAAAGTGTTTGATGTGGTTTTACTGTCCAGTTGTGTGAATGGGTGGATTGGTGAGTGGATGGATGGATGTTTGACTGGCACAGCAGGTTTTACATGCTGTGTGAACGTAGTGGTTCATTTTGTGTTTGGTTTTTTTTTTTTTCCCCTCAGACCGACCAACTCCACCGAGGAATGTTGCAGTGTCCAACATCAGGGCGGAGTCATGCTACCTCAACTGGGATGCACCACTGGATGATGGCGGCAGTGAGCTGACAAACTACATTGTGGAGAGGAAGGACATGGAACCAGTCGAGGTAGAGGAGGGGCAGGAAGCTCCACCTGAGTGGGTGGAGGTCAACAACAGCATCATCGACAGGAAATTCGGGGTACGTGCTTTCAAAGTCCTAACCCATCATATGGGGTCAATTTCTTGTGCTGACACATCTTCTTTGATCTGCAGATGTGGAACCTGGAGACCAAGAAGACGTACATGTTCCGGGTCCGAGCCCAGAACCGATACGGCATCTCTGACCCCTGCACCACAGAAGAAGTCCAGATCGTGGACCCCTTCGGCCTTCCTGGCCCACCGGAGAAGCCAACCATCACCGAGTACTCCAAGACCTCCATGACATTGACCTGGGAACCGCCCAGAGACAGTGGAGGCTCCATGATCATCGGCTACTGGCTGGAGAAAAGAGAGAAGGGCTCCGACTACTGGGCTAAAGTCAACAAGATGCCAGTCACGAAGAGGGGTGTGAAGGGCTGGGAGTACCAGGTAAGTTGGTTCTCTGTTGAATTGTCCCATCAGGGTTTGTTTGTCAGATCTGGGGCCTGCGTTATGATGCTGGATTAGGGGACCCAGGCATTCTTCATTCTGATCAGTTGGACCATAAAGTAGGTCATCAACTCAGTGAATCAACTCAGTGGCCTTCGCACTCCCCTGAGTCGACTGCATTTCAAATTGTAGCAGTTTTTGTTTTCACCAAGCCAACCATGACATGTATGAACATATTTAAAAACTGTGTGGGATTGTTAAAGTACTGGTCTGGTTCTTGAGGAAGAACATGTAATGTAAAACCAGCTCCTTGTTTTCTACAAAACTTCACTCCAGTTTGACATTTTGACCTCCTTGATTATTTCCTACCAATGTTCTTGTCTTGTATGAATGATTTGATCAGATTTTTGGGGAAAGTATATTGAAAAACCTTGAAAGAGAAGATGACACACCTTTGAAAAGTGACCTTGACCTTTAGAAGAGCACATAGCTTTCATTCAGCTTTGACTGATCTTGATCTTCTTTCTTCTGCCTCTGTTTCCAGGTGACTCGTCTGTTTGAAGGAACAGAATACGAGTTCAGGGTCGCCGCCAGCAACTCGGCAGGAATGGGACCATTTAGCTCACCGTCTGACTCGGCCTTTGCAGTCAATCCAATCAGTGAGATAACATGCCTTTTTTAAACGGTTGACTTGGTTTGAACTACTGAAGTGGGCCTAAATGGTTTCCTCCTTTGTGTGCAGCCCCTCCCAGCATGCCCGCTGCTCCCGTGGTGGCTGACAAGACAAAGCACAATGTCACGCTGTCCTGGAAGCCACCAGAGAGTGATGGAGGAAGCCCTATCAAAGGCTACATCATCCAGATCCAGGACGAGGGCTCATCCGACTGGGTGAGGGTGAACGATCTAGACTCACTGCACCCCACCACCGAGTACACTGTGCCCAGCCTCCGGGAGCTGAAGCGCTACCGCTTCAGAATCATCGCAGTCAACTACATCGGAGAGTCTGACCCCAGCCCACGCACAAGCGAAGTCCTGATCGAAGACGTCCAGCGTACGTCCTGACTGCAGACCGTCCTCCATCCAAACACGACACAAGTTACTGCAACTCTGTGAATCATGTCTGTCTTTACAGTCCCACCTTCCATCTCCATCGACATCATGGTGGAAGAGCTAGCCTGCATCCGTGCCGGCGATCCAATCAGGATTCCCGCCACCATCAAGGGCCGCCCCGCTCCCAAGGTCACCTGGGACTTTGAGGGCAAAGCCAAGTCGCACAAGAAGAACAAACTGCACACACTGCCTGTAGACTCTGAGGTGAGAAACTGTCGCTTGCCTTCTTCCATATTCTGTGTGGAAAATCTCATCCTCTGTGGTGGTGACAGCTCTTCAAATGTGATGTTGTCAGGTGGAGTCCACGGACACTACATCTGTCGTGACCGTCCCGGTCAGCCTGAGGACTCACTCTGGACGATACACTATCACCGCCAAGAACAAGTCCGGCCAGAAACACGTCAACGTCCGAGTGGTCGTCCTCGGTACATCCAGGACTTGACAGTAGCCTCACTTTGCTCTCCTGCTCACACGTCACACTGACTCTGGGTTTGTGTCCACAGATGTTCCCGGACCTCCAAAGGACCTGAGAGTGACTGACATCACCCGCTCAACCATGAGGCTGATCTGGAAGCTTCCAGACACCGACGGAGGCGAGAGAATCAAGAGCTACTTCATTGAGAAGAAATGTTTGACAGACAAAGCCTGGACAAAGGTCAGCACACTGTTCTGCTGAAGCGGGTTTCTCATTGGAAACTTCTAGCTTTCCACACTAAGGTTTTTATTTTAGGCCAATAATGAAGCTAGAGTTTATTATTAAAAAAGAAAAATGCATTGATATCCCATGTGTACGTGCACGAGTTTTGCATGCACGTGTGTCTGATACATTAAGACATTTCCAGATCCTCTAACGCAGAAACTTATTTTGTGGTTAGGTGAATGCGGCCTGTGCCAGCCAGGCCTTTGTGGTGCCAGGCCTGCTGGAGGGTCAGGATTACCTGTTCAGAGTCCGTGCAGAGAACCGACTGGGATTCGGTCCGTTCACCATCACCACTGATCCGGTCCGGGCCCGAGACCCCATCTGTAAGGACCCCCTTCTTGTTGCTGCCACATCAATATGAGAACAGAATTTTGTGTATGAAGTGACCGATGCTAACCACTGGTTCGTCCTCAGACCCGCCCGACCCTCCCACCAAGCTGAAGGTCAACCTGGTGACAAAGAACACAGTGACACTGAGCTGGGAGGCTCCCAAGAACAACGGCGGCTCCCCGGTGAAGCACTACATCATTGAGCGCTTGAGCTGGGACACCAGCGGCAAAGAGAAGGAGACGTGGAAACAGTGCAACAAGAGAGATGTGGAGGAGCTGAGCTTCGTGGTGGAGGACCTGAAGGAGGTGAGCTAATGTTAAAACCACATGGACCCAAAAGGGTTTGCTGAGGAATGGCACACTCTTTGAACAGTCATTTTTTCAAGATCGAAATAACTAAGTGTTATTGAGACATTTGAGAACCAAACTTATTGAACTTTTGACTTTTCCGGCATTTTGAACCAAACATCCAGAACTTTTGACAACTTTCTAAATCAAGGTTCTAAATCAGTACATAAACCTGTACTGTTTGGAACCAACCTGTAACATTCCGCACCACGAGAAGAGGTGCTGTGGAAATGAGTCTATGGAGAACCTTCTCGTCCTGAGGGACCCGCTTATTGACTGAGGTCTTTGCTGGAGGATCTGCAGTCACATGTTTTCTTCTCTGTGTTTCACCTGCAGGGAGGAGAGTATGAGTTCAGAGTGAAGGCCGTGAATGCCGCTGGACCCAGCCGACCCTCGGCCACTGTCGGACCCATGGTCATCAAGGACCAGACATGTGAGTGACTTACTGAGGAATCCTCCACTCAGGGAATTCCAGAGAATGTCCTTTCTACATTTTAAACATCTTAAAAATAATTGTGTTTTCTTCCATGAACCAAAGAAATGTTGTCCGAGGAAAGTGAACTTCAGGTTTCTGAACTGCTTCAAGGTGTTAATTTACTTAATTTACTTAAAGGGATAATTCAGCATTTTGGCAAATTGGCCCATTTAGTGCAATTCCTTAGTCATTTCGAACACCATACTTACTTTTTTGTGAGGGCAAGCTATTGTTTATTCAGAGGTGAGTCGGGGAAGGTTTTTGGGACGGACACAATGGAAGTGAATGGTATTTTTGGTTCCCCTCGTCAGTTTACTAATGAAGCCTCACTTCCATTCTGCTCATGTAGTGAAAAATACAATTACGTTTCAGAAACTGTCTGCGTCTTTAATCAGAGTTGTGGTCGTCGAACAGGACCCTATGGAACTGCACTGTTTGACTGATTGCTGTCTTCAGTCTGACCTGAGCTCATTTCCTTTAGCTTCAGAGGAGCTTGGAGGGTTAAAGATGTGAGCAGCTGCTGCTTGTCTGTGCAGGTCCTCCCACCATCGAGATGCGTGAGGCGCTGGAGGGCGAGGAGGGCTGCGACGTCAGCATGGTGGCCAAGGTGAGCGGCTGCCCCTTCCCGACGCTCATCTGGCACCGGGCCAGTCCGGCCAAACCCGAAGAGAAGACGGCCGTGCAGTACGGCCAGCACTTCAACAAGTTGGTGACGCAGGACAAGTGCACTCTGCTCATTCAGCACGCCAGCAGGCATGACAGCGCCATCTACAGCCTGACTGCCAGCAACAGCCTGGGCACCGCCACCAAGGACATCAAGCTCGCCGTGCTAGGTGAGGAACACTGCAGCTGATTCTGCAGACTGCACAGGAAGTTTCAGGAATTTCAACTCAAATTGAAACTTCAGGGTTAGCTTCTGTCATTAGCGCTTCATTTAGAGTGGCTTTGTCTTTCTCAAGGGTCAAGGTGACATTTTTAGCACCTGTAGGTGGATTTGATAAGCAGAAGCAGGAGAGAGCACCCAAGAGTCCACAAAGACACATTTAAAACACAGGACAGTAAAAGCAGCACAGAGCACAGACATGGACAAGTATTCACAGGACTGGCAGGATTAAAGGTGAATAAATAAATAAAAGCAAGACTATAAGGCTAATATACAAACCTGTTAAAAGTGACGATAATGAGGTAAAAAACAAGTTAGACTTCTGTTGAATAATAAGCTCTAACTGAAGTTTTCCTTCTTCAGTAAGTGTACCAGACAGAAACTTATGCTGTGCCGCTTGTGTTCTTCAGGACCTCCTGGGCCCATTGTGGGACCCATCAAGTTCACCGAGGTGTTTGCTGAAAGGATTGGCCTGGCCTGGGCCCCACCCACAGATGACGGAGGATCTAAGATCACCAATTACGTGGTGGAGAAACGTGAGGACAACAGGAAGTCCTGGGTTCACGTCTCCAATGACCCCAAGGAGTGTGCTTATGTGGTGACCCGACTGACTGAGAATCACGAGTACGAGTTCAGGATCATGGCCCAGAACAAGTTCGGAGTGGGACCGCCAGTAATGAGCGAGCCGGAGAAGGCCAGAAACCTGTTTAGTAAGTCCTGAACAAGTGAGGTAATCCCACACTCAGTCCTCTTCATACTCACCGCTTCCTTGTCCCTGCAGCCGTCCCCGGTCAGTGTGAGAAACCCACCGTCACCGACATCTGTCTGGAGTCTATGACTGTAAACTGGGATGAACCCAAGTATGACGGCGGCTCCTCCATCACCGGATACTTCCTGGAGAAGAAGGAGACCACGTCCAAGCGCTGGACCCGTGTTACCCGCGAACCCATCCGTGCATTGCCTCTGGGCAATAACTGGGATGTGACCGGGCTGCTGGAGGGTTCCGTGTATCAGTTCAGGGTCATCGCCGCCAATGCTGCCGGCTGCGGTCTGCCCAGCATGCCCTCCGACCCCATCGTCTGCAGGGACCCCATCAGTAAGTACAGCTGGCAGCAGATCTGCTTCATGATCTGGTCTGAAGTCAGGCGGCACAAACATTGATTCATGACGACGGGAAGCATGAAGAAACACGAAATCTCATTTGAAAGTCTACATCTGGAAAAAGAACTTTGGCTTTTGTTTTAACTGTTTGCGTCCTTCCGCACAGAACCTCCTGGGCCGCCCACTCCCAAGGTGACGGACTGGACAAAGTCCACGGTGGAACTGGAATGGATCCCCCCGCTGATCGACGGAGGGTCAAAGGTCACAGGTTACATTGCGGAGTACAAGGAAGTGAACAAGGAGGAGGAGGAGAAGAAAGCTCAGAAGAAGCTTCTACTGACTGACGCTGAGGAGGAGAAGGAGGTCGAGAGCGATGAGGGCTGGGAGAAGGTGAGAAGATGACCGTCAAACACCAGTGGAAACCCCTTTTCAGTTGCAGAAGAAACTCAGGCTTCTTCGCTTTCCCTCCAGGCCAAAGACACCGAGATCAGAGGAACCAAGTACGTGGTGGCTAACCTGAAGGAAGGAGGTTTGTACCGGTTCAGAGTCCGAGCTGTGAACGTGGCGGGAGTCGGAGAACCAGGATACGTGTCAGAGCTCATCGAGGTCAAAGACAGAACCAGTAGGACCCAGCTCACTCTTACAGTGATTCCTGTCTGTTGGCTGTCGTTTCTGTTCATTTAATTCAAAACAACTTTCTGACCCTCCCAGTCCCTCCTGAGATGGACCTGGATGCCTCAGTGAAGGAGAAGATCGTGGTCCACGCCGGTGGTACCATCCGCATCATCGCCTATGTGTCCGGTAAACCCGCTCCTCAGATCACCTGGTGCCGCGATGACGCCGAGGTGCCCAAAGAGGCGGTGGTGGAGACGACGGGCATCTCCAACTCGCTGGTCATCAAGAACTGCAGACGCCAACATCAGGGCATCTACACGCTGAGCGCCAAGAACGAGGGCGGAGAGAGGAAGAAGGCCGTCATCGTGGAAGTCCTGGGTGAGTCCAGAACCAGACCGATGACCCACCTCCACCACTCTGGTGGTTGACAGCAAATTTAAGGATCCTTTAAGTTAAAAAATTATTGAGTCCATTTCCTTACCTCAACCAGGTGTGATACTTTTCATCAACATCGTTTCATACATTGGCAACCAACTCTAAATAATATACAATCATGATCCAAACAGCAGTTCTTCTCAGTCCATCTGGTCCACCGTGGTCCTTCTCAATCTGGCTCAAACTTCTGCTCTGGAGCTTGGCAGCTTACCTGCCTGCTTGACCCTGAAACCTAATGCTTGGAGCTGGAGGATTGTGAAGCTCTGTCTGTCTCTGACCTTATTGTTTGTCCTCCAGATGTCCCTGGACCCGTTGGTCTGCCTTTTGCTGGAGAGAATCTGACCAGCGACTCCTGCAAGCTGACCTGGTACTCCCCAGAGGATGACGGCGGCTCGGCAATCACCAACTACATTATTGAGAAGAGAGAGTCTGACCGCATGGGCTGGACCTCGGTGTCCTACACCGTGACCAGGAACAATGCCGTGGTGCAGGGACTCCTGGACGGGAAAGGCTACTTCTTCAGGATCGCAGCGGAGAACATCATCGGCATGGGACCATTCATCGAGACTGACAAGATGGTGCTGATTAAAGACCCCATCTGTGAGTCCGATGCCCATTTAAAACACTGGCAACACCAGCACGCTTTTCTGTCTTTCCAATAACAGATTACTTTTGTCCCTGCAGCTGTCCCTGAGCGTCCCGAGGACCTGCACATCACTGCCGTCACCAAGGACTCCATCTCAGTGGCCTGGAGACCTCCGAAGTACGATGGCGGTGCAGAGGTGACAGCGTATGTCTTGGAGTCCCGAATGGTGGGCCGCGACAGCTTCGTTCGGATCGGCGGTGACGACAAACTGATGGACAGGAAATTCACTCTGACTGGACTGAAAGACGGCTCGAGCCACGAGTTCAGGGTGTCCGCCGTCAACCTGGTAGGACAAGGAAAAGCATCCTTTGCCACCAAGCCAGTGCAGTGCAAGGACGAGCTCGGTAAGTGAAGCGACCATGAAAAAAACTGGATGATTCTATTTCCTGTTTTCAATGTGGCCAAAATGTATTGTTGATAGTATTTAACTCCTCATTCAGTAGCATCATGATGAAGTAACTGTTGGTCAGTCACCTCAACTGAAGCAACAGATTTGTTTCATCACAACACAAAGTCACAAAGAGTCTCAGACGGGTGAGAATCACAATAAAGTACCAAGTAAATCTCCTCTGCATTCTCAGAACCGCCAGTGCTGGACCTGGACTTCAGGGACCGAATGATGGTGAAGGTGGGAGACATGTGCACCCTGTCGGGACGCTTCACTGGCAAACCGGCGCCAACCATCGCCTGGACCAAGAACGAGGAGGAGCTGAAGGCAGATGATGAGATCAGCTTACACAGCACTGCCAGACACCTCAGCCTCACCATCGCCAAGGCCAAGAGGGAGCACAGCGGCTCCTACTGCGTCAATGTGGAGAATGCTGCTGGTGCCAGAACCGGAGTCTGTGCCATCACTGTTGTGGGTGAGTATCCAGCAGGTCCAGATCTTACTGCTCCGGGTGTGGCTCTGAAGGTAGTGAGGAAGTGGATGTATTGGTCTGCAGCTGGGACACGACAGAAGCTCCCAGGCTGAAGACATATAATCAAAAAAAAACTTAATTCGTTTAAAAAAAAAAAAAAAAATGGAGGGTATCAATTAATATTTTTAATGAAAAGATGATGGGGAAACTGGTTTGATGTATTTGCTGTGCCCTCCTGTCAGACCGTCCTCAACCACCAGAGGGCCCTGTCGTCTTCAACGAGGTCTACAGAAACTACATGGTGATCTCCTGGAATCCTCCCCTTGATGATGGAGGCTGTGCTGTCTCCAACTATATCGTGGAGAAGAGAGACACCAACCGAGACTTGTGGATGCCCGTCACGTCCTCCTGCACCAGGACCACCTGCAAGGTGAGCTGAAGCCCAAGGAACAGCATAGAGATCTGACGTACGTGAACCAAAGGACATCCGAAGAGGCAAATGGGGAAATCTGTCAGTTCAAACCATTGCAAGGCATGGCAGCTCATACCTCATAAGAGCATGATATGCTTTTATGCTTCAGATTATTTCAGTCTTAGATGTTCCCAAGACATTAAAAAGATGAGAATAATTTGAGGAATTTTGAAGTTAAAAAGAGGAGAAGAGGCTTCTGGGTCAAACCCGGTCAATCAATCAGAGGAGCACAGAGTAAATGAGACCTTCATAAGACAGCTTATCAGGAACAGTCTCAAGCATCTTCAACCGTAACATGAGTAGGAAGGGTCACTCCCTAAAAACCTGCGACACCATTATCCTGTTTATGGCTTCAGGTCCCGAAGCTCATTGAAGGTCGTGAGTACATCATCCGGATCATGGCTCAGAACATCTACGGCATCAGCGACCCACTGCTGTCAGCAGAGACCAGAGCCAGAGACATCTTCAGTGAGTCTGGGCATCACTTCACTTTGTCAACAGTGGATTGTACAGATTGAAGGAGTGTCTGATCACAACTGTTGGTTTGCCTTCATCACAGAGGTGCCCGATGCTCCCAAACAGCCCACAGTGAAGGAAGTTTACCACGACTCCGCCCTGATCAGCTGGGAGCCTCCTGCAGATGGAGGAAAGCCCATCACGGGATACATCGTGGAGAGGAAGGAGACCATGGCCAACAGGTGCACACACAGAATTCTGAACAAATATTACCTGTTATCCTTTCATCGAAGTCTATGATCAAGTATAGGAATATAAATCAGAGTGTCAACAGCATAGAGATGAACAGAACTGAGTATTTGTGAGTCAAGTTTAGTCTTCAGGCCTCTAACAGTAAAAAACACTCTGAAAAGGTTGAACTTGAGACTGAAAAGCTGCACAACATCACACATAAACTTTCCAGTTTAGGTTTTCAGGTATTCTGATTTCAAAATGAGATCACAGTCAAATGTTAGTGCACTAAAAACCAATACCTCTCTACTCTCAGGTGGGTTCGCTGCAACACAGAGAGGATCCACCCCAAAGTGGAGTACTGGGTAACCGAGCTGCTGAAAGGGTGCGAGTACGAGTTCAGAGTCAGCGCTGAGAACGAAGTGGGAGCCGGAGATCCCAGCCCGCCCTCCAAGCCTGTGTTTGCCAAAGACCCAATTGGTATGTTTGGTTGTCACATCCCTCGTCGTTTCATTACTTGTGCTTCATTGTCTCAGGACACTGATCTGTTGGTCCTGTCTCACAGTGAAACCCAGTCCGCCGGTGAACCTTCATGCCATCGACTTCACCAAGGAGTCCGTGACTCTGGCCTGGGAACCTCCCATTGACACCGGGAGAGGAAAGATCTTCGGATACCTGCTGGAGTTCCAGAAGGCCGGAGAGGAAGAGTGGCACAAGGTGAGCTGAATGGCTGGTTATCAGTCAGGAAGGTTTAGTTTAGTTTACACTGCTGACACAATTATTTGACACTAACAAGGTCACATTAGTCAGACGTGAACTGACAATATGTATACTATTAGAGCATTATTGTAATGAACAGAATATGTAGGTTGGGTAGAGGAGATTTTGGATTGAAACAAATCCTACAGCCAGTCCTAATCTAGATGAAGAAACCGGATAGAAACCACATTGGATGGCAGCTACCTCAATTTCATGCTTGATAACTTTTTATACCTTAAACCAGCAAGAGTAGGCCAGCAATGTTGTGCACTGTTGGTGCATCAATCTTTTTTTGATGAAGTACCTTAAGAATTTTCTGAAGGAATTTTTGTTAAGTTGTACAAAAATGGCCTTTTCCTGAATGACACCATGACCACTATGCTGCATCTTGTGGACCTGCCTTCAGGTGAACCACACTCCAGACTCCTGCCAGGACACAAAGTTCAAGGTGATCGACCTGGAAGACGGTGCTCTGTACCGCTTCAGAGTCATGGCTGTGAATGCTGCCGGAGAGTCCGAACCAGCCAATGTTAAAGAGCCAATCAGAGTTCAGGACAGACTGGGTGAGCTGTCGTCTGTTGCACATCAGAAGAAGACCTTCCTGAATTCATGTGGTAACTTCTTCTTCTTCATCAGAGCCCCCAGAGTTGATCCTGGATGCTGGAATGACCCGAGAGGTGAAGGCGATGGCCGGCACTCACATCACCTTGATGGCCGCCATCAAAGGTGTGCCATTCCCCACCGTCACCTGGAAGAAAAACGAGGCTGAGGTTCCTACCAGGGCTGACATTGAAACCAACCAGGCCGGCAGCAAGCTGGAGATGAGATTCTGCAACCGTGGTGACTGTGGAGACTACACCCTAACTGTGGAGAACCCGGCTGGGTCCAAAACCGCTACCTGCACCGTGCTTGTCCTTGGTATGTGTTTCACGGCTTTAGACAGAGTAGGGGAAAACGGTTGCCTGAAATCCCTGGAAAAAACATGTCTTTCATGTTTTCATTCCAGACAAACCCGGGCCTATTCAGCACCTCCGGGTGTCCGACATCAGGAGCGACTCCGCCTACTTGTCCTGGAAGGACCCCGAGGACAATGGTGGTGCTCGCATCACCAACTTCGTGGTGGAGAAGAAGGACACTGCATCCACTCATTGGGTCCCTGTCTGTTCCACGTCCAAGAAACGCAGCATGATGCTGAAACACCTGATGGAGGGAACCTCCTACTCATTCAGAGTTGCTGCTGAAAACCAGTATGGCCGCAGCGAATACGTTGAGACGCCCAAGGCCATCAAGGCCATGAACCCACTTTGTGAGTAGGAACACAGGCACAAACCAGATGCACAGCATACATTAATATCGACTTCTGATCTGAGGCTGGAATACAAATATAGCCTCAGAAATTTAGTATCTGTTGCTAATTTCTGTGATCGCTTTCACTGTGTCTGTTTTCATGTTCCAGTCCCACCTGGTCCTCCCAAAGACCTGCATCATGTCGATGTGGACAAGACTGAGGTATGGTTAGCCTGGAACTGGCCAGACCGTGATGGAGGCAGTGAAATCACAGGCTTCCTGGTGGAGTATCAGGAGGAGGGCGAGAAGGCATGGGATGAGTGGAAGACAGTCAGCATCCCAGAGAGTCATGTGACCGGCCTAGAGGAGGGAAAGACCTACCGCTTCAGAGTGAGGACGGAGAATGCCATCGGCCTCAGCAGACCCGACACCACCGTGCCCATCCTGTGCCAGGAGAAGCTTGGTGAGAAGAAATTATAAATCAGAAAACATACTGCTATTGTTGTCACTTTCAGACCAGATTTATGTGGAATTAGATCATACCCTTATTCATGTCTGTGAAAGCACTTGGCAATCCATCATGTGACATTAATGAGAATCCAGTGTTTTCTGGGGTAACTTTGTGTTTCTGTGTATCCACAGTGCCGCCAATTGTTGAGGTTGATGTTAAGCTGATTGAAGGTATAATTGTGAAGGCTGGTACCACCATCAGACTACCAGCCATCATGAGAGGAATTCCCGTGCCCACTGCCAAGTGGACCATTGAAGGAGAGGAGATCACCAGTGAGGGCAACATCAAGATCGACACTGACAATTTCTCCACCGTACTGAGCATTAATGAGTGCACCAGGAATCACACCGGCACCTATCTGCTCACCGTGTCCAACCCCGCTGGAACCAAGACTGTGGCTTTGAACGTCACTGTCCTCGACGTCCCTGCAGCTCCCATCGGTCCCGCCAACATCCTGGATGTCACTCCCGACTCCATGACAATCGAATGGCGTCCTCCAAAAGATGATGGTGGAACCCCAGTCACCAACTACATTGTGGAGAAGAGAGAAGCCAACAAGGGGACGTGGGGAGGTGTCAGCTCCGGCAGCCTGGCTACGCAGCTCAAGATCTGCCGCTTGCAGAGGGGAACAGAATATGTCGTACGCATTCGTGCTGAAAACAAGATGGGCATTGGTGCTCCTCTGGAGAGCAAGCCCACAGTTGCTGAGCACTCCTTCATGCCACCTAGTCCACCTGGGAAGCCACAGACCTCTGATCTCGCAGAGGATGCTGTCACAGTTGGCTGGACCATGCCGCTATCAGATGGTGGCAGCCAGATTACTGGCTACATCATTGAACGCAGACACAAGGGAGGCAAATGGATCCGTGTCAACAAGACCCCATGCAGGGACCTGCGCTACAGAGTCCTGGGCCTCTTCGAGGGCAGTGAATATGAGTTCAGGGTGTTTGCTGAGAATATTGCTGGTTTTAGTGGGCCATCTCCCATCTCTGACCCCTGCAAACCTTGTAGACCCATCACTGTCCCAAGTGCTCCCGTTAACCCCAAAGTGAAAGACTACAGCAAGACCACTGCTGACTTGGTTTGGACCAAACCCACAAAAGACGGAGGAAGCCCCATCCTGGGCTACACTGTGGCAATGAAGAAAGCTGATTCTGATGAATGGAAGAAAGTGAACCTGGATGATTTCATCAAGCAGTGCGCCTACAGAGTTAAGGGTCTGGAAGAAGGTGTGACTTATAGGTTCAGAGTCTTTGCCTCCAACATGATTGGAGATGGTGAACCAAGAGAGATTCCAGAGTCAATTACGGCTCAGGACATTCTCATCCCACCAGAGATTGAGATGGATGCCACCTGCCGCGACCGCCTCACTGTACGTGTCGGTCACAACATCAACATTATTGGTTACATCAAAGCTCGTCCTGATCCCGAGGTGCTCTGGTCCAAGGAGGACACGGTCTTTGAGAGCAGTAAACGTGTTGCTATCTCTCAGAACCTCCCTGTGGTCCAGCTGAGGATCAAGGAGGCCACCAGAGCCGATCATGGCAAATATGTGTTGAAGGCTTCAAATGAGGGTGGGGAGGCTTCCTGCGCCATCACTGTCAATGTGCTCGACAGACCAAGCCACTGCCAGAACCTACATATCACCTATGCCACCAAGGACTCATGCATGATTAACTGGGAAGCCCCGAAAGACAACGGTGGATCTGAGATCACCAACTATATTGTGGAGTGCCGTGAGCCCAGCATCAGCATGTGGTCCATGATCTCCTCACAATGCACCAACCGTAAGATTAAGGCCAAGCTGATGGAAGGCCATGAATACTTGTTCCGCGTCTGTGCAGCAAACAAGATCGGACCAGGACCCACAGTTGAGACCAAGACTCCTCTGCTTGCCATCGACCCCATTGAGAACCCCGGTGAGCCCGAGAACTTCAGAGCAACTGACATTGGCAAGAACTTTGTCAACCTTAAGTGGAGGAGGCCCGACTATGATGGTGGCAGTCCGAACCTCTCCTACAACCTTGAGTGCAAATCCAAAGATGCAGAAGAGTGGGAGAAACTGGCCACCGGTTTGATAGCCACTACCTTCCTGGCTGACAAGTGCACCGAGAACCAGACGTATACCTTCAGGTGCGTAACGTCATTCTTAACTCTGAACCTATACTGGAGAAGTTTACTACAGTCAAATCTTAATTAGAGGAACGTTGTTCTTTTGAGACAAATGTTCATGGGAATTGAACAAAATGTTAGTAAGTTATAAATGGTAAAATGGTAAATGGACTACACTTGTATGGCGCTTTTTACCCTGCTTGACAGAGCCCAAAGCGCTTCACACTGCAATATCACATCAACCCTTTCACACCATACTATAAGATATGCCGTGAGGTTTTGGTTTCAAACAAAATTTAAACCTAATGCAAGAATTCATGAAGAATCCAAACTGTGGTCTATTGTATGGTTATATGAAGTTTGAGGATGTGAAAAGCATGAGATGTGTGTAGTCTCGTGAGCATCACAGAAGGTCCACGCTGTTGGATTGTGTGGAGTAGAATCTTTTACAGAGTTCTTTTTCATGATCATGTGTTTTTCTTCATAATTCAGGGTGCAGACTGTAAATGAAGGAGGTGAGAGTGCCTGGGTCAGACTGCCTGATGTTCTAGTGAAGGAGGAGATCCAGAAGCCTGTCATCGACCTGAAGGTGTCTGGTACAGTGACGGTGTTGGCTGGTGAATCAGTGAGGATAGAGGCTGGGCTAAGAGGGAAACCTCAGCCAGAGGTGAAATGGGCAAAGGACAAAGCTGTGGGAGACAACCCTCGAATCAGCTATGAAACTGGCCCTGACTATTCCAAATTCCTCATGACCAAGTCCAAACGCTCTGACACTGGAAAGTATGTCATCACCGCCACCAACTCGGCTGGCACTTTCACGGCTTACGCCAATGTGAATGTGCTGGATGTTCCTGGCCCTGTGAGGAACCTCAGAGTCACCGGCATTGGAGCCGACAAATGCAGAGTAGTGTGGGATGCCCCGGAAGACGACGGCGGATGTGAGGTGGACAGTTACATTCTGGAGAAATGCGAGACAAGAAGGATGGTTTGGTCCACGTACTCAGCCTCTGTCGTCACGCCATACTGCAACGTCACCCGTCTGGTGGAAGGCAATGAGTACATCTTCAGAGTGAGGGCCGAGAACAAGATGGGAACAGGCCCGTCCATGGAGAGTAAACCGGTAACGGTCAAGACTCAGTTTAACAGACCAGGACCACCTGAAGCACCCGAGGTCACCAAGGTCAGTCACTCTGTCAGATAATTCTAAACTTCTGCCCCCATTTACAATTAACTAATCATAGGCTTTGTAATTAATTAGTCACATATTTCATCAAATCTCAATATTTGATAGATATAACAGTTTCCATTGACCACCACTGGTACCAAGACAGAAGCCCAAGTTTACATAACAGAAAAGAGCATGACTTGTAGATTTTTCACTGTGATGGAGCTGTTTACTCCCTGATCAACCCCCTCTCCATTTGACTTCCTGCCAAATTCTGAAGGCTTCATTCTGCTCATACTTTCAGGTGAGTAAAGATGAGATGACAGTGGTCTGGGCTCCTCCTGAGAACGATGGAGGGAAGTCAATCACTGGCTATATTCTGGAGAGGAAAGAGAAAAGAGCGGTACGCTGGGTGCCCTGCAACAAGAGCCCCATCTCAGAGAGACGCATGAAGGTCACCAACCTCATTCCAAACCACGAGTACCAGTTCAGGGTCAAGGCTGAGAATGAGGTTGGCCTTGGAGAGCCCAGCAAACCCTGCAGACCTGTCGCAGCCAAAGATCCCATCGGTGAGTTTGAAACTGCTCTCTGGATGCCTGGTTTTGTGGATGCAGGATTCCTACAACAACAACAACAAAAAAAAAAGTGTGAGTACCCTTGTCCCTTATTTACAAGATAACTTGTTGTAATTGATCCTGCAGAGCCCCCAGGCCCCCCTGCAGGCCTCAAGGTGTCTGACAGCACAAAGATCTCTATCACCCTGTCCTGGTCCAAGCCAGTGTATGACGGTGGTGCTCCCATCATTGGCTACAGCCTTGACATGAGGCTGAAGAGTGAGGCAGACCCCGAAAAGCCCACAGAGGGCTGGAAGAGGATCGACACTCACGGCCCACTGGTGCTGACAGAGTTCACCATTGGTCAGCTGGATGAGAAGCAGGAGTATGAGTTCAAGGTGTCCGCCCAGAACCAAGTCGGCTGGGGACGTCATGCTTACCTGAAGGAAGCTGTATCACCCAAGGAGATCATCGGTAAGGAGGGGTGGTGGGGGATACTGTGGCGCACAGCTTCGTAGATTTGAACAATGCTCATTTTATGTGTTACTTTGGCAACAGAGGCTCCAGAAATTGACCTGGACGCCAGTCTGAGGAAAGGCTTGGCCGTCCGTGCCGGCTGTCCAATCAGGCTGTTTGCTGTGATCAGAGGAAGACCCGCCCCCAAGGTAACCTGGAAGCGTCTGGGTGTGGACAATGTGATCCGCCGAGGACATGTGGACCAGGTCGACACCATGTCTTTCCTGGTCATTCCCGAGTGCACGAGAGAGGATTCTGGAAAATATTCCCTGACTCTTTCAAACTCGGCCGGAGAGAAAGCTGTGTTTGTCCGAGTCAAAGTTCTCGGTAAGATAAACAGTGAGGTACATTTGAACACACTGGATCGTAGACTTGACGGTCTTCCCTCTAAATGGTTCCTAAACTCTCCACAGACACCCCAGGTCCAGTCGGTGGCCTTGATGCGACCGATGTGACCAAGACAACAGCTCAGCTCTCTTGGTTGCCCCCTGAAAATGATGGTGGAAGCCCCATCTTGAATTATATTGTGGAGAAACGTGAAGTAGACAGAAAGACTTGGACCAAGTGCACAGAGGACCTGAAGAAGACCAGCTTCAAGGTGACCAACATGACGCCAGGCATTGAGTACTACTTCAGGGTCATGGCTTGCAACAAGTATGGCATCGGCGTTCCTCAAGACTCACCTCGCTCCTACTTGGCTGTTGACCCCATCAGTAAGTGTCACCTCAGGGGTTCATGAGGACAGGGTTCATGAGTGCAGATTTCATGGGGGCAGGATCTTGGTCTTGCTGTTTGCTTTGGTTCTCCTAACTCCTGCTGCATTATACTTACAGGTGAGCCTGATCCTCCAAAGAAGATGGACGTGTTGGAGATCACCAAGAACAGCGCCACACTGGGCTGGCTGAAGCCACTCAGAGATGGTGGAGCCAAAATCAATGGTTACGTGGTGGACTACCAGGAGGAGGGCGCACCAGAGGACAAGTGGACACCGTATTCTGTGGTGAAGGATTTGACTATCGTTGTGGTAGGCCTGAAGGAAGGAACCAAGTACAAGTTCAGGGTGGCAGCTCGGAACTCGGTGGGAGTCAGCTTGGCCCGTGAGGCTGAGGGAGTGTTTGAGGTCAAGGAGCAGCTCAGTGAGTCCCTGCTCTGAAATGAAATCTCCAACATTTAAAAATGTCCACAAAAATAAAGCCATTTTCTGTTTTTCGTATCTCAGTGGCTCCAAAGGTCATCATGCCTGACATCGTGACGGTCCGTGCCGGATCCAAGATGGTTATCGAGGCCATCGTGGCGGGTAAACCAGCTCCCTTCTGCAAGTGGAAGCAGGGCAACGAGGATGTGCTGACCTCCGACCGCCTGTTCGTCATCAAGACGCTCACGTCCTGCACGCTGATGATCAAGAATGTGACAAGGAAGGACAGTGGCTACTACAGTCTGTCAGCTGAGAACAGCACCGGAAAGGTCAACCAGATCCTCCGAGTCATCGTCATGGGTCAGTCAACATCTGAATCATTTCACAAGGGTCAATGTCGGGGGGGGGCAATAAGGGAGCAATAACAACACTGTTTTGTTTCCTTTTGGAGTTTTTTAATATACATTTGTAAATTCTGCTGATCTTAAATTTGAGGAAAAATATTTTCATTCTTAAGCATGGGGACCACCAGAAACCACAGAACCACAAAACCAAAAGAAAAGCAGAAAAACTCACTTCTCAAATGAAGAGCAGGAGGAATATGTCAGAGCTTTTTGAATGTTGTTGAGTCTGTGCAGCTTCACTAACTGGTCTTGTGCTCCTTAGACCTTCCTGGACCCCCAGAGGCTCCTCTGGAGATCACCGAACAGGACATCGATGCCTGCACGCTCCTCTGGAACTCTCCACAGGAGGACGGTGGCAGCAACATCACCAACTACATTGTAGAGCGCTGTGATGTCAGCCAGGGTGACTGGGTGACTATGTCCACGTCCTGCACCAAGACCAGCTTCAGGGTGACCAAACTCACGCCCGGCAAGGAGTATGGCTTCAGAGTGCGAGCAGAGAACCGCTTCGGCATCTCTGAGCCCATCTACTCTGAGCGGATGATCGCCAGATATCCATTTGGTGAGTGGGAGAGTTCCTGCAGAACCACATTCATAGGAGGAGACTTTCTATAGAACCTGACTCAGAGGAGACTTTCTGTAGAACCAGACTCAGAGTAGGAGATTTTTATGCAGAATCAGACTCGGAGGTGGAGACTTTGTCCTCTTTTGGTTCGAGGTTAGGAGACAGAAAGAAAGGAAAAAGATCAGACGACAGACTGTCATGAATTGTGTACTTCATCAGTGGAAGTGTGTAACCCTGAGCTGAGATTTAAAGGGTTTTCTGTCTCCACAGATCCTCCCAGCGAGCCCCGAAACCTACAGATTAACAAGATCAACAAGGACTTTGTCATCCTGTCCTGGGAGCGTCCCAGCAGCGACGGTGGCAGCCCCATCACTGGCTACCTGATCGAGAAGAAGGAGAGAAACAGCATCCTGTGGACGCAAGCCAATGAGTCGGTGGTGAAATCCACGCAGTACACCTGTGCTGGCCTGATCGAGGGCCTGGAGTACAGCTTCAGAGTGTCAGCCCAGAACTTGGCCGGACAAGGCAAACCCTGCAAGCAGACTGAATTCATCACAGCCAGGACTGCCGTCGGTATGACACACACACCCTGACAGCACCGAACTTCAAAGCAAAATTTTGGGAATAAAGTTGAAAATTAGCATTTTTTTCCACCTCATTTTCAAAATCAGAAAACCAAATAACATTTAAGCCCCAATTACATGGCAACGAATCGAGTGAAATCGCAAAACTTTTCATGGAAATGGGAAAACAAGACTTTCTGGAAACGTCTTGAGTCACTGGTCCTGGTCCATTCCCCAGTCCATATGCTGCTGGTCCTGGATGCAGTCCATATTGTCCTGGACTTGCTAGGTTTAAACTTGGCCGTCACAGTAATAACAGTTCAACTTTGTCGTATGTGAAACTTTTCTGAATCAAAAAACCAAACACAATGCTTTTTCTCTGGAAGTTTTGTCTTGTAAATGAGGCCTGAAGCATGAACCTAGTGAATATTCCTAGAATATTCCTAATATTAGAGTCCTGGACTCAGAACCGCAGTGTTAATAAACTTGGTGCTGACATTCTGTGTCCAATCCAGATCCACCAGGTAAACCTGAGCCCATGGACGTCACCAAGAACTCTGTCTCGTTGGTGTGGAGCCGTCCCAAACACGATGGAGGCAGCAAGCTGGTTGGTTACTATATGGAGTACACCAAACTTCCTGAGGAGAAGTGGACCCGCTGCAACGCCAACGCCATGAACATCCAGACTGAGAACTATGTGGTGACTGGCCTGGAGGAGGGGCAGCAGTACCAGTTCAGAGTCTTTGCAAAGACCGCCATCAATGTCAGCTTGCCTTCCGAACTGTCTGACCCTATTCCTGTGATCGCAGAGAACGGTACGACAGGAACGAAGAGGAGGTCCTTTGCACACCACCTCCAACCTCTCAGAAACATCCAGGTAATTGTGTGTATTTGTATTTGCAGTTCCTCCTCGTGTGGAACTCGGTGTGGAGATGAAGAACCTGATTGTGGTGAAAGCTGGCGAGAACATCTGCCTGGATGCCGAGGTGTTCGGAAAGCCACTGCCCAAGGTGAGCTGGAAGAGAGATGGCGTGCCACTGGTGCTTGTCGAGGGCATGAAGATGAGCCAGAAGAAGCACGTCCACTTGCTGGAGCTCTACTCCGTCACCCGCAAGGAGTCTGGTGACTACACCATCGTTGCCGAGAACATCAATGGCACCAAGTACGCCACCATCAAGGTCAAAGTGCTTGGTGAGTACCAACAGGAAGCCTCATCACCTAGGGGGTGTGGTCAAAGAGCCATTCTGATTCACAAATAGAGCAAAAATCAACAAAACCTTTAAGCCAAAGAAAGGAAAAGCCAACAAACCTGAAACATTCAATTCAGTTTTATTCCTGTAGATCCAAATACAATTCAGTCATTTCAAGGCATCCTCTTCCATAAACATCCAGATTATTGAGTATCTTCC
The DNA here is from genome assembly GCF_902148845.1 of Salarias fasciatus. Lineage (NCBI taxonomy): Eukaryota > Metazoa > Chordata > Actinopteri > Blenniiformes > Blenniidae > Salarias > Salarias fasciatus. The sequence continues at coordinate 4,650,267 of NC_043760.1, read as the reverse complement.
TCCCACTAAGTCCAGATTATAGAGCATCTTTGTCCACGACCATATCTAACTTTAGATGAACTTAATGAGTGAATCAGATTGTCACAGTGCTGACAATGCAGTCAATGCTAATGCTACTATAATATCTACCTCATTATTGTTTTCTGTGAGATTTGGGGCTGTTGATATACGAACATAACTTTCTTCTCAACGTCACCGTTCCTTTCAACCCTTCAGACAAACCAGGACCTCCAGCCTCAGTGAAAACCACCAAAGTGTTTGCTGACCGTGTCAAACTGCGGTGGGTGCCCCCGATTGCCGACGGCGGCTCTGAGATCACCAACTACATCATTGAGAAGCGAGAGACCAGTCGTGCCAACTGGGCACTGGTCACCGCCAACATCCATGGACACATCACAGACTGCACAGTGGAGAAACTCATTGAAGGACATGAGTACCAGTTCAGAGTCAGCGCTGAGAACCAGTATGGCGTGGGCGATGCAGCTATGACTGATGCTGTCACTGTCAAGAATCCATATGGTAAGAAAAAGTGCAACAAGTTTGAACTGGTATAAACTTTTCTGATGTTGACTGGATGGATTTCAGTCAATACCAGGAGTCCCATACGTGTCGCCAACTCACCATAACAACACGCAAACTAACCAACATGGCAGCCCACTGACTGACCAACTCACCAACCAAACAAGCCACTGAATAACTAGCCTGCCAACTCACTGACATAAAGATTCACCAACTCACTGGCAGGCTGATTCAACTACTCACGAACACACTTCCACTAAGACTCACTGACCCACCAACCAACTGAACCACTGACTCACCAACCAAACGAACCACTGACTCACCAACCAAACGAACCACTGACTCACCAACCAACCGAACCACTGACTCACCAAATGCTGGCATGTTTTAGTAGTTTGGTTTTGAGGTTTCATCTGCTCTGATGTTTGTTTATCTTTCAACAGATGTTCCTGGCCCGTGCGATCCACCCGTCATTACCAACATTACGAAGGACTCCATGACAGTTAGCTGGAAGGCACCTGCCAATGACGGCAAGGCAACCATCCTGGGCTACATGGTGGAGAAACGTGAGGCCACAGAGTTGACTTGGGCCAAGGTCAACCGCCGGCCAGTCATTGACAGGACCATCAAGGCCGCTCAGCTGACCGAGGGCTCAGAATACGAGTTCAGAGTCATCGCCATGAATAAGGCTGGTTTGGGAAAACCCAGTGACGCCTCCAATGCCGCGCTGGCTGTGGACCCAGTCTGTGAGTGTCTGCATTTCAAAAACTTAGACCCTTTGCACTAGTAGTTAATTCCTAGAACATGTCACTCAGTTATGTGACTCTTGTAGATCCTCCTGGGCCACCTGCCTTCCCAAAGTGGTAGACTCCACCAAGTCCTCCATCAGCCTGAGCTGGACCAAGCCAGCTTACGACGGTGGCTGTGAGATCATCGGGTATCTGGTGGAGTGCAAGCGGGCCGAAAGCGAGGACTGGATGAAGTGCAACGTCCCCAAGAAGCTCCAGGCCACCAAGTTCCTGGTAACAGGCCTCATGGACAATACAGAGTACCAGTTCAGAGTCACAGCAGTCAACAGGATCGGCTACAGTGAGCCCAGCGACGTCCCTGGAAACCACACTCCCAAAGACATCCTGAGTACGTCCCTCACACACTGACTCTCTACACTGAGCTTATCTACTGAAAGCACTCCAGACCGAGGGTCTGCACATGAAGTGACAGTTCATAGGATCTAACACAGACACACACGTATCTTGTGTTCCTGCTCTTAAATGCCTTGTCGTGTCTCCTGCAGTTGCTCCTGAAGCCGAGCTGGATGCTGACCTGAGGAAAGCTCTGGTTCTGCGAGCCGGCGTCACCATGAGGCTCTACGTGCCTCTGAGGGGACGCCCAGCACCCAAGGTGACTTGGACCAAGGTGGATGCCAACCTAAAGGAGAGGCAGGGCCTGTTGATCAAGACATCTGAGTGGGACACGCTACTGATGATTGAGGGTGTCAACCGATATGACGCCGGCAAATACGTCCTGACGCTGGAGAACAGCAGCGGCACCAAGAGCTACACCATCGTGGTCAAAGTACTCGGTAAGACTCTCCAAAACATGTTCAGGTTCATTTCATGTGTCAGTTACAAGGTAGTAACAGATTACTACAAGCAAAGAGATATTAGCATTAGCCACAACAACATCTTGAACTAATCCACTTTATACCAGCAAACAAGAGAGGAAAATACATTTAACATTTGAGCAAAATGGAAAATGGAAGCACATTTGGTACAGTTGTGGGCTCATTGCACTTTGTGTTTCCTGCAGGTCTGCTAGCATTAGCATTGCCTCTTTAGCCAAAGCGGCACCTCTGTTAAATCAGTACCATTTCTGGATTTGATGTGAATCGAGTGAGGGATGGAAGTGTGGGTTTTCTAGACAGAGTCAAATGAAATACTAAACTAAAACTATTTATTCTTCTATTGTAAGTTCAACGTATAGTTACAGAAAAAAAATTAAGGTCCTGCGCACCTGAAGTACTGTAGACTGATGAAGTCTGGCATCTGTTTACTTTCTGTGTATCTTCTTTCTTTCTGAATAGTTGATCTTGGTAGGATTTATGCTGTTCCCTTCTGTTGTTCTCGTTTTTTCAGGTTGATTCTGTTTTGTTCAGTTGTAGTTATGTCTTTTTACTCTCAGTTTTGAATTATCATACCATCAACCACGTTTTGTTCTTGAAACATTTGATTAAACATGGTTTCCAGCCATCCGCTCTCAGGTTGCAGCCTGATTTTTCCTCTTCGCCTGTGCTCAGATTCTCCTGGACCGCCCGTAAATCTCATCGTGAAAGAGACATCCAGAAGCCATGCCTTCATCACCTGGGATGCACCACTGATCGACGGTGGCGGCCCCGTGAAGAGCTACATTGTGGAAAAGCGTCTGGCAGAGAGGAAGGCTTGGACCTGCGTGTCTGCCGAGTGCCCCAAGACCTCGTTCAGGATCACCAACCTGGAGGGCGGACAGGCGTACTGCTTCAGAGTGCTGGCAGAAAACGCCTACGGCATCGGGGAGGGCTGCGAGACAGCCGGCAGCGTGCGGGCCTCAGGTACGAACAACTGATCATTCAGTGTGTTGGCAAAAGAAAGAAACACCCTGTTGACGTGAAGTTTGGAAAATGTGTCTCTGTCTTCGGTACGGCTTCTATATTTTCCAAATATTACATTTTCTCTTAGATTGCAGTCAGTGGTTTTTTCTGTGCAAAGTAAATGAAAAAAATATTAACAATGGGCACAACAAGGCACCACTGAGGAATCGCTGGGGGACGCCAGCTAAATCCACTTCGATGCATTTCTAAATTCTCTCAAATGGTATCAAACTCAGGAAGACATTCGACTGTCTTTGACTCACTAAGAGTTGCCTTGTTTAGTCAGAGGAGGGGGAGAGCCACTCTGACCAAATACAAATAAACATGTCTTAAATGTGTTCTATGGATTTCATTGTTTTTACATGTGTACAAATCAGAATTACAGATTGCTTTTAATTATAACATTTGCAGCTTTGGACCTGTGATATGATGAAACCTTTATCGTACTTGACTGCAAGTCTCCTCTTTCCTTACTCTTACAGAACAACCTGGTCCAGTGATGGACTTCAAAGCTGTGAAGACCACCAGGGACTCCATCACCCTGGGCTGGAAGAAACCGATCAGCGACGGCGGAAGCTTCATCTCAGCCTACATTCTGGAGCAGAGCGAGGGCGAGGAGAAGTGGAAGCAGATCATGAAGGGCAAGAACACATCGCATGCCATCGGAGAGCTGACCGACGGAAAGGAGTACCTGTTCAGGGTCAAAGCGCTCAACGAGTCCGGAGAGGGACCACCCACCGAGCTCACTGCCGTGGCCAAGGACCAGTTCGGTAAGAGACCGGCTGTTGTCTGGTTACTCATGCTGGATTTCTTTCCCTGTTAGACGGGCAGAGACTGGAAGTCTGAGATGAGGCTGGCATAGTGAGGGTTCTGGAGAAACAACCTGCTTGTTTTTCATGCTGTTTAAGTAGCTTTATACCCAGAAATATTTAATGTTCTGCTTTGAAGATTTGATTGAACTTTCACTTCTTGATATATTCCAAAAAAAAAAAAAAAAATCCCCCCGAAGCTGTGCGCAGTTTCAGTATTTTTGATCAGGAAGTTTTTACTTTTCAAATCCTTCTGAAACTGTTCATGTTGTTAACTGCTGGAAGCTTCTAAGGTTAGGTGACTTACCAAGTCTCCTTCCTAACTAAGTTATGATTGATGGAAACTGTCTGAAAATCCTTCCTGCGTTCACTGAGATGTAAAAAACTTGAGTTGTTTGTCAATTTCTTGCAGCTACAGTTTCACCTGATCGCTGCTGAGAAACAGGACTTTGATCTTATTCAGCAACTTTTACTTCTTTGACTCTAGTTTTTACAGTGTGAATACATCAGAAGATATAATGTTGAGATGTTGATCTTAAATCACATTTACATAAGACAAAACTTTAAGCTCATTGAAGATTGGTCAAATTTGCAGAAACCAAAGAAAACAGAGCGTTGGAGTGTTTGTTGAAATGATCTACTTGACACTCTGTAAAAACCTCCTGGGAGCATTTAAGGAAGTCCACTACGGCCTCGTGTGACCCTCAATTAGAAAGACATGTATTTAGGATGAGTGATGTAGCTGTTTTCTCCCTTCAGTACTTCCCGACTGTAACCTGAGTGGCCTTCATGATGGTGTCTGCATCGTGAAGGAGGGCAGCACCACCCGCATCAACATCCCCGTCATCGGAACGCCCAGCCCTGTTGCCACTTGGAAGAAGGGCGATGTGGGAATCGGGGATACAGGCCGGATGTGCATTGAGGCCTCTCAGGGTGTCACCACCCTCCTGATCAGGGACTGCCAGAGGGCCGACGCTGACACCTACACCATCACCGTGAGGAACAGCGCTGGTTCCAAGGACTGTAAGTTCCAGCTGAAGGTGGTCGGTAAGCCCGGCATCTGCACTGGACCCATTAAGTTTGATGAGATCACTGCCGAGGGCATCACTCTCGAGTGGGAACCCCCCAAAGACGACGGTGGCGCAGAGGTGTCCAACTACATTGTGGAGAAGAGGAGGACAACGGACAACAAGTGGGCCACGGTGGCCTCAGCCCTCCAGAAGACCAGCATGAGGGTGATCCGACTGCACGAAGGCATCGAGTACATCTTCAGAGTGTTCGCTGAGAACAAGTATGGGGTTGGAGAGTACCTGAGGTCAGACCCAGTCATCGCCCAGCATCCATTCAGTGAGTATCAGTATTCCACATAATGCTAATGTCATGGCATCCTTTAGATATTACAACATGAAACATATCTTCAACGTAGGGCTGGACAAAATTTCGATATCAATATATACCACGGTATATTTTTATTCAATAACGGTGATATGAGTTTTAAACATATTTTCGATATAGTGCATTACAGTATGCGTTTCACAATCATTAATTGCTGTTCACGGTGCCGCTGATTCAAGCCAAACAGAAAGCGCTGCAAGAGAGTGATCACGTAGGAGGCACACAGACCACAGCTGGCTGTCCTCAGCTCAGGCTACAAGCTAAGGCGGTAAGTTTGAGCTCCAAAATGAGGACTTGTGCTGTAAACGAAACTGAATAAGCTTCCACAAGCTAATTTGTGGCCGCGAAATAATAAATCGTGCGCCAAAATATTAATTAGTGGCCACGAATTAGTTATATAATTCACTGAACAGTCCAGTAAAGTTAGCAGCATATTGACAGATGCGGACTTTCGGTCTCAATAACTCTTTAACAAAACGTCAGTAACATACAAAGGGCGCCTCCATCCCATCGTTGTGAGGGGGATTATATGCTACAAGCTAATTTTCGTTGAAAGTATCTGTCTGTCAAGCGTCAGAAGCAATATTGATTTCGATTAGCAGCCGGTGGTGCTGCGGGGTTAAGGGACCGTCTACAATTTACAAGACGCTGAAACAGTGAAGACAAATACCACAAAAAAAAAAAAAAAAAAAAAAAAGACAGTACAGGGATTCGCTGCAGTGTCACCATAATCACTACAATCTTAAGTAATTCTGTACTTAACCTTAGTAATTCTGAGCACTTTCATTTTTATAATAAAAACTGTGTTGTAGTTTAGACGAGCTATTAATATTGAAAAGGTGAGTGTATGGCAGTTATTTCAATTCCCTGTCCCAGTAATATTTATGTTTGCTGTTGGTCACTCTTTTTTCTGTTTATTGCAGTAATTCTGAGCACTTATATTTTTCTTCCTGGTTGAAGCACCTTTGTTTGAATCCATAACAATAACATAACTGTATTTAAGTGTAAAGTTAAAGCTATTTATATTGAAAAAGGTGAAACTTACGTTTATTTGACAGTGATTTCATATTTCTTAAATAGAAGGTAAACATTTAATTTATTGTAGTTTTTATTTCTAAAATGTTATACTGGAGGAGCTTCCTGGATAAATAATTTCTAGTTTTACAGGTAATGCATTATGTATATGATTCTTAACAGTTTTTCTGAGGCTTTTGTATAATTTATATCGATATCGGAATTATATCGTATCGACCGAAATTAAGACCTATATCGTGATAACATTTTTGACCATATCGTCCAGCCCTACTTCAACAAATAAACCAATAACGCTAATGTTTAGAAGAAGCCCAAAGCCAATCATTCATACTGAAAAATATCTAAATGCCTCTGATAGAGTTGATCAGTGTTCCTCTGACCCCACACATGCATGCAACCTGAGAGAAATCCTCAGAACTGTCATTGGATGGTACAGATTTATGTGCCATTAGCCCTGGCCCCAGGTCCATGACATTATCTTTTCTGCAGATGTGCCCGGAGCACCTGCACCTCCACAGATTGTGACCATCCGTCACGAATCGGCTATCCTGACCTGGGATGATCCAAAGGACACCGGAGGCTCCCCGATAACTGGTAACATACCACAGAACACCTCATATGGCCCCATATGTGTGTGGTGTGGCAGACAGAAGTGCCCCTGACAGCTGTGTCATCTTTTCTCCAGGATATCACATCGAGTTCAAGGAACGGAACAGTCTGATGTGGAAACGAGCCTCTAAGACTCCACTGAGAGTGAAGGAATGCAGAGTCACCGGCCTGATAGAAGGACTAGAGTACGAGTTCAGGGTGATGGCCATGAACATGGCCGGGCTTGGAAAGGCCAGCAAGGTTACTGAAGCTGTGGTGGCTCTGGATCCCATTGGTGAGTCCACTGCTTTCAGATGTTTTAATCTGTGCTGGACTGTAGACACTGACTGATACACCTTTTTCATCAACATTTGCTGGTCATTTGATAGTATTGCAAACCTGCAGGACACCACTTTCTCCAAATGTAATAACAACTTCTCATCTGGCAGGTTCTTTGTATGTCAGTCCCAAGTGACTTAATAGATTGGAGTTTCATTAACTGAGTTTATTTGCATTGTGTCAGATCCTCCGGGGAAACCTGAAGTCATTAACGTGACCAGGAGTACTGTCACTCTCATCTGGACTGCTCCCAAATACGACGGTGGCTACAAGCTGACCGGGTACTTTGTGGAGAAGCTGGAAGCTGGAGGGAAGACCTGGATGAAAGCCAATCACGTCAACATCCAGGGATGTGCCTACACAGTCACGGACCTGACAGACGGGGCCCAGTACCAATTTAGAATCAGAGCCAAGAATGCAGCTGGGGCCATCAGCATTCCATCAGAGGCCACCGAGCTTCTGACCTGCAAAGATGAATACGGTTAGCAGAGTGGTGAATCAGTGTGGATTTCCTGATGTATTGTCCATAGTCTTTGTCTCAGTCTGTCTTCTGTCCTCTCTGCAGAGCCTCCAACTATCACCATTGACCCGGACATGAAGGATGGAGTGTCTGTCAGGGCAGGAAACACAATAGTGATCACTGCCTCTAAGATCGTAGGTAAACCTCTGCCAACATCTGTCTGGTCCAAGGGGGGCCGCGAGTTCAAGACCTCCGATATCGTCACCGTCACCAGCACCCCCACCTCCTCAACGCTCTCCATTAAGTACGCCAGCCGCAAAAACACAGGAGAGTACACTATCACCGCCAGCAATCCATTCGGCATCAAAGAAGAACATGTCAAGGTGAAAGTTTTGGATGTACCCGGACCTCCAGGGCCCATTGAGGCCAGCAACGTCTCAGCTGAGAAATGTACCCTGACATGGCTGCCACCAGAGGAGGATGGAGGCTGCTCCATCAAGTCCTACACCCTGGAGAAGAGAGAGACCAGCCGCCTGCAGTGGACCAAGTTAGCTGAAAATGTAATGGACTGCAGATATGTAGCCAGCAAGCTGATCAAGGGCAACGAGTACATCTTCAGAGTGTCTGCTGTCAACCAGTACGGCACCGGAGACTCAAGCCAGTCTGGTCCAATCAAAATGGTCGACAGCTTCGGTAAGTTTATCAAGCTATCACAACTGTTATACCACGTTACGTTCTTATTGGTTTGTTGTCAACACTGATGGGATTCAGCAGGGAAACAGAACCTGTGTGTTAATATAGTTTTCATTACAGTGGCCTTGACCACTTCTGCAGTATGACCCTTCAATCACAGCATTTCACTCATTAACACGAGCTATTCAGTACGGTCAAACACACACAGTAACATTGAATAACTGACAAATACTGAAAGTTCCAAATATCTTGGAAAAAAGCTACTACACCTGTCACTCATTGTATATTTTGAACAGTCCAAATGTCATCAGATGGACTCTTAGCAGACTCTTTTTCTTGAAATTAGCGATATATTGAGAAAACGGTGTTTCAAGAATTGCTTTTGATTTTGAAATATGATGCAAGGTAATTTGTCATGCAAACGAGCACAAAATTGAATCTAAAGGCAAAAGGTACTGCATGTAATGATGTGTATGATAAGAAATTGAGATAAGTAGACATTTACAGACATATTTAGTCAAAAATTGTTTTAGAATTTGATTATCACCAAAACTCTGAAAATGTGTGCTTCTCCAGGTCCACCAGGTCCACCCTCAGTCCCAGAGATTGATAATGTGAGCAGGAACGCTGTCACCATTTCATGGAAGAGACCAGTTCAGGATGGAGGAAGTGACATTAGAGGATATTGTGTGGAGAGGAAGGAGAGGAAGGGATTGAGATGGGTGAGAGCCTCAAAGAGGACAGTGCCTGACCTGCGCTTCAAGGTGCAAGGCCTGACCGAGGGAGTAGAGTACGAGTTCAGAGTCACTGCAGAGAACAAGGCTGGATTTGGGGAACCCAGCGAGCCGTCGCGCCCGGTGATGACCAAGGACATTGTGTGTAAGTAAAGCTGCAGTGCAGAACAGTTCAGACATATGAATGCTTGTATGAACTTCTCAACCAACTTTAATAAACTTTTTATTTTTAGATCCACCTGGTCCACCATCCAACCCCAGAATTACAGACACCACAAAAACCACTGCCACCTTTGCCTGGGGCCGACCCCACTATGATGGCGGTCTTAATGTAGAAGGATACATTGTTGAGTACAAAAAGGAAGGACACGATGACTGGGAGACAGAAACACAGTACCCACTGAAAGCTACAGAATACGTTATTGGGAAACTTCAAAAGGGAGGAAAATACCACTTTAGAGTGAGCGCTGTTAACTCTGAGGGTGTTGGGGAGCCTGCAGAGGTTGAGAAAGTGACTGAGCTTGTGGACCAAGAGACGCTGCCCGATTTTGAGTTAGATGCAGAGCTCAGGAGAACTCTTGTTGTTCGGTGCCGGGCTTCAATCCGTATGTTTGTTCCAATCAGGGGTCGCCCTGTTCCTGAAGTAACATGGAGCAAGGATGACACCAATCTGAAAACCCGAGCACACATCGACACCACAGAGTCCTTCACTCTGTTGGTTATTCCTGACTGCACCAGGTATGACGCTGGAAAGTACAACCTCTGCCTGGAGAATGTTGCTGGAAAGAAGACTGGCTTTGTTAATGTCAAAGTTCTTGACACACCAGGGCCACCAGTCAACCTCAAACCCAGAGAAATCACAAAAAACAGCATTACCCTTCAGTGGGAAATCCCCATCATTGATGGTGGCTCCAAGATACACAACTACATCATTGAGAAGCGAGCAGCAACCAAAAAGGCCTACACAGTGCTGAGCACCACATGGCAGAAGTGTTCCTTCAAATTCACTGATCTTGAAGAAGGAGCTTATTACTACTTCCGCGTCTCCGCTGAGAATGATCTTGGTGTAGGTGAACCTGCTGAAACCCCAGAGCCAATCAGGGTGTCTCAGGCCCCCTCTGCACCAGAAAACCTGTATGTGACAGATGTGACTGCTGACAGTGCTAGCCTCTCTTGGGCTAAGCCTCTTCATGATGGCGGTAGCCTGATCACAGGATATGTGATTGAGGCTCAAAGGAAAGACACTGAACAGTGGGTCCATGTGGCCACCATCAAGGCTCTGGACTTCACTGTCACAGACCTTGTTGAAGGCGCTGAATATACCTTCCGTATCATGGCTGTTAATGCATCAGGCAGAAGCGATCCTCGTGAAAGTCGGCCTGCTATAATCAAAGAGCAGACTTCTGCGCCATCTTTCGATCTGCGTGGAGTCTACCAAAAGACTGTGATTGTCAAGGCTGGGGATCGTGTGAAGGTGGAGATTCCAGTGCTGGGCAAGCCTAGACCTGTGGTTTCCTGGAAGAAGGGAGATGCTGTTCTCAAAGAGACACAGAGAATGAATGTTGAGACCACAGCAACATCAACCATCCTCAACATTAGTGAGATCAAGAGGACTGATGGAGGCCAGTATTCCATGACTGGGAAGAACATGCTGGGGACTGTGACGGAGACCATCACAGTCCTGGTACATGACATTCCAGGTCCTCCCACTGGCCCCATCAAGTTGGATGAGGTCTCCTGTGATTATGTTCTTATGTCCTGGGAGGCACCAGAGAATGATGGAGGCGTTCCCATTAACAACTATATAGTGGAGATGCGCGAGACTACCGGTACCTCATGGGTAGAACTGGCAGCTACAGTGATTCGCACCACCTTTAAGGCAGCACGTCTCAACACTGGAACCCAGTATCAGTTCCGTATCAAAGCCCAGAACAGATACGGCATTGGACCCGCCATTATCTCTGAACCCTGTTGTGGCTGCATATCCATTCGATGTGCCGAGCCAGCCTGGCATACCCACGGTTACATCTTTCAACAAGGATGCTATGACGCTCAGCTGGAATGAACCATCTACTGATGGAGGCAGCCCGATTCTAGGCTATCATGTGGAGAGGAAAGAGAAAAACAGCATTCTTTGGCAGAAGATCAGCAAAGCTCTTGTTGTTGGAAACATTTTCAAATCAACAGGACTTGTTGATGGAATAGCTTATGAACATCGCGTCACAGCTGAAAACATGGCTGGTCTCAGCAAACCCAGTAAACCTTCCGAGCCCATGTTTGCTTTGGATCCGATTGACCCACCAGGCCGGCCGGTGGCATTAAATATCACCAGGCACGAAGTGACGGTTTCTTGGACCAAACCAGAGGGAGATGGTGGATTTTCCATCACTGGTTATACAGTAGAGAGAAGAGAGATGCCCAATGGACGCTGGCTCAAAGCCAACTTCAACAACATCCTGGAAACTATTTACACAGTTAGCGGTCTGATTGAAGACGCAACCTATGAATTCCGTGTGTTTGCTCGAAACTCAGCAGGTGCCATTAGTGCTCCATCCCAGCCGTCAGAAGCAATCACATGCAGAGATGACATTGAAGAGCCCAGGCTGGATGTTGACTCTTCATATAGCAGCAATGTGGTTGTTATGGCGGGAGAAATTTTCAAGCTGGAGGCCAATGTAACTGGCAGGCCTCTTCCATCTCTGGTGTGGACCAAGGAAGGAAAGGAGCTAGAAGATACAGCCAAGCTTGAGATAAAGTCAACAGACTTCCATACTACTCTAATTAACAAAGATTCATTGAGGAGAGATGGAGGTGCTTTTACGCTCACTGCCAGTAATCCTGGTGGCTTTGCCAAGTTCATATACAATGTCAAAGTGCTGGATAGACCTGGACCACCAGATTCTTTGACTGTCACTGATGTCACAGCAGAGAAATGTGTTCTTAACTGGTTGCACCCAACACATGATGGTGGAGCCAAGATTGAGTACTTTATCATTCAGAGGCGTGAGACTAGCAGGTTGGCATGGACAAATGTGGCCACTGACCTTCAAGCAAACAGATTCAAGGTTACTAAATTACTGAAGGGCAATGAGTACATCTTCAGAGTCATGGCTGTTAACAAGTATGGTGTGGGTGAACCTATAGAGTCTGAACCAGTCATTTGTGCAAACCCTTACACCGTCAGTGACCCACCACAGCAGCCTGAGGTCACCACCATCACAAAAGATTCCATGGTCGTTTGCTGGGAGCGCCCTGAACATGATGGAGGCAGCAGAATAAATACATATGTCATTGAGAGAAGGGATAAGACTGGTTTGCGCTGGGTGAAGTGCAACAAGAGGACCGTGACTGACTTGCGATTCAAGGTCTCTGGCCTCACACCAGGACATGAGTATGAATACAGGATACTTGCTGAGAATAATGCTGGCCTAAGCCAGCCTAGCCCTTCCAGTCCATTCTACAAAGCAATTGACACCATCTTCCAACCTGGACCTCCAGGGAACCCAAGAGTGTTGGACACAACCAAGACTTCCATCACTCTTGCTTGGAACAAGCCAGTGTATGATGGTGGTTCTGAAATCACTGGTTACATTGTGGAGACCTGCTTGCCTGAGGAAGATGAATGGACAATTCAAACTCCAAAGAGGGGATGGACTGCCACTTCCTTCACTATTACCAACCTAAAAGAAAACCAAGAGTATAGAATCAACATCTGTGCCACTAATTGTGAGGGAGTTGGAGAGCCCGCCGCTGTTCCTGGAACTCCCAAGGCTGAAGACAGACTGCTTCCTCCAGAGATTGAACTCGGTGCTGAGTTGCGTAAAGTGGTCTGCATCAGAGCATGTAGCACTCTAAGACTCTTTGTCCCCATTAAAGGCAGACCAGCACCTGAAGTGAAATGGTCCAGGGAACACGGAGAATCTCTAGACAAAGCTAACATTGAGATCACACCATCTTTCACCACTCTCCAGATAGAAAATGTTGACCGTTTTGATGGCGGTAAATATATGGTCACTGTGGAGAATGCCTCTGGAAGTAAGACAGCCTTTGTCAATGTCAGAGTGCTTGACACTCCAGGAGCGCCTCAGAATTTGATCGTGAAGGAGGTCACAAGAGATGCAGTTTCCCTTGTTTGGGATGCCCCTCTTATTGATGGTGGCTCTCGAGTCCGTAACTACATTGTGGAGAAGCGAGAGTCAACCAGAAAGGCCTATTCAACTGTCTGTGCCAGCTGCCACAAGTCTAGTTGGAAAGTTGGAGATCTCGAGGAAGGAAAGTTGTACTCTTTTAGAATCTTGGCTGAGAATGAATTTGGCATTGGCCTTCCTGTAGAGACCCTCGAACCAATTAAAGTGTCAGAGAGGCCTCTACCACCAGGAAAAGTGTCTCTCCGAGAAGTTACCAGCAATAGTGTCACACTGACATGGGAAAAGCCTGACCATGATGGAGGGAGCAGAATCACAGGCTACATTGTGGAGATGCAGGGTAAAGGCAGTGAGAAGTGGACTCAGGTTATGGTGGTAAAGACAAACGAGGCTCAGGTCACTGGCCTCACACAAGGAGAGGAGTACATGTTCCGCATCTCAGCCACCAATGAAAAGGGAGTCAGTGACCCACGTCCTCTCAGCCTCCCTGTAGTTGCAAAAGACCTGGTAATCCCCCCAACCTTCAAACTCCTTTTCAGCACATTCAGTGTGCTGGCAGGAGATGATCTGAAGATAGATGTGCCATACACTGCCTGTCCTAAGGCTACAGCAACCTGGCTCAAAGATGGTGTTGTTCTTAAGGAGACGACAAGAGTTAATGCTGAAGCCACAGACAAAAACCTTCACCTGGTGATTAAGGAATCCTGCAGAGATGATGTGGGCACATACACCATCAAACTCACCAACACTGCTGGAGAGGCATCCACAGATATCAGTGTTGTAGTTTTGGATAAGCCTGGTCCACCTACCGGTCCAATTAAGATGGAAGAGGTCACTGCTGACAGTTTGGTCTTGTCCTGGAACCCACCACAGTATGATGGTGGTTGTGCCATTAATAATTACATTGTTGAGAAGAGAGACACCTCGACCACCAACTGGCAGATTGTGTCCGCCACTGTGGCCAGAACCACTATCAAAGCAGCCCGTCTCAAGACAGGCTGTGAGTACCAATTCAGAATTGCTGCAGAGAATAGATATGGCAAATCGTCAGCCCTACTTTCTGAAACCATTATTGCCCAGTATCCATTTGAATTGCCCAGTTCACCACGTTCTGTTGTGGTGCAGTCAGCCACCAAGGAGACCATGGTGGTTGTATGGGACAAGCCAAGCAATGACGGTGGAAGCAAAATACTTGGTTACCACTTAGAACTCAAAGAGAGAAACAGCATATTGTGGGTGAAACAGAACAAACAGCTCATTCCAGAGACCAGATTCAAAGTTATTGGCCTTGAGGAAGGAATCGAATATGAGTTCAGAGTTTATGCAGAGAACATTGTTGGGATTAGTAAAGCCAGCAAAGTCAGTGAAATGCAAGTGGCCAGAGATCCCTGTGACAGACCAGGAAAACCAGAAGCTGTCATTGTCACCAGAAACCAAGTCACTCTCAGATGGACCAAGCCCGAGTATGATGCTGGCATCAAGATTACTGGCTATGTGATAGAAAAGAAGGAAGGCTCGGGTCGTTGGATGAAGGCCAGCTTCACAAATATCATTGAGACAGAATTCGTTGTTACAGGGCTCACTGAAGATCAGGTGTATGAGTTCCGAGTCATTGCCAGAAATGCAGCAGGTGTGTTCAGCCAGCCATCTGATTCTACTGGAGCAATCACTGCCAAGGACGAGGTGGATCCACCAAAGATTGACTTAGATGCCAAATACTCTCAAGCTGTGGTTGTAAATGCAGGAGAGACATTTAGGCTTGAGGCTGCTTTCTATGGCAAACCTGTTCCAACAGTGCACTGGCTGAAGGAAGGAAAGGAGATACCTGAAGCAGCTCGTATAGATGTCAAGAACACAGACTTCACAGCTTGTATAGTTGTTAAGGAAGCCATCCGTGTTGATGGGGGTCAGTACACTTTGCTGGTAAAGAATGTTGGAGGAGAAAAATCTGTCAATATCACTGTCAAGGTTTTGGATAGACCTGGTCCACCGGAGGGCCCAATCTCCATCTACGGGGTCACTAATGAGAAATGTTCAATTTCCTGGAAGCCTCCTTTGCAAGATGGAGGTAGTGATGTTTCCCACTATATCATTGAGAGGAGGGAAACCAGTAGACTGGTTTGGACTGTAGTTGAACCAAAGGTGCAAACACTGAACCTTAAAATCACCAAACTTCTTCCTGGTAACGAGTACATCTTTAGAGTAATTCCAGTTAACAAGTACGGCATTGGTGAACCCCTGGAATCTGAGCCAATGATTGCAAGGAACCCATTTGTTGCCCCTAGCCCACCAACAGAGGTAGAAGTGTCCACAATCACTAAAGACTCCATGGTTGTGACCTGGGAGAGGCCAACCAATGATGGTGGCAGTCCCATTCAGGGATATGTTGTTGAGAAACGTGACAAGGATGGTGTTAGATGGACTAGATGCAACAAGCGCAATGTGAGTGAGCTCCGCTTTAGAGTGACAGGGCTCCTTGAGAACCACAGCTATGAATTCAGAGTATCTGCAGAGAATGCTGCAGGTGTTGGAACACCGAGTGCACCAACAATCTACTATAAAGCGTTGGATCCTATCTTTAAACCAGGTCCACCAAACAACCCCAAAGTGGTTGACATTACCCGATCTACTGTTTCCTTGACATGGGGCAAACCCATATATGATGGTGGCTGTGAGATTCAGGCTTACATTGTTGAGGCCTGCAATGAAGCATCTGATGAATGGTTCATGTGCACTCCTCCCACTGGAATCACAGACACTACATTCACAGTGAAAAAGCTGTTAGAGAAGCATCAGTACCAATTCAGAGTATGTGCAATCAACAAAGTTGGAGTTGGTGAACATGCCGATGTTCCTGGAAAAATTCTTCTGGAGGAGAAACTTGAGGCCCCTGATCTTGAACTAGATGCGGATATGAGAAAGATGATCAACATCAGAGCGGCAAGCACTCTCAGGCTGTTTGTTCCCGTGAGAGGCCGACCAGCCCCTGAGGTGAAATGGAGCAAAGCTGATGGGGAAATCAGTGAAACGGCACAAATTGACACTACGGGCACCTATGCTTCTCTTGTCATTGAGAATGTTGACAGATTTGCCAGTGGAAAGTACATCCTGACTGCAGAGAATGCCAGTGGGGTGAAGTCTGCCTTCATCAGTGTAAGAGTCCTTGACTCCCCAAGTGCACCAACTAACTTCAAGGTGAAAGAGATCACAAAAAATTCAGTTACTCTCACTTGGGAACCTCCTCTCCTGGATGGTGGGTCAAAGATAAAGCATTACATTGTTGAGAAGCGTGAGAGCACCAGGAAAGTTTATTCTCCTATTACCACTTGCAACAAGATGTCGTGGAAGGTTGAGCCCCTCCCTGAGTCAGGAATCTTCTTCTTCAGAGTCATGGCTGAGAATGAGTATGGAGTGGGTCTCCCTGCTAAAACATTAGAACCAGTTAAGGTTTCCGAGAAACCTCAGCCACCTGGCAAAGTCAGCGTTGTTGATGTTACTCACAGCACTGTGAGTCTGAAGTGGGAGAAGCCTGAACATGATGGTGGCAGCAGGATCAGTTATTATGAAGTTGAGCTGGCCCCGAAGGATAGTGAAACTTGGACTGTGTGTGCTAGTGTGAAAGCACTGGAGACGGTGGTGTCAAACCTCCTCACAGGAGAGGAGTATCAGTTTAGAGTTGTTGCTGTAAATGACAAAGGTAAAAGTGATCCAAGGCAACTGGTTCAGTCAGTTGTTGCAAAGGACCTTGTGATTGAGCCTGCTGTTCGACCCAAAGTGAGCACCTACCATGTCCAGGTTGGTTATGACCTCAAGATAGAAGTCCCAATTGCTGGTCATCCAAAACCAACCATCACCTGGAATAAAGATGGTGCAGCTCTGAAGCAGACCACCAGAGTCAATGTCACAGACTCCACCAATCATACCATCCTGACAATAAAAGATGCCACCAGAGAGGATGGAGGTATGTACAGCATCAATGTAGCCAATGCCCTTGGCTCTAAGGATGCCACAATTGAGGTGATCACTCTGGATAAGCCAGGCCCACCAACAGGCCCTGTCAAGTTGGAGGATATCAGTGCTGAGAGTATGACTCTGAGCTGGGAACCTCCCACATACACTGGTGGCTGTCCAATCTCCAACTATGTCGTGGAAAAGAGAGACACAACAACAACAAACTGGGTGGTTGTATCTGCCACTGTGGCTAGAACCACATTGAAAGTGGCCAATCTGAAGACAGGTGCAGAATACGTGTTCCGAATCTACGCTGAAAACCGATATGGAAAGAGTTATGCCATTGACTCAGAGCCTGTTGTGGCACAGTATCCCTTCCAGGAACCTGGTCCCCCAGGAACACCATTTGTGTCTTCATACACAAAAGACTATATGGTGGTTGAGTGGCACAAACCTCCATCTGATGGAGGCAGTGCCATCTTAGGCTACCATCTGGAGAGAAAAGAGAAGAACAGTATCCTCTGGACAAAGATAAACAAAATGCTCATCCAAGATTGCAGATTCAAATCTACTCCTCTTGAGGAAGGTATTGAATATGAATACAGAGTTTATGCTGAAAATATTGTGGGCATTGGAAAATGCAGTAAAGTATCAGAGGTCTATGTAGCCCGTGACCCATGCGACCCTCCAGGCCGTCCTGAGGCTGTTATTGTGACCAGACACACAGTCAAACTGAGGTGGACCCCGCCACAGTATGATGGTGGAAGTTTGGTGACTGGCTATGTTGTGGAGAAACGTGACCTTCCTGAAGGAAAGTGGATGAAGGCCAGCTTCACAAACATCATCACACATGAGTTTGAGGTTACTGGCCTGACAGAAGACTCTAAATATGATTTCAGAGTATTTGCAAGGAATGCAGCAGGTGCTGTTAGCAAGCCCTCGGAAAGCACTGGATCGATAACTGCCAAGGATGAAGTTGAACTACCTAAGTGTGAGACGGATCCCATGTACAACCAGACTCTTGTTATCAATGCTGGTGAGACTTTCAGTCTAGAAGCCACTGTGGATGGAAAGCCCATCCCTACAGCTCAATGGTTCAAGGGAGATGTTGAAGTTGAAAACTCAGCCAGAGCTGAAATCAAAAACACAGACTTCAAAGCTTTACTTGTTGTGAAGGATGCCATCAGGGTTGATGGTGGACAGTACACGTTGGTTCTTACAAATGTGGCTGGGACAAAGACTGTCCCATTCAGTGTGAAGGTACTGGACAGGCCAGGACCTTCACAGGGACCTCTTACAATCAGCAATGTCACTGAAGAGAAATGCTCTCTGTCTTGGCTGCCACCCCGGCATGACGGTGGAGCAAGCATTTCTCATTACATCATTCAAAAGAGAGAAACCAGCCGCCTCGCTTGGACTGTGGTTTCTGGTGACTGTGGAGCCACCATGTTCAAGGTTACCAAACTGTTAAAGGGTAATGAGTACATCTTCAGAGTCATGGCTGTCAACAAATATGGAGTGGGTGAACCTCTCGAATCAACACCAGTCATTATGAGGAATCCATTTGTTCCTCCTGGTCCACCTCAGGAACTTGAGATCACCAACATAACCAGAGACTCCATGACCGTCTGTTGGAACCGTCCTGAAACTACGGGTGGTAGTGACATAAACAATTACATTGTGGAGAAGAGAGACAGAGCAGGAGTTAGATGGACCAAGTGCAACAAACGCAGAGTGACAGACCTTCGGTTCAGAGTGACAGGACTTACTGAGGACCACGAATATGAATTCAGAGTGTCTGCTGAGAATGCAGCTGGAGTAGGCCAACCAAGTGCAGCTACACCCTACCTCAAAGCATGCGATCCCACCTTTGAACCTGGCTGCCCCACCAATGCCCATGTGGTGGACACTTCGAAAGATGCCATCACTTTGGCTTGGCACAGGCCTATCTATGATGGAGGCTGCGAGATTCAAGGGTATGCTGTGGAAATTACGAAGGCTGATGAAGAGGAATGGACCATCTGCACCCCACCATCTGGAGTTAACGCAACGAAGTTTACCATCAAAAAATTGATAGAGCATCAAGAGTACAAGGTGCGCATCTGTGCCATCAATAAGTTGGGCATTGGAGAGCCCACTGAGATTCCAGGAGTCATTAAACCAATGGACAAGATTGATCCTCCAGAAATGTTCCTGGATTCAGATCTCAGAAAGGGAATTGTTGTCCGTGCAGGAGGCGCAATGAGAATCTGTGTCCCCTTCAAGGGGCGACCCACTCCTGAGGTCAGCTGGGCCAAAGAGGATGGAGAGCTGCCCAGTAAGGTTCAGATTGAAACAGGTGAAGATCAGACACAGCTCTCGGTTGACATCTGTGACAAATATGATGCTGGGAAATATATCCTCAACTTGGAAAATAGTGCTGGAACCAAGTCAGCATTTGTGTCAGTCAAAGTTTTGGACACACCAGGAGCTCCAATAAATCTAACTGTAAAAGACATCAAGAGGGAAAGTGTCACTCTCACTTGGGAGCCTCCTCTTATCGATGGTGGATCAAGAATAACAAATTATCTGGTTGAAAAGCGTGAGTCCACCAGGGCTGTTTACTCCAATGTGGACAACAAGTGCACAAAGACCAGCTATCGGATCACTGGTCTCACAGAAGGAATGATCTACTATTTCAGAATTTTAGCTGAGAATGAGTTTGGTGTGGGACAGGGAGCTGAGACCACAGAAGCAGTGAGGACCTCCGAGCCTCCACTTTCTGTGGGTAAGGTCACTCTCACGGAAGTGACAAAAACATCTGCCTCACTGTCCTGGGAGAAGCCCAATCATGATGGAGGTAGCAGAATCATGGGCTACTACATAGAAATGCAGCCCGTGGGCTCAGAGGAATGGGTTATAGCCACCACAACCAAAACTTGTGAGGGCACAGTCACAGGTCTCAGTGCAGGACATGAGTACCTTTTCAGAGTCTCAGCCTTTAATGAAAAAGGCAAAAGTGATCCTAGACCTCTGGCTGCACCTGTCACTGCAAAGGATGTCACGATTGAGCCCCAATTCAAGGTGACCTTCAACACTTACAGTTTACAGAATGGTGAGGATCTAAAGATCGAGATTCCAGTAATTGGACGTCCAACTCCCAAAGTAGAATGGAAAAAGGATGGCCAAGTTCTCAAGGAGACAACTAGAATAAATGTGTCTGGTACGAAATCATCAACTAAACTTTGCATAAAAGATTCAAATAAGGAAGACTCAGGTAAATACACAGTGACAGCCACAAGCAGTGTTGGCACAGCCACAGAGGAGATCACAGTGATCATCCTTGATAAGCCTGGACCACCAACAGGCCCTGTTAAAATTGAGGAAGTTAGCTCCAATTATGTATGTTTGTCATGGGAGCCACCAGTATATACTGGAGGATGCCAGATTAATAACTACATTGTGGAGAAAAGAGACACAACCACCACTGCCTGGCAGATTGTATCTGCTACTATTGCCAGGACAACTATCAAAGTCACCAAATTGAGGACTGGTGTTGAGTATCAGTTCAGAGTGTCTGCTGAGAACAGGTATGGGAAGAGCTCTGCCATTGTCTCTCCTTCTGTTATCGCTCAGTATCCATTCACTGAACCTTCAGCTCCAGGAACACCTTTCATTTCTGCTGTAACTAAGGACAACATGGTTGTTGAATGGAAAACTCCCACAAACAATGGAGGTAGCCCCATCATGGGCTATCATCTTGAGAGAAAAGAAAAGAACAGTCTCTTGTGGACTAAGCTCAACAAACTGCTGATTCCAGAAACACGGTTCAAGACCATAGAACTTGAAGAAGGCATTGAATATGAATTCAGAGTTTATGCTGAGAATCTTGCTGGCCTCAGTCCAGCAAGCAAGGTCTCTGAGAGCACAGTGGCCAGAGACCCCTGTGACCCACCAGGCACTCCTGAGGCTATTGAAATCACTAGAAACCACGTGACCCTCCAGTGGACCAGGCCTCAGTATGATGGAGGCAGTGCAATCACTGGCTATGTAATTGAGAGGAGAAAGCACCCAGATACTCGCTGGATGAAGGCCAGCTTCACTAACATCATTGAGACACAGTTCACCATCAGTGGCCTAACTGAGGATTGTGTCTATGAGTTCAGAGTAGTTGCAAGGAACGCTGCTGGTATTTCAAGCCGTCCCTCAGCAAGTACAGGAGAAATTACTGCCAAAGATGAAATCGATGCTCCTGGAGCCACAATGGACTCTAAATTCAAGGATATGACCATTGTTCATGCTGGTGAGACTTTCATCATTGATGCTGAATACACAGGCAAACCTCTGCCAGATGTTATTTGGTTGAAGGATGGAAAGGAGATAGACAAAACCACACCAAGAATGGAAATTAAGACAACACTCACACATACCATCCTGACAGTAAAGGATTGCGTCCGGGTGGATGGTGGCAATTTTGTTCTCAAGCTTGTAAATGTGGGGGGCATCAAAATGATCCCAGTTGTTGTTAAAGTTCTGGATCGACCTGGTCCTCCAGATGGCCCATTGGAGGTCAAAGGAGTCACAGCTGAGAAGTGTTATCTGCACTGGAACCATCCCTCACATGACGGTGGAGCTGCCATCTCTCACTACATCATCGAGAAGAGAGAAACCAGCCGTCTGTCATGGACTATGGTAGAGCCCAAGATTCAAGCCATCAGCTACAAAATCACAAAACTGTTGCCTGGCAATGAATACATCTTTAGAGTCACTGCTGTGAATAAATATGGTATTGGTGAACCTTTGGAATCAGAGCCAGTTGTTGCGCGTAACCCCTTCACCACGCCCAGCGCCCCGTCCACCCCAGAGGCCAGTGCAGTCACTCGTGACTCCATCGTGCTGACCTGGGAGAGGCCTGAGCATAATGGAGGTGCAGAAATTGAAGGATACATTCTTGAAAAACGTGATAAGGATGGCATCAGATGGACCAAGTGTAACAAAAAGAGGCTGAATGACCTGAGATTCAGATGCACTGGTCTCACCGAGGGCCACTCTTATGAATTCAGGGTGTCAGCTGAAAATGCTGCCGGTGTTGGAAAACCCAGTGCACCGACCGAGTACATCAAGGCCTGTGATGCCACTTATCCTCCGGGTCCACCAAATAACCCCAAGGTCACTGACCACTCAAGCACCACAGTCTCTCTCTCCTGGTCCAGGCCAATCTATGACGGAGGGGCAGCAATCACTGGATATGTAGTTGAAGCAAAGGAGGCCGTGGATGATGAATGGTTCATTTGCACACCCCACACTGGTGTCCAGGCCACTCACTACACTGTGAAGAAACTGAAGGAAAATGCAGAGTACAACTTCCGAATCTGTGCCGTAAACTGTGAGGGCGTAGGCGAGCATGTGGACCTGCCTGTGTCTGTTGTCGCTGCAGAGAAGCTAGAGGCCCCTGAAATTGAACTTGATGCCGACCTCAGGAAGATGGTCAACATTCGTGCCTCGGCCACTCTGCGTTTGTTTGTGACCATCAGAGGAAAGCCAGAGCCCGAGGTCCGATGGACAAAGGCCGATGGCACCTTGAATGAACGTGCTCAGGTGGAAGTCACAAGCTCTTACACTATGCTGGTCATTGAGAATGTGGACAGATTCGACACCGGCAAATACGTGTTAACCCTTGAGAACATGAGTGGCTCAAAATCAGCATTCATAAATGTTCGTGTTTTGGACTCTCCCAGTGCTCCCGTGAACCTGGAAGTGAAGGACGTCAAGAGAAATTCTGTCTCTCTTTCATGGGAACCTCCACTTATTGATGGTGGAGCTAAAATCTCTCATTATGTTGTAGAGAAGAGAGAGCAGAAGAGAATGGCTTTCACCAGCGTTTCCACCAACTGTGTGAGGAACTCCTACATTATTTCTGACCTGCAGGAGGGAGGTAGATACTACTTCCGCGTGTTGGCTGTGAATGAGCTGGGAGTTGGTTTGCCTGCCTCAACAGATCAAGTCAAGGTTTCTGAAGCTCCCTTACCCCCGGGTAAAGTTGCAGTAGTTGATGTAACACGTCATACTGTCACTCTCTCCTGGGAAAAACCTGACCATGATGGAGGAAGCAAGATCATAAACTACATTGTGGAGATGCAGCCAAAGGGAGACGATAAATGGACAGTGTGCAGTGAAGTCAAAGCACTGGAAGCGACTATTGAAGGACTCACAACTGGAGAGGAATACTCCTTTAGGGTTATTGCTGTAAATGACAAAGGCAAGAGCGATGCCAAGCCTTTGGCCAACCCAGTTGTGGTCAAAGACATCACTATGGAGCCCATCATCAATTTGTTGTTCAACACGTACAGTGTGAAAGCGGGAGATGACTTGAAGATTGATGTTCCCTTCAAAGGCAGACCTGAACCTGAGGTGGCCTGGAAGAAGGATGGCCACAAGCTAAAAGAGACAACTAGGGTTAATGTTACTAACACCAAGACCTCATCCAAGATTGTCATCAAGGATGCCACCAAGGAAGATGTAGGAAAATATGAAATTACACTGACTAATTCAGTCGGTACTAAAACCGCAGAAATTTCTGTCATTATCCTTGACAAACCTGGCCCACCCAGCAACATCAAGGTGGATGAAGTGAGCGCTGACTTTGTCTGTCTGTCTTGGGATCCGCCAACCTATGATGGTGGATGTCAGATCAACAATTATGTGGTTGAGAAGAGAGACACTACCACTACCACATGGCAGATTGTCTCCGCCACAGTAGCCAGGACATCTATTAAGGTTTCTCGCCTCAACCAAGGAACAGAGTATCAGTTCCGCATTGCAGCTGAAAACCGCTATGGCAAGAGTACTGCTATTGATTCTGCTCCCATCATTGCTCAGTATCCATTTGAACCTCCTGGCCCACCAACGAAATTGGAAGTTGCCCATGCCTCTAAGACTGGCATGCTGGTTGTATGGGGAAAACCAGCCAGTGATGGCGGAAGCCCCATTATTGGTTATCATATTGAATGCAAAGACCAAAGCAGTATCCTGTGGACTAAGGTCAACAGAGGTTTGCTGGCTGAGAATCAGTTCAAGATGACTGGAATAGAAGAAGGCCTGTTGTACCAGTTCAGAGTATATGCTGAGAATGTCGCTGGCATCGGTCCATGCACTAAACCCAGTGAGCCCATCGCTGCCAGGGATCCATGCGAATCTCCTCGCAACCTGAGAGTGACAAACATTACCAGAACCTCAGTTTCTCTCTTCTGGGATGCTCCAGAGTTTGACGGTGGAGTGAAAATTACTGGTTACATAGTTGAGCGTAAAGAAATTCCTAATGGTCGTTGGCTGAAGTGCAACTTCACTAATCTTCAGGACACCTACTTTGACGTGACAGGGCTCACAGAAGATGTCCAATACGAATTTCACGTCATTGCCAAAAATTCTGCTGAGATGTTGAGCGCTCCCTCAGAAAGTACTGGTCCAATCACCGTCAAAGATGATGTAGACCCACCAACCATCATTTTAGAGGATAAATTCAGACAGCTGGTTGTCATCAAGGCTGGAGAAGTGATTAGAATTGATGCTGAAATCACAGGTCGTCCACTGCCAGTTGTTTCATGGACAAAGGAAGGCAAAGAGATTGAAGCCAAGGCAAGATGTGAAGTCACCTCCACAAATTTCGCAACTACTCTGATTGTCAGAGATGCCATTAGGAGAGACTCTGGCCAATACGTTCTGAGTCTGCACAATGTCGCAGGAACTAGATCTGTAGCCATCAATTGCAAAGTTCTGGACAGACCTGGACCTTCCTCTGGACCTTTGGCAGTGTCTGGCCTCACAGCTGAGAAATGCACCTTGACTTGGGGACCTCCCCAGGAGAATGGTGGAGCTGAAGTGATGCACTATATCGTAGAAAAACGTGAAACCAGCCGCCTTGCCTGGACTCTTGTCTATGGTGACATGAAGGCAACGACTTGCAAGGTTACAAAGCTGCTCAAAGGAAACGAATATATCTTCAGAGTGAGGGGAGTTAACAAATATGGTGATGGTGAGCCCTTGGAGAGTGAACCGACAAAGGCTGTTGATCCATTCACTGTGCCAGCAGCTCCCACCAATGTCCAGGTCACCTCAGTCACCAGTGAGGCCATGACCATCTGCTGGGAGAGGCCAGTTTCTGATGGAGGCAGCAGCATCTCTGGCTATGTGATTGAAAAGCGGGAGAAGACTGGCCTCCGCTGGTGCCGTGTCAACAAGAAACCAGTTTATGACCTCAGAGTCAAAGCCTCGCACCTTCGTGAGGGCTGTGAGTATGAATACAGAGTGTTTGCAGAGAACTCAGCAGGACTCAGCGCTCCAAGTACACCATGTCCACTTACCAAAGCTGAGGATCCACAGTTCCTTCCCTCACCTCCTGCTAAGCCTAAAATTGTTGACTCTACAAAGACAACAGTTACTCTGTCATGGAACAAGCCACTCTTTGATGGCGGGGCACCTGTAACTGGTTACAGAGTGGAGTACAGGAGGACACTGGACGATGAATGGATAGTTGGGGTTCAGAACACTAAGAACACAGAATTCACTGTGGTGGGTTTGACACCTGGAGCTGAATATGTGTTTGTAGTGAAGTCCATCAACAAGATAGGAGCCAGCGAGCCCAGTCCAGAGTCTGACAAACAGGTGGCCAGAGAAAGAGAAGAGGAGCCCGTTTTTGACATCAGCAATGAAATGAGGAAGACTCTGATTGTGAAAGATGGCAGCTCTTTCACCATGACCGTACCCTTCAGAGGCAAACCTATCCCCAATGTCACTTGGACAAAGCCTGATGTGGACCTGCGTGTCCGTGCTGTCATTGACACCACAGACACCTTCACCTCCATCACCTTAGAAAAAGCAACCCGCAACGATTCTGGGAAATACACAGTGACCTTGTCAAGTGTTGCCGGAACTGCTTCTGTGACGCTCAATGTCAGAGTCCTCGATTCACCTGGACCTCCTGCTCATGTAGAAGTCAAGGATGTCACAAAGACATCAGCTACCGTGACTTGGGACACACCTGAGAATGAAGGAGGAGGACCGGTTAAGAACTACCATGTGGACTACAGAGAGGCCAGCAAGAAAGGCTGGACAAAGCTGACTGACACGTGTCACCGACTGACGTACAAGGTGACCGACCTGAAAGAGGGAGAGGTCTACTACTTCAGAGTTACAGGAGAGAATGAGTACGGCACAGGAGTTCCTGCAGAAACCAAGGAGGGAACCAAGATCACAGGTATTTAGTTCACTTTGTATAGTTCTAAGATATTAATTGAATATTCTTTCATGTCGTGCTATATATGAGATTATTTTTAATTTAAAACTCTTTGATGTGCTGTTTAGATATTTTTACGGAGATTTGGGGAAAAAAAATACTGATCCCACACTTAAATGACTACATTTGACAACAGTTTGTAACATTTATGCTTAAATGTGGGAGATGAACTCTAAAAATTGATAATACATTTTTTTTTTCTTTATATAAAATCCATTCTGTTCTCTCTATTCAGAAAAACCAAGCTCACCACCAAAGCTGGGTGTAACTGAGGTGACAAAGGAGAGCGTATCATTGGCTTGGGCCAAACCCGAGCAGGATGGAGGCAGTAGGATCACTGGCTACCTGGTTGAAGCTCTTGAGAAAGGCCAAGAGAAGTGGGTGAAATGTGGTGTATCCAAGTCTATCCACTTCACAGTATTCGGTCTGAGAGAGAATGCAGAATACTTCTTCAGAGTTAGAGCAGAGAACCTTGCGGGATTCAGTGAAGCCAAGGAGATGGTCACACCTGTGGTTGTCAAAGACCAGCATGGTAAGTCACAAAAACATTTTCTTCAATCCAAGGGTTAGGATAGGATTTAACTTCTCCCAATGTTCTTGTGTTTGTTTCTTCAGAATCTCCTGAGATCATAATGAAGGACTTCCCTCACAACACGGTATATGTCAGGGCTGGATCCACACTCAAATGTGAGATCCCACTGACTGGCCGGCCTCTGCCCAAAGTCACTCTGTCAAAGGACAATGTGCTGCTTAAATCAACAATGAGGTTCAACTCTGAGGTTACACTTGATAGCATCAAGATCATCTTGCGTGAGAGCATTGCTGGAGATACAGGCCGCTACGACATCACCGCTGCAAACTCCAGTGGCACCACAAAGTCCTTTGTAAACATTGTGGTCCTGGACCGGCCCAGTGCTCCACTTGGACCCGTGGAACTATATGATGTCACGGAGGACAGCGTGAGTCTGAAGTGGCTTCCACCAGCATATGACGGCGGTAGCCCCATCACCAACTACATCATCCAGAAGCGAGAGACCACCACTGCCAACTGGATGGACATCTCATCTGCAGTGGCCCGCTGCACCATGAAGGTCATGAAACTGACCACTGGCCTGGAGTACCAGTTCAGAATCAAAGCTGAAAACAGATATGGAGTCAGTGAGCACATCGACTCCCCAGTTGTCACCGTGAGCCTGCCCTACAGTAAGCACCGCTTCACTTCACTCTTAAGCTTTTTCACTTATGCAGCACAGCTCCAATTTCAGTGGTAGCACAGTAATAGGCTATTCATAATTACCTTTTAATCCACCAGCTATTCCGGAAGCTCCATCAACACCTGAAATCACCAGTGTCACCAGAGAGACCATCACAGTTGCCTGGAAGGAGCCCAAGTCGGACGGAGGCAGCCATGTGTATGGCTACCATCTCCAGATGAAGGACAAAAACAGCATCCTGTGGCAGAAAGTGAACCGCATGGTGATCCGTGCTACACACTTCAAGGTCACCAACATCAATGCTGGACTCATCTATGAGTTCAAGGTGGCAGCAGAGAATGCTGCAGGCATCAGTCCTTTCAGCAAGGTTTCTGATGCAGTCTTGGCCATCGACGCCTGTGGTGAGTGTAATTTAAATATCGCTTTATAGCGAGTGATTAGTGGCGTGACCCTCCGTCTTTCCTGTCCATGTGTGAAGTAGGAGTAAGTTATATGGCAGAAGTCACTGTTAGTGCGTGCATGCGGACTGATTATATGAAAACATCTGAAGCAATATAAATGTGTGTGATCAGTGAAGAACTCTTATCATTAAGTTATCTCAAAAGTTTATCACCGTCTGTTGTTGTAGAGCCGCCCATCAACCTGCGCATCAGTGACATCACCAAAAACTCCATCAGCCTTGTGTGGGAGAAGCCCAGCTATGATGGCGGCTCGCCGATCACTGGGTACCTCATCGAGAAGAGGAAGGATGTCAGTCCCAAATGGACCAAAGCCAACCTCACCAAAGTCACAGACACTCGTTTCACTGTGACCGGCCTCAAGCAAGACGTGTCCTATGAATTTAGAGTAATGGCCAGAAACGCTGTGGGCTCCGTGAGCAATCCTTCTATGACTGCCGGACCAGCCACCTGTGTAGACACCTATGGTAGGTTTGAATGCAGATGATTTAGAACATTTACTCACCTCGATCAAAACCAAGGTCCACGTTAAATCCAAGTTAAATAGCTTTAACTGCATTAGAATATAATCTGTGTTACCGCTGTGTGCAGGATCATTTTTGAAATACTTCTTGTAAAATATGTTCCAGTGTTTAAAGTAAAGGTTGGTTAGGTTGAGAAACGTTGATGTAGCTCATATTTTTAGAAAAAACTACGATTACCAAAGAAAGGCCTTTATGAAGTAAATCAGAATTTGT
This sequence comes from Salarias fasciatus, assembly GCF_902148845.1. Lineage (NCBI taxonomy): Eukaryota > Metazoa > Chordata > Actinopteri > Blenniiformes > Blenniidae > Salarias > Salarias fasciatus. Next base: position 4,621,293 of record NC_043760.1, on the reverse strand, counting down.
GCTTAGCTTTCTGGTTTATGATCTTGTGTTCAGGTGCACCGGAAGTGGAAATACCTCAGGAATACCTCAACGAAGTCAAGTACAGGGCTGAGTCCAACGTGGAGCTCAAATTTAACATCACAGCCAAACCCGCTCCCACCATTGAGTGGTTTAAGGATGGCAGAGAGCTTGAGGTCAGTTCTCAGCTCTCCTTCAAGCACACATTTGAGTCCACCAGTGTATTACTGAAGGAAACCACTCGTCTCAACTCTGGAACCTATGAGGTCCGGGTGAAAAACTCACTGGGATCTGCATGTGGTGTCGTCAGACTGCTCATTCAAGGTATTTATATGTTTGATGAAACCAGTTGAAAATTTCTTGGAAAAAGGTAGAGAACCTGATACCTATTATAACTCTCACCAGACAAACCGGGGCCCCCTGCTGGAGAGATTCAGTTCAAGAAGGTGACAGCCGACAACATCACCATTATGTGGTCCCCTCCTGCCGATGAAGGCGGTGCCATGGTGACTCATTACATCGTGGAAAAGAGGGAAACCAGCAGAGTGATGTGGTCCATTGTCTCCGAGAAACTGGTTGACTGCATTGTGAATGTGCAGAGACTCATTCAGGGCAATGAGTACATCTTCAGAGTTCGTGGAGTCAACAAGTACGGCATTGGAGACCCATTGGAGTCCGATCCGATTGTCGCCAGGAACTCCTTTGGTAAGCTCATCTCTGGTCATCAATGAGATGCAGAAAAAAGATTTGTGATTTCTGTCTTCTACGTGACCTGTAATGGTCAATAGTGACATGGAATCAACCTTGGTCATTTTTGTAATGCACAGTACCTCCCAGTGAGCCATCCAAACCTAAAGTCACCATGATCACCAAGTCCACCATGACCGTGATCTGGGAACGCCCAGCATTGGACGGAGGCAGCGACATTGACGGCTACTACCTGGAGAAACGAGAAAAGAAGAGTCTGCAGTGGTTCAAGGTTTGTTTGTTGACCTGTCATGAAAGCAATGGTCCAACCCTAACTCCACCACCACCACCTTCTGTTCACTTTATTGAGTGATTGATTGATTTTCTGATTTTTTGGTTTGTATGCTCAGGTGGTGAAAGGCACCATTAGAGATACCCGCCAGAAAGTCACCAGCCTGGTTGAGAATAACGAGTACCAGTACAGAGTTTGCGCAGTCAATAAGGCCGGTGCTGGAAACTATTCGGAAGCATCTGACCTCTACAAGGCTTATGACCCCATTGGTAAGTCTTCATGCTGTTGTCTGCACAACTTTACTGGCCTTTTAGAATTTTCCAAATAAAGTGTCTTTGATCTTATATCATAAAATCACTGAACCACAATTATGTCTTTTCTAGATCTGCCCGGCGAGCCATCTAAATTACGTGTGGTTGACTCCACAAAGACTTCCATCACTCTTGGCTGGGAGAAACCTGTCTACGATGGCGGCAGTGAGATTACGCATTATGTTTTGGACCAGATGAACTCAGAAGACAGAGAATGGGTGACAATCAACCCACAGGTCAAGGCCTGTGAATATGTGGTGTCCCACCTCAAACCCGGCACATACTATTTCTTCAGAGTCTTTGCAGTGAACTGTAAGGGCAGAGGAGAAGACATAAAGATGTACCAGCCGGTGCAAGCCAAAGACATCTTGGGTTAGTATTCACCTAAAAAAAAGTCATTTGTTTCGCATCAGTAGAGTTAGTATCATGCTAATTAGTACTCCATTTCCATCTTTTCGATTCTTTCTAACAGAGGAAGCTGATTTGGACTTGGATGTTCCAATGACAACACAGTACACAGCAAGGGCGGGCCGTGATGTAAATGTGTTCATTCCACTGAAGGGACGTCCCGCCCCCAATGTCACTTGGCGCCGTGGCGACCGCAACATGGCTGGTGACAATCGCTACACCATAACTAGCACAGAGAGAGCCACCACTCTCCTCATACCCAAGGTAACTCGTGATGATTGTGGCAAGTACATGCTGGAGATTGAGAATGGCGTGGGAGAACCAAAGATCATCACCGTTTCCCTGAAAGTGCAAGACAGTCCATCCACCTGCCAGAAACTGATGGTGAAAAACGTGACAAGAGGAAAGCTAACACTGAGCTGGGAGGCCCCCATCATCGATGGCGGCTCTCCTGTCACCAATTACATCGTAGAGAAGAAGGGTTCCACAATGAAGGCATATCAGGTGATCACTGCTGAGTGCCTCAATACGACCTACAAGGTGTCAGACCTGGAGGAGGACACAGCATACTTCTTCAGAGTGTCTGCCGAGAACGAGTTTGGTGTGGGTGACACGTGTGAGACTGTTGAGCCAGTCAGAGCGACAGAAACTCCAGGAGGGGTGAAAGACCTGGTTATGGCGGACTCCACAAAGTCCTCTGTCACCCTGCAATGGACCAGACCAGACCACGATGGTGGCAGCCACATCACTGAGTATATCATCGAAAAGAGAGCCCAGGAAGAAGTGAACTGGAGCTTAGGTGCTACATGCAAGCGCTGTACCTGTGAGGTGACTGGACTCAAGGAGAATGCCATCATGGAGTTCAGAGTGTTTGCTAAGAATGAGAAAGGCACCAGTGACTTTTCTCAAATCGGTCCCATCTCAGTGGTTGACTATGTCATTCCACCTGAGGCCAACCTTGCTGATTACCCCAATGGAGAGCTTGCTGTTCGTATTGGTCAGAACATCCACATCGAGTTGCCATTCAAGGGCAAACCAAGACCTGCCGTCAGCTGGATTAAGGACAACCTTCCTCTGAAAGAAAGCGAGAAGGTTCGCTTCAGGATCACTGACAACAAGGCTGCAGTCACAGTGAGGGGAGTTAAGAAAGAACATGCCGGCCAATACACCTTGGTGCTGGACAACAGAGTGGTCAAGAACTATTATGACATCAACGTGACTACTCTTGGTCCACCCTCTATCCCAGTTGGTCCAATTCGCTTTGATGAGATCAAAGCTCAGAGCATCATTATTTCTTGGGATGCGCCCAAGGAAGATGGAGGTGGTGAGATCACGTGCTACAGTGTCGAGAAACGTGAAACCTCACAGGCCAACTGGAAGATGGTCTGTTCCAGTGTCGTCAGGACCAGCTTCAAGATTCCCAATCTGGTCAAGGGAACCAATTACCAGTTCAGAGTCCGTGCTGAAAACAAGTATGGTGTCAGCGAGTCGCTCACTTCCGCAGAAGTTGTCGCACAGCATCAGTACAAGCCTCCTGGCCCACCTGGGAAGCCAGTGGCCTACAATATCACCAGTGACGGTATGACCATCAAGTGGGATGCCCCTGGCTTCGATGGAGGTTCACCCATTTTGGGTTATCATGTTGAGAAGAAAGACAGGAACAGCCTGCTGTGGCAGAAGGTGAACTCCACCATAATCTCCAACAGAGAGTACAGAATTATCAGCCTTCTGGAGGGTCTGGAGTACTCTTTCAGAGTTTACGCTGAGAACAATGCTGGACTCAGTCCTGTCAGTGAACAGAGCAAACATGCCCTGGCTATCTCTCCAGTTGGTAAGGACACAAATAATTGCATTATTTATTATTTTATTGCCTAAAATAAATATACAATTTCATACAATATTGAGCAATGTCTTATTGCTGTTTTATTTACTGTTTCACTGAATACAATTTTGTAGAATGCTAAAAAATACAGTGGCAACTTTTTCTGTTCATTAAGGCATTCTTTTATTGTAAAGGTAATTTTGTAGCAGTAGCTTTGTTTTCCAATAGATGAGCTGTCATGTTGCTTCTTGCTTGCATTAGATCCACCTGGCACCCCCGTCTGCATCGATACCACCAGAGACTCAGTAACCCTGCAATGGGAGATTCCTCAGAGAGATGGTGGCAGCAGGATTGTGGCATACAGTGTGGAGCGGCGCCAAGGCAGAGGCAAATGGCTGCGATGCAACTTCACAGACATCAGTGAGACACAGTTCACCATAACCGGTCTGTCTCCTGGAGACAGATATGAGTTCAGAGTGATTGCTAGAAATGCTGTTGGTACAGTCAGTCCACCATCCAACTCTTCTGGATACATCATGACCAAAGATGAGAGCAGTAAGTGTTTTCAGCCTGAAGCTATTAGGCAAAGTTTGTCCTAAACAAGACTTTTAATTAACTGATTGATTATATCTTTCTCTACAGTTTCTCCAGAGATTGAGTGGTCTCCAGACCAGGTGCTCGCTTATAAGGCTGGTGAGAATGTGAAGCTCAGCTGCAACATCACTGGACGTCCAGTACCTCAGGTCGTTTGGTACAAGGACGGCAAAGAGATTGACAAGAGGACAATGATCGACATGGAAATCACTACTGGCATTGGCACTAGCAACCTTTTCATCCGTGATGCCAACAGGAACCATCGTGGAATCTATACTGTAGAGGCTAAAAACAGCTCTGGTACAAAGAAGGCCGACGTGAATGTCAGAGTACAAGGTGAGTAAACAAAGAAGATGAGAGACATTTTGATTAACCAACAGATTTGAACCTTTCTCTCAGTATCTCGCATAAAAATATTTTCAATTTTTGGATGGTTTCTGTCTTCTTTCAGATACACCTGGACCTGTTGAGGGTCCCATCCGTTTCACTGGTATCACTGCTGAGAAGTGCACAGTGTGGTGGAACCCGCCCGAGAATGATGGCTGTGCTGCAATCACACACTACGTGGTGGAGAAGAGGGAGACATCCAGGATCTCCTGGGCCATGGTCACCTCCAAGTGTGAAGCGTGTTCCTACAATGCCAGCAACCTCATCAAGGGCAACGAGTACCAATTCAGAATCTCTGCAGTGAACAAGTTTGGCGTGGGCAAACCACTAGACTCCGATCCTTTCGTGGCACAGATGCAGTACAGTAAGTCCATGCAATGTTTTGAAGTACCAAAAATAAAAAAATTTTAGTGGTAGCATTTTGTTATGAGTACTCCAATATGAAAATCTTTTCTTCTTCTGTGTAAAGTAAACTAAGTCCTATCTACTCATACTTGCTTCATTCTTCATTCTTTATTATCAAAAAAAATCAGAAAGTGAGATTGAGTAATATCCTACGATAAAGGAAGGCATTAAGTTTGATTAAAAATGTTTTAAATTCATCTGTTGTTGAGAGGAAAAACTCCTAGAGATGAGCTATCTCATTTTTGAGGGAATCCTCATATACATTTTCCATGTTTTCATTGTCTGCAGAACTATAGATAATCAGTTAATACATTTGTAGATGTTTGATCCAAATGTTTAGAAAATAAACAATTGTACTGAAGCATCATTGTGTTGTCTTGGCCTGCAGCTGTCCCAGAAGCCCCCGGTACCCCTGATGCCACCCATGTAACTGGAAACAGTATCACCCTGTGCTGGACCAGGCCCAGGTCCGATGGAGGAAACGAGATCAAGCACTACATTCTGGAGAGAAGGGAGAAGAAGAGTCTGCGCTGGGTGAAGGTTTCCTCCAAAAGGCCCATTACTGAACTGAGGCACCGTGTCATCAACCTCACTGAAGGAAATGAGTACGAATTCCGCGTCATGGCTGAAAACGGTGCCGGCATTGGACCAGCCAGCAGTACCTCCAGGCTCTTCAAAACTAGAGAGCCAACAAGTCCTCCCAGTGCTCCCACTGTGATCAAGGTATGGGTGTAGTGGTTCTGTCACACTGTCTGTGTGGAACTATCCATAAACAGACCCTTTGGTCTTTAAACTGCCATTGTTATGCTGAAAATGTCTTTGATATGCAAAACTATCAACTTAATTCCAGATTTCACTTCTTCTGCTAGTAGGTTTCGTAGTGAAGTAACTTCAATCAGAACATTATCTCTCTCTGATCTTTTCTCCATCAGGTCACTGACTCCACAAAGTCCTCAATAACCCTGGAATGGACCAAGCCGGTATTTGACGGTGGCATGGAAATCATCGGTTATAACATCGACATATGCAAGGCCAGCCTAGAGGAGTGGCACAGAGTCAACAAACAGATCTGTATTCATACCAGCTACACTGCTAAGGGCCTGGTGCCCGGAGAACTTTATAAATTCAGGGTCAGTGCTGTCAATGGATCGGGAGAGGGAGAAGCCTCCGTGATACCAAACCCTGTCCAGGCACTGGACAGACTCACATCTCCTGAGATTGACATTGATGCCAACTTCAAGCAAACGCACATTGTGAAGAATGGAGGCACTGTGTCCTTGCACATAGCTTTCCGAGGAAAGCCAGCGCCTCTCGCCACCTGGTCAAAGGTTGATGGTGAGCTTCCGGTCATGGCTGATGTCAACACCACTGATACATTCTCTACTCTCACAATTGAGGGTTGTACCAGGTATGAGGCTGGGAAATACACCCTCTCTCTGGAGAACAACAGCGGACGCAAGTCAATCACCTTCACCGTTAAAGTCCTGGACACTCCTGGGCCTCCTGGAGCAATCACTTTCAAAGATGTCACTCGTGGAGCCTTGACACTGATGTGGGATGCTCCCACTAATGATGGAGGCTCTCGAATCCATCACTACATCGTGGACAAGCGTGAGGCCAGCCGCCTAGCTTGGCAAGAAGTGAGCACCAAGTGCTCTCGCCAGATGATCAGGGTCACTGGACTGGAGATCGGCGTGCCATATTTGTTCAGAGTAATTGCAGTCAACCAGTATGGCCAAGGAGAACCTCATGAGATGACAGAGCCTGTCACTGCAACAGACATACCTGCACCACCCAAACGACTGGATGTTGTTGACACTTCCAGCTCAACCGCCTCACTGGTTTGGTTGAAACCTGAACATGACGGAGGCAGCAGAGTGAGGGGCTACATCGTTGAATTCAGAGTGAAAGGCACTGACCGCTGGGTCTTAGCCGGGGAGCCGAAGACTCTCAAGATGCTGGTGGACGGCCTGATCGAGAACACAGAGTATGACTTCAGGGTGAAGGCCAGAAATGATGCTGGTATCAGTGAGCCTCAGGGCACCTTCACCTCTGTGGTCATTAAAGAGCCTCGCATTGAACCTACAGCTGACCTCAGTAGTATCACCAACCAGCTTATCACCTGTAAGCTGTCCAGCACTTTCACCATTGACATTCCCATCAGTGGCAGACCGGCACCCAAGGTCACCTGGAAGCTGGAGGAGATGAAGCTGAAGGAGACTGACCGAGTTATCATCAGGACCACAAAGGAGAACACCACTCTGATTGTGAAAGACAGCAAAAGGAGCGACAGTGGCAAGTACTACCTGATCCTGGAGAATGCAGCCGGCGTGAAAACGTTCACCGTGACCGTGCTGATTGTTGGTAGACCAAGTCCACCCACGGGTCCTGTGGAGATCTCTGGCGTCTCCTCTGAATCCTGCAGCCTGTCCTGGTCTGAGCCAGCCGATGACGGCGGCAGTGACATCACCAACTACATTGTGGAAAAACGTGAATCTGGCTCTGCTTCCTGGCAGGTGGTCAATTCCAGCGTGAAGAGAACCACCATCAAAGTAACACATTTGACTAAATATATGGAGTACACCTTTAGAGTATGTGCTGAAAATAAGTTCGGAGTCAGCAAGTCCATTGAGTCCGCTGCAGTTGTTATCGAGCATCCATACGGTGAGTTCTATTTGAAAGCTCAAATATAAACACAAATTTTTGAGAAGCTCATTCTCCAAACTTTGAGAACTGCTGGTCTACAATATTTCAATGGTACAAATAGTCCCACTTCATATCTAACAGTTCAAAACCTCTGTTTCCTTTAATAGTTCCTCCAAGTCCACCTACTCGTCCCGATGTAGTTTCTGTGTCCGCCAATGCCATCAGCATCAAATGGGATGTTCCATATGCTGATGGTGGCAGCCAGGTGACTGGGTACTGGATTGAGAAGAAGGAGAGGAATACCATTCTGTGGGTGAGGGAGAACAAGCTGCCCTGCCTGGAGTGCCACTACAAGGTGTCCAACCTGATCGAGGGTCTGGAGTACCAGTTCAGGGTGTATGCAATGAATATCGCCGGACTCAGCAAGGCCAGCGAGGCCTCCAGAACCGTGGTGGCACTCAACCCTGTTGGTGAGGAACCACACTCATTTGCTTCAGAGAAAACCAAGCCTGTTGAAATCTCCATTTCCTATGTTTTTGGAATGAATTTGATCTGTTTGCATCCGATGTCACATAACTGGCTCCATAACAACTGGCTCAACAAACCAATCCATAGATCTATCACTAACACTTTCAATGTGGTGTGTGTCTGAAGGGCCCAGATCTCTGATTGGCTGCTGTACTGATTTGACTCCTCTGTAGTCACCAAACTGTCTCACGTGAAGATGGGAGACGTGGTTACTCAGCACTATGCATGCATACTCTTGGTTGGATTTATGCTTGAGCCAAATCCTGTCAGTAGGTCTGAACTGAATGCTGTGAGCAGACTACATTATTTGGACAGTTGAAAATGTCAACACATTTTATGGAAAATTAATGTAGTTTATATCATTGGGCCTGACTGTAGTGTGACTGTGTGACTTTAAGCCATGTGACAGTTCAATGACGAGAGTCTCCTCACTCAGATCCTCCTGGTAAACCTGAGGTGACGGACATCAGCCGCTCTTCCGTGTCACTGTGTTGGACCGTGCCGCTCAACGATGGTGGCAGCAAGATCGTGGGCTACGTAGTGGAAAGGAAAGTCTACAGCACAGACGAGTGGGATGACAACCGCTGGCTCAAGTGCAACTACACCACCATCACTGAGAACTACTTCACCGTCACCAACCTGGGAGAGGGAGAGACCTTTGAGTATCGAGTCATCGCCAAGAATGCCGCCGGTGTCCACAGTGCTCCATCCGAGTCCACTGGGCCAATCACATGCAAAGACGAGTATTGTAAGTCAGACAGTTTGTGTTTCTGCCCAGAAAAACTTGAATGATCCCTGAGTGTGATTTATTTCTTTTTTCTAATGAACATTTAGCTTTTATTTTTTTCCTAATTTGCAAAATTGATTACGGCTATCAGACATATTCCCTCAACTTATCTGAGATTCTACATGAATGAATGGATTCATTCAGACTCTGACTTATCCTTCTGAGTTTAAGAAACCCTCTGTGTCTCTGTCTTCACAGCTCCTCCGAAAGCCGAGCTCGACAGCAAGCTGATTGGTGAGACTGTTACGGTTGTCGCCGGCTCTGACCTGGTCTTAGATGGTGCTGTGGGTGGAAAACCAGAACCCACAGTATACTGGGCAAAGGGTGAGAAGATTCTGGAGCCTGGAGAGAAGTACTCGTTGACCTACACCTCCAGTAGGGCCATGGCGGTCATCAAGAACTGTGACAGATACGACACAGGAAGATACGTCTTGACTGTGAAGAACGCAAGTGGACTCAAGACCGCCAGTGTCAGCGTCAAAGTTCTGGGTGAGCAACCACCACAGTGGAACCAGTCTGGAGTCCAGAATCTGCAGAATGCAGGACTCGTAGAGTCCAGGGCCTGTAGGGTCCATGTTGTAGAGTGCAGTACCTCTAGCGTTCAGTGCTTATATGGCCAGTCTGTAGAGTTCAGGGCCCGCAGAGTCCAGTACCTGTAGACTCTAGTGCACATCCAGTCTGTCTGTAGAGTCCTGTACCTGTGGAGTCCAGGAACTGTAGAGTACATCAGGGCATGTTTGGTGAAGGTGGTGGTCTCCCATTCAGCGAGACAGATGACTTGAAACGGTGCTGGTCCAGTTGTTCGGATTTGTCCTGCCAACAGTGTGGAGGTATATGATTTTGAAGTATGTGCTTGTGACCCACAGACACTCCTGGACCTCCAGCTGATAAGATTGTTATCAGCAGAGTGACAGAGGAGAAGTGCACTGTGTCCTGGAAAATACCTCTGGAGGATGGTGGAGACTCGGTCACCCACTACATCGTGGAGCGCCGCGAGACCAGCCGCCTCAACTGGGTCATCATGGAGACCGAGTGCAAGTCCCTGTCCTGTGTCAGCTCCAGGCTCATCAAAAACAATGAGTACATCTTCAGAGTCCGCGGAGTCAACAAGTTTGGACCTGGAGTTCCTCTGGAGTCTGAGCCCATCATCGCCAGGAACGCCTACAGTAAGAAACTCTCCAATATTTGAGTCAGAAAACCAAGAAATAGTTGTTCTCCTGAGTCTGAGCCGGTTCTGTTACTCCTCTCCCTCCCCCAGCCATCCCATCACCACCCGGCACACCCGAGGCCTCGGCAGTTGGCAAGGAGCACGTCATCATCGAGTGGCTGAAGCCTGAAAGCGATGGAGGCAGCGAGATCAAAACCTACATCGTGGACAAACGAGAGAAGAGTAGCACCAGGTGCGAGCCAATTGCAACAATTAACCTAACAGTGACGGATTGAGAGAGGGAAGAAGAAACAGACAGGTGGACAGACGGAAGGAGAGACAGACAGGTGGATGGAGAGAAGGAAGAAGAGACAGGAGGATGGTGGGGGGATAAAAAGACAGACAGACACAGGTAGACAGGCAAGTGGATGGAAAGAGAGACAGGTGGACGGATGGACAGATGGAAGGAGAGACAGACAGGATGGAGGGCTGGAAAGGCAGACAGACAGACATTGAGCTCATCTTGCATCAGAGATGAGATCCTTTCGACTCAATGTGTATGACTGAAAAACTAAGTATTTGGTTTGTGGCTGCAGGTGGACTCGGGTGAACAAGAATTACACCATCTATGACACTCGTCTGAAGATTAGTGGCCTGCTGGAGGGAAGCGAGTACCAGTTCAGGGTGACCGCCGTCAACGCAGCTGGAGACAGTCAACCGAGTGACGCCTCGGTGTACATCCTCTGCAAAGACCCCACATGTACGAGACACACAGACAAGATTGGTTTGGAGTAGCTTGACGCATTGTTAACGATCTCCGTGAACCCCGCAGACACGCCAGCTCCTCCTTCAATGCCACGCATCACCGACACCACCAAGCACAGCATCAGCATGACCTGGACCAGGCCCATGTATGACGGCGGCTCCGATGTCACCGGCTACGTGGTGGAGATCCTGGAGGAGGACTCGGAGCAGTGGTACCGAGCCACTGCCAAGGCCCTCAAGACCAATGAGTATGTGGCCGCTGGCTTGTCGGCCAACAAAAAGTACAGGTTCAGAGTTGCTGCTATCAACAGCAATGGCACCGGAGAATTCAGTGAACCCAGCGCTGAAGTGGCACCTCTGGAGAAAGTTGGTGAGTTAAAGATTTCACTTCCTGTTGCATTCATTTTTAATTCAGACTGTTTTACAATCTCAAAGAAGGAGTGAGTGTTTAATGAAACGCATAAAACCAACAGAATGAAACTGTACTGTTTCTGCTTCTGTTGATGTGATCTGTGACCATTAGAACAAGGAACCCAAAGCTTCCATCACTAAATGTTTCAAGCGGTCCTAACTCCATCAAATCTGAATCTTGAATCCCGGTCATCAGAATCATATCATTCCACATGCTGAATGTTTAACGCACTCCTGTTCTCCTCAGAAATACCGGACCTGGAACTGGCTGAAGACCTGAAGAAAACAGTATGTCTGCGTGCTGGAGGCACCCTGCGTCTCTTCGTTTCTGTCACTGGCCGGCCGACGCCAGTACTGGCCTGGAGGAAGAGCGGAGTGGAGCTGCAGAGCCGTGGTTACATCGAGACCACTGACAGCTACACATTGCTGATCGTAGAGAAGGTCACCCGCTATGATTCTGGAAAATATGTGGTGGAGGCCGAGAATCCATCCGGCAAGAAGACCGCCACCATCCTGGTTAAAGTTTACGGTGAGTTTTTCCAATTTTCTTTTTTTAAGATCAATCAGGTTTTAAAGACACAAGGAGATGAGAGATTCAGTGTTGTGAAAAAAAACTTGATCAGAGCTGCATTTTAAACAGAATTACTGCCACCAGTTAATTGATCATTGTAAGCTGGGTTTTTTCAGACCGGAAACCATTGCAGCTGTCAGGTTAGCATGCTCAATTCAGTGTTAACACAGACTTAAAATATGGCATTCTGAAGCATCAAAGCACAATTTGGCAGATTTCCCTAACTAATGATTGAAGAAGCTTCTCTTGCTCCAAGGTTGTAAAAAAAAAAAAAAAACCTGTAAAACAGCCCAGTTTGTGAAAAGGAGTGTTTCCATCGGTGTTTGGCTTCACTGTGGTCAGTTATAGACTGAGGAGGGATCCGCTACATCTATTAGAGGGCCTCGGGAATCTGCTGGGGAAAAAAATGGTTGAATGCAAGTGCTAATGTCTGACATCTGATAAAAGTAGCTTTAGTGTGGAGATGTCGTTATTCAAACTTGATTCTTAATTTTCTGAACTTTTCTCTTTTTTTTCAGACACTCCCGGACCTCCAGGTTCTGTAAAGGTGAAGGACTACACTAAGGAGTCAGTGGTGATCACCTGGGACGTCCCAAGCATCGACGGTGGCGCTCACGTCAGCAACTACATCATTGAGAAGCGTGAAGCCGACATGAAGTCATACAAAACCGTGACCACAGAGTGTAGGAAGACCCTGTTCAGGATCACTGGCCTCGAGGAGGGTGTGCACTACTTCTTCAGAGTCCTGCCAGAGAACATCTACGGTGTGGGCGAGCCCTGCGAGACGTCAGAGGCTGTGTTGGTGTGCGAAGTGCCGTCAGTTCCCACGAACCTACAGATCGTGGACGTCACCAAGTCCTCTGTCACGTTGCGCTGGGAGAAGCCACTGTACGATGGTGGCAGCCGACTGTCGGGCTACACCATCGAGGCCTGCAAGGTGGGCTCAGACAGGTGGAGCGCTGTGGCAACGCTGAAGGCTTCTGCGACTCAGCATACTATCCAATCTCTGACTGAGAACGACCAGTACCTGTTCAGGATCCGGGCCACCAACAGCAGAGGGGCCAGTGAGCCCATGGACACCGTCACTCCGGTGGTCATCCAGGACATCAAGGGTAAGATGCCACAACATGAATACACAGTTCATGTCCAGGACTTTGATATAATAGGAAATTATATTATTTCAATATTGAACTTTTGAATATAGACATTTTTGATGCAGTAAATGGTTTGACTCCTAATTGTTTTTGATGAGAGTGTTGAAGTGATTGTTGAAGTGATTAATACTTATATATATAAGTTGAAGTGATTAATACTTATAGAGGTTTGCTATCTATACTCTATCTATCTATACTCAAAAATCCATGTTGCGATGGGATTAATATTCTGATTTTAGAGAGAATACAGGAATGGAGTCCATGTTTTTGATAATATTCAAAGGTTGTTTTTAATAAACTTCTCGGCACTTTTAAGGATTACTTCCAAGTTTTTAAAAACAATAAAATGAAATAAATTTGATTCAATCTTCCATGTGTTATTCCAGTGATGCCAAAGATCGACATGACCAGCATCCCCCAAAAGATGGTTCATGTGCACCGCGGCAAACCCATCGACCTCAACATTCCCATAAAGGCCAAACCAGCACCGGTCTGTTCCTGGTACTTCGGTGGCGTGAAACTGAAGGACAGCCTGGATCGCATCAAGATTGACAGCAACGGCAAATACACCCATCTCGTCATCCGTGAAACCACCATCAATGATACCGGAGACTACACGCTAGAGGTTAAGAATGCCATTGGCATGGCAACTGAAGTTATCAAAGTCATCATCCTTGGTAAGTGGAAATTAAACATGAATCTTGTTCATCTTGTGCTTTGAATGAAGAGTCCACTCTGCTAAAGAGCCATCTTTGTTGGTTCCATCTAGATAAACCTGGCATACCTGTGGGTCCAATGAAGATTGAGGAAACTGATGGTGTATCTGTGACAACGAGCTGGGAGCCTCCACTGAAGGATGGCGGTGCTAACGTCAGTGGCTATGTGGTTGAGCAGCGTGATGCTCACCGGCCAGGCTGGACCACAGTCTCTGAGTCGGTGACCCGACCCTGCTTCAAGTTCACCAGGCTGTCCGAGGGAACTGAGTATGTGTTCCGCGTGGCTGCCATGAACCGCTTTGGAATTGGCGGCTTCCTTCAGTCCGAGGTTGTGGAATGCAAGAGCGCAAAGAGTGAGTGTGGAAACCTCTTCACTCAAAAGACAAAATCTGCAAGGGCATCTTGTTTGCCTGCAATATCATGACATTCTTCTTATCTTGTGCTGTTTGTTTCTGTACAGCCATTCCTGGACCTCCAAGCAGGCCAGAAGTGGTTGATGTGACTCACGAGGGCATGACAGTGACCTGGCAACAACCAGAGGACAACGGTGGCTCCACAATCGCCGGCTACATTATTGAGCGCAAGGAGACCCGGTCCGATAGGTGGCTGAGGATCAATAAGAACCCAGTTACCATGACCAGGTACCGCTCCTCTGGTCTTATTGAAGGCCTTGAGTATGAATACCGTGTCACAGCCATCAACTCAAGAGGAGCCGGAAAACCCAGTGAGAGCTCTGCTGCCACTGTTGCCATGGATCCCATCGGTAGGCATCACCGTAATTATCCAAAAAACTGTTGTGTATACTATTCAGTCATTGTAATTAACCTGTTTATTTATGGCTGAACAGAGCCTCCAGGTGCACCAGTTCATCTCAGAGTAACAGACACCACCAGAACTTCAGTCTCTTTGGCCTGGCTGCCACCGGAAGAGGAGGGTGGCTCAGTCATCACTGGATACTTCGTTGAGATGCAGAAGGTGGACCAGATAGAATGGACACTGTGCAACACCACACCTATCAAGATGTGCGAGTACACGCTCACCCACATGCCCCAAGGCGCTGAGTACAAGTTCAGGGTCATTGCCTGCAATGCTGGTGGCACCGGAGAGGCTGCTGAAATTCCTGGAGTGGTCAAAGTCCAGGAGATGCTTGGTAATAAACAACATTTGTTTCTTTAATTGACAGACATCTATAAAACTTTGACCGATGTCCTACTTTGGTGGAATGTTTATTCTGGACCTCTTCTTTTTCAGTCTATCCGGACTTTGAGCTTGATCGTAAATATGAGGAAGGCTATGTGGTGCGGCAGGGTGGAGTCATCCACCTGTCTGTACCCATCAAAGGGAAACCCATCCCTACGTGCAAGTGGACCAAGGACGGCCGCGACATCTCCCACCGAGCCATGATTGCCACTTATGATGACATCACTGAGCTGGTCATCAAGGAAGCGCACAAAGACGACACCGGCACCTATGACTTAGTCCTGGAGAACAAGTGTGGCAGGAAGGCGGTGTATATCAAGGTGGGCCCCACAGATTTATGAAAATTATTAACGAGAGACAAAAACAAAGAGTTTAAAACCACAAGGTGAAACTGAACCTTCTGTGCAACTTCCTCCCACCATCCAGGTGAAAGTCATTGGTCGCCCCGATGTTCCAGAAGGTCCTCTGGAATTCGATGACATTCAAGCCAGATCGGTACGAGTCAGCTGGAGGCCACCATCTGACGATGGCGGCTCCGACATCCTGGGATACGTCGTGGAGAGGCGGGAAGTACCCAAGGCAGCCTGGTACACAGTGGATGCCCGGGTCACCGAAACATCTCTGGTCGTGAAGGGCTTGAAAGAGAACGTAGAGTACCACTTCAAGGTTTCTGCTGAGAACCAGTTTGGTGTCAGCAGATCTCTCAAGTCTGATGAGTCCGTCACACCAAAAACACCACTCTGTGAGTATCAGTGCTTTCACAGGGATTTTTCTCAATGGATAATGGCATATTGAGCAAAGAATTAAATGTAAAATGTTTTGTGTGTATGCTGGTGGTGAGTTTTGGCTCCAGGTCTGTCAGCTGTGGTGACTGTAAGCTCAGTTTTTTGAGTAAATCACCATCAAGTACCCATCTGATTTCCACCTCAGCCTGTCCATGTGTTGGAGTGTAATTAGATACACACATTACTGAACCTCAAGTTCCTCCGGATGGTCTTTTGCATTAGCATGTGAATGAGTGTGAAAGGGTGACAAAAACTGAAACAAGTTCAGGCTGAACCTACTCTGAGAATTTCATCTGCCTCAGCACATCAAGCATGCTGTAAAACTATAAAGGTTAAAGATGCTTTTTGCTGACAATATGCTTCACCAACAGGCCCACCTGAACCTCCCAGCAACCCACCTGAGATCATGGATGTGACCAAAATCACAGTTTCTCTGTCCTGGGCTCGTCCACGGGACGACGGAGGCTCTCGTGTCACAGGATACTACGTTGAAAGAAGGGAGGTGTCCACAGAGAAGTGGGTCCGCCACAACAAGACTCACATCACAACCACCATGTACAATGTCACCGGTCTCATCCCGGATGCTGAGTACATGTTCAGGGTGATAGCTCAGAACGACATTGGGCAGAGTGAGCCTGGCCCGGCTTCAGAGTCTGTGGTCTGCAAAGATCCATTCGGTTGGTCCAAAATACCTGATTGTACACAAATCAAGTCATACATGTAAAAATGCGGATTCCCATTTTGACCGCTTCTTTTCTGTTTTCCTGAAGACAAACCAAGTCAACCAGGAGAGATCGACATCATCTCCATTACTAAAGACTGTATCACCATCCACTGGCTCAGGCCGGAGCATGATGGTGGCAAGGAGATCCTGGGATACTGGATTGAGTTCAGGCAAGCCGGAGAGAGTGCCTGGAAGAAGTGCAACAAGGAGCGCTCCAAGGACCGACAGTTCACCATGGGTGGCCTGATGGAGGCCACTGAGTACGAGTTCAGGATCTTTGCAGAGAATGAGACTGGGCTCAGCCGACCTCGCCGTACACCCATGGGAATCAAGACTAAACTGAGTGGTAAGCAATACTAGGGTTCAGGTCCAGTTCAACAAAATAAGAAGGCTAAATGGGGGGGACTTTGTAGTTCAGGAGTCACATCGAGCCCCGTTCGATATCAAGGAGTCTAGATCAGTTAGAAATGTTCAACGAATTCAAAGATTTCCTTCGATTTGTTTCATTTGTATGCACTGTTCAGTAGTAATTGCATACAAACCAAGTGTACTTGAAAATGATCAGTTCATACCTCTAATCTCCAAATCTTTCCTTTATTTCTGCAGTTGGAGAGGCTCCAGCTCTGAAGGAAGAGATCCAAGATGTCACCACCAAACTGGGCGAGTCCGGCACTCTAACCTGCGGCATCATTGGCCGACCTCTGCCGGAGATCAAATGGTACCGCTATGGCAAGGAACTGATCCAGAGCCGCAAGTACAAGATGAGTTCAGACGGCCGCAACCACTCACTCAGTATCCTGACGGACGAACAGGAGGATGAAGGCCTGTACACATGTAGGGCGCTCAACGAAGCCGGAGAGATCGAAACCAGCGGCAAGCTGCGCCTGCAGGCCGCACCACAATTCCACCCCGGCTTCCCACTGAAGGACATGTACTACGCTGGCGCAGGCACTAGCCTCCGCCTCCATGTTGTCTACATCGGCCGTCCCATCCCTCAGATCATGTGGTTCTATGGCAAGAAGCCCCTGAACCCCTCAGAGAATGTGATCATTGAGAACACTGAAAGCTACACCCACCTGGTGGTGAGGAATGTCCAGAGAAAGACCAATGCTGGACGCTACAAGGTGCAGCTCAGCAACAAGTTTGGAACCATTGACACAGTGCTGCGTGTTGAGATCCAAGGTACGAGCAAAAAGTTGTTGTCAACCAGACCCCCGGTAGTATGCATTTCAAAAAAACCTGCTCTCTGAGCAGTGTTATTAGAATGGCTCTAAAGAAAAGCTGGAGCGTAACTGTGATTTCTTTGATTCCAGACAAGCCATGTATACCTGAGGGCCCCGTGGTTGTTGAGGCCTTACTGAAGAGCTCGGTCATCATCAGCTGGAAGGCTCCCAAAGACGACGGAGGATCCGTAATCACCAACTACATTGTAGAGAAGCGCGAAGCTAAGGAAGGCGAGCTGTGGCATCTGGTGTCCTCCTCTGTCTCTGGCACGACTTGTCGTGTCCCCAACCTCAATGAAAACTCTGGCTACTACTTCAGAGTCTCAGCACAGAACCAGTATGGAGTCAGCGAATCTCTGGAAATTCCCTCAGTCGTCATTATCAAGACTCCGTTTGGTAAGCCTGGTAGCATTTTATCTTTTAGCCTTGGCTTCCCTGCCAGTAGATTTATGGGTTTGTTACAGCAATCTGTTTTTTTTTTTTTTGCTGGTGTCACCTCTTACCGGAGCCAGGGTTTACATACTTACCAATAATTTACTATTACCTGACAGCACACCCACTTCATAACAATACTTCTGTAGGTTTTGGCTCTCTGTGTCTGTTCTGTCCTTTTCTCTCTTCTTCCCCCTCACCCCAACCGAAACATGACAAAGTCTCCACTCCTGAGTCTGGCTCTGGTTCCACCGTCTCCTTTGCTTTTCATGTGGAATGGTTTTCTCTGTAAAATCGACTTGGTGCTTTATAAATCAATTTCAATTGAACTGCACAGCAAACATGACAGCACCATCTTCTGTTCCTTTTCAGATAAACCCGGTATCCCACAGCAGCCCTTCATCATCAGTTCCACCAAGGACTCCTGCGTCGTCTGCTGGAAGCCTCCGAGCAGCGACGGTGGAGCTAAAATCTCCAACTACTACCTGGAAAAACGGGAGAAAAAGCAGAACAAGTGGATGTCAGTCACCACCAAGAAGGTTGTTGAGACCAGCTTTGAGGTCAAAGGTCTGATTGAAGGCTTTGAATACGAGTTCCGTGTCAAGTGTGAGAACATGGGCGGCGAGAGCGACTGGAGTGAGATCTCGGCACCAGTCATCCCCAAGTCCGACCAGGCTCCTCGAGCTCCTGCTTTCAGGGAGGAGATCAGAGACATGACTGTGAAATACCACGCCAATGCTACCTTCGTCACAAAGGTACTTCATTTGCTTTGTCTCTGGATTCACTGTGAATTCCATTTGATTCCACCTGGTTTGAGAATAACTATAAACCTTTGTTGAAATTTGATATATCAAAAAAACTCTGCAACAAACTCTGCAACAATTGCCATATAGGTGTAAAACGAATGAGGAAATATTAAAAAGCTGTGGAGAAGAAAAGAAAAAATTCAAAATAGTCTGATTTGATTTTTGATTTTCAACCCCAAAATTTTACACACACACACTCTCTTTTCCAAATGTGAGTCTATCTGCCTCACTCTCTGGAATCACTAGTGTCAGCAGGTGTTTACCTGAGTGGAACACTTCTTTCTCCGTTTAACAAGGTCATTCTCATTCAACAAAGGAGCAATCGGACACAAGGAGCAGCTTTTTCTTGAGTTTGAGTTTTATCTTATCTTATCTTATCTTATCTTATTTGTCTTCACAACTTGTGATAAATGCTTACTGACAAGACTCGGACAAAAAAATGCAGTGACTTTCCTAACGTGGTTGTTTCTCCTTTGACCAGATTATCGGACATCCAAAGCCTGTGGTGAAATGGTATCGTGCCGGTAAGGAGGTCCTGGCTGATGGAACCAAAGTCAAAGCCCTGGAGTTTAAGGGAGGCTACTACCAGCTTGTCATCACTGCTGCTGACGAGAATGATGTGGACGTCTACCAAGTCAGAGCCACCAACTCCTCAGGTTCCATCTCCACGACAGCCAACCTGGAGGTGGAAGGTAATGTCAAACTGTCAAATACAGATCTGTCAACTGCTCATGTAAATTATAAGTGCAGTGTTCGTATGTAAAGCAAGATCAGACTCCCTGAAATACCAGACAGTAGAGATCCTGTAAAACTGGTTTCACTAAGCATATTCTAAAACATCCTCTCACACATATTCCAGCACCAGCATTTAAATCCGAGATACTGTTCTTTCATGTCTATGTGGACTGCACCACAAGTTATAAGAGATTTTTGCTCATTTATATTTTTTTCATCTTTCCTTCAGTCCCAGCAAAGATCCATTTGCCCAAAGAACTCCAAGGAATGGGAGCTGTCCATGCTGCCCGTGGAGACCACATCACTATCAAAATCCCCATCTCCGGCAAGCCTGAGCCAACCATCACCTGGCAGAAAGGGCAGGAGATCCTTTCAAACTCTCCTCATCACCAAGTCATCACTACAAGATCTTTCACCTCCCTGGTCTTCCAAAAGGGAGTACAGAGGAAAGACACTGGCTACTACATTATCACCGCCAAGAACAGATTTGGAACAGACAAGCAGACAATCGAGGTTAACGTTGCTGATATTCCTGAAGCTCCGAAGGAGCTCAAAGTCAGCGACATTGCACGTGACTCCATCACTTTGACCTGGGAACCGCCAGCTAATGATGGTGGAAGTGACATCATTAGCTACATCATCGAAAAATGTCCCACAACGGCCGACCGGTGGATTCGTGCTGGCCAGACAGCTGACTGCAGCATCACCATCATCAACATATTTGGAAAGACCAAGTACCAGTTCCGTGTCATTGCTGAGAACGAGTTTGGCCTGAGTCCTCCTTCCAACCCAACTGAACCCATCACTACAAAGGAGGACAAGTCTGTGATCAGGAACTATGATGAGGAGGTGGATGAAACCAGGGAAATCACCAAGGAAGAGGCTTTGTTCTACAAGGTGAAGGAGTTGTCTTCTAAGTACACCATCTCTGAAGAGCTTGCACGCTGCCAGTTTGGTGTGGTCCACCGTTGTGTCGAGATTGCCACAAAGAAGACCTTTATGGCCAAGTTCATTAAAGTCAAAGGAACTGACCGTGAGTTAGTACTCAGAGAAATAGAAGCCCTTAATGTTGCACGGCACAAGAACATCATCTATCTCCATGAATACTTTGAAAGCATGGAAGAGATCATCCTCATCTTTGAATTTATTTCTGGAGGGGACATCTTTGAGCGCCTTGGCACCAGCAACTTTGAGCTTTCAGAACAAGAAATTGTCCGCTACCTGAGACAAGTCTGCTCTGCTCTCAAGTTCCTGCACAGCCATAATTTCGGGCACTTTGACATTCGGCCAGACAATATTGTCTACACCACAAGGAGAAGCACCAACATTAAGATTATTGAGATGGGTCAGTCTAGGCTGCTTGTGCCTGGAGAAAACATCAGAATGCCATTCTCAGCTCCAGAGTACTGTGCTCCAGAGGTCCACCGCCATGACTTGGTTACAACAGCTACCGATATGTGGTCTGTTGGTGTCATGACCTACGTTTTGCTCAGTGGCCTTAATCCATTTGCAGCAGAGTCCACAACGAAGATGATAGAAAACATCTCCAACTGTGAGTATGTCTTTGACAGTGAGGCATTCAAGGACATCAGCCTGGAGGCTATGGACTTTGTAGACAGACTCCTGGTGAAGGATCAGAAGCTCCGTATGACAGCCCATGAGGCTCTGGAACACCCATGGCTCAAGATGAAAATTGAGCATGTCAGCAACAAGGCCATTAGGACACTGAGGCACAGACGATACTATCAGTATCTCGTGAAGAGGGTTGACACCATCGTGTCAGCAGCTCGTGTTGCGTATGGTGGTGGCTTCAAGAACCAGAGGGGATTGGCTGTTGGTAAAGTGAAGATTGGTTCCGAGTACCGTGGCCTTCGAGCCGGCCCAGTCATGCATGCCTCAGCTGAGGAAGGTGGGCATGTCAGATTTACTTGCAGCATTGCAAGCTATGACAAGAGCACACAAGTGACATGGTACTTTGGTAACCGTCAGCTCCACCCAAGCCCCAAGTATGAAATCACCTACAACAATGGCTTTGCCAGTATTTATGTGAAGGACATTGAAGAGAGTGATGACGGTGTGTACAGATGCAAAGTGGTAAGCGATGATGGTGAAGACAGTGCTTATGGAGAGCTCTTTGTTGAGACTGTGAGGAGCTTTAGAGAGTACTACATCAGCCGCACCATCAAGAAACTGAGAAGGAGGGTTGACAAGACCAAAATCCTACAGCGACCACCAGAGTTCACTTTGCCTCTTTACAACCGCACTGCCTACATTGGTGAAGATGTTCGCTTCGGCGTCACCATCACTGTGCACCCAGAGCCGTATGTCACTTGGCTCAAGAATGGGGAGAGAATAAAGCCGGGTGATGATGACAGGAAGTACACCTTCACCAGTGATAAGGGTCTGTACCAGCTCATGATACACAACCTGGACATGAAAGACGATGCAGAATACACCGTCATGGCCCACAACAAGTTTGGAGAAGACAGCTGTGCAGCCCGCCTCACAGTGACACCCCATCCTGTGTCAGAGGAAACCATGAGGCCCATGTTCAAGCGTCTGTTGGCCAACGTTGACTGTACTGAAGGAGAAAGTGTCCGCTTTGAACTCCGAGTCTCAGGTATTCCAACTCCAACTCTCAAGTGGGAGAAGGATGGTCAGTCACTACAGTTTGGACCGAAGGTCATTGTTGTCGAACAAGAGATTGATTATCACGTCCTGCATATTAGGGAGACTCTGCTAGAGGACTCTGGTGTGTACAAAGTCACTGCAACCAACTCAGCTGGCTCTGTTAGCTGCCAGGCTACCCTAAAAGTGGACCGCCTCACATACGCCAGGAGAGAGTACAAGAGTGAGGAAGAGAAATACAGACATGTGCAGAAACAAATAGAAAAGACCAACAAGATGGCTCAGAGAATTGTTGCCACTGAGGAGATGGTACCTCTGAACCCTACTGCGCAGGAGGCCCTCAAGTTTGCTGCAGAGATGTATAAACCTGCAGTGAGCACGAAAAATGTTGAGGGTGAGTTTGACATCACGGTAGAGAAGTCTGACACCAAGAAGTTGGAAGAAGAACGGAGGGTGTTCATGCCCTACGAGATTCCAGAGCCCCTGGTTCATGATCCCAGAAATTTGGATGAAGACAAAACAATCAAACAGTTTGTGCCACTGTCTGACATGAAGTGGTACCGAAAGCTGAGAGATCAGTATGAGGTTCCAGAGAAGATGGAAAGGATTGTGCAGAAAAGGCAGAGGCGTATCCGTCTGTCAAGGTGGGAACAATTCTACGTGATGCCCCTTCCAAGAATCACTGACCAGTATCGACCACGATGGCGCATCCCAAAACTCACTCTGGATGATCTGGAGACAGTCAGACCTGGACGTCGTTCACCCTCTGCTGAATCAGAAGCCTCTTTCAGATCCAGGAGGAGATCACTGGGAGATCTGAGCGAAGATGAGCTGATGATACCTGTGGATGAATATATGTCCATGAGAAAAGCAGAAGAAGAAAAACTGATGCTTGAGGATGAACTTGAACTTGGTTTTTCTGCCTCCCCTGTGGGCAGCCCAGTCCACATGGAGCGTCATGCCATGGAATATGAAGAGAGGAGGCAGGAGGTCAGGCATGAGGCTGTTGAAGTTGCTGAGACAAAGAAGAAACGCACAATTTCTCAGTATATGAGAAGAAGAAGGTCACTATCGCCAACATACATCGAGCTGATGCGTCCAGTCTCAGAGTTGATCAGAACATCTCGATCAAGGCCTCGGGTGGAAGCTGAGGGAGAAATTCCAGAAAGGAGATCCCCCACTCCAGAGAGGACCCGTCCTCGCTCTCCCAGCCCCATCAAGTCAGTGGAGAGGTCTTCACGCTCATCCTCTAGGTTTGAGAGATCTGCACGCTTTGACATCATGTCCCGGTATGAAGCCAAAAAGGCTGCATTGAAGTCTGAGAGAAAGTACCAGGTGGTTACTCAAACACCTTTCAGCTTGGATCATGTTCCTCGTGTGACTGTCAGGATGCGCTCTCATCGCATTCCAATTGGCCAAGACACCAAATTCACCCTGAACATTCAAGCCAAGCCAGAAGCTGAAATTTCCTGGTTCCACAACGGAAACCCGATCTCTGAAAGTGGTGAAAAATATATATTCTCTGACATGACTGGTGTTTTGTCCTTAACTATCCTGGACTGTCAGGAGGAGGACAGTGGCACTTACCGCTGTGTGTGCTCCAACATTAAGGGAGAGGCATCAGACTATGCCACCCTGGAAGTCTCAGGTGCTGGATACACCACCTTCTCCTCTCGTCGCAGGGATGAGGATGCCCACAGGGGACACGTCCCAGAGGTCAGTCGCATTGACCATTATCACACCAGTCACTTCAAAACTGGATACACCGCTGAGACCCACTTTGAGGTTGAAGAGAGTAAGTCTAAGTTAACATTGACCCACGAAGCCGTAACACGTGACAGATATGCTGCCTCCTCTGCTGAGAGATATTCCTCAGCTGAAAGGTACTCCTCTGCTGAGCGCTATGACTCATCTATCAAGTATGGCTCCACCGAATACCTGTCATCTGCTTCATCCTTTTCATCGGATAAGTTTGCTTTGAGTGGAAGACATGTTTCCACTGAAACCAAGCTCAAATCCTCTTCTGCCACTGTGTCTGAAGAAGTTTCTGTGCTCAAAGCAAAGCCTTCTCTTCCTGCCAGGATCCTTACTAAGCCCCAGTCTGTGACTGTGGCAGAGGGAGAATCAGCCAGGTTCTCTTGCGATATTGATGGTGAACCTGTGCCCACTGTCACATGGATGCAAGAGAGCCGAGCCATAGTCTCTTCCCTTCGAATCAAGGTGGTTACAACTCAGTACAAATCTAGCCTGGAAATTTCCTCTGTGACAGCCTCAGATGAGGGCAGCTACACAGTTGTGGTGGAGAATGCAGCAGGCAGGCAAGAAGCTCACTTCACTTTGACTATTCGCAAAGAAGTCCTCAAAGAAGAGGTGAAGGCAGTCAAATCCCCTGACCCATCCCCTGCTCCCAGCGTGAAGTCACCAGAACCCAGCATCACTTCCCCTGAGCCTTCAATTAAATCTCCAACCCCAAGTGTCAAGTCCCCAGAACCTAGTGTCACCTCTCCAACTCCAAGTGTGAAATCTCCAACCCCAAGTGTCAAGTCCCCAGAACCTAGTGTCACCTCTCCAACTCCAAGTGTGAAATCTCCAACCCCAAGTGTGAAGTCTCCAACCCCAAGTGCCAAGTCCCCAGAACCTAGTGTTACCTC
Organism: Salarias fasciatus; assembly: GCF_902148845.1. Taxonomy (NCBI): domain Eukaryota; kingdom Metazoa; phylum Chordata; class Actinopteri; order Blenniiformes; family Blenniidae; genus Salarias; species Salarias fasciatus. The sequence continues at coordinate 4,596,481 of NC_043760.1, read as the reverse complement.
TCCAACCCCAAGTGTGAAATCTCCAACCCCAAGTGTGAAATCTCCAGTACCTGGAACAAAGTCTCCTGAACCTGAGGGGGTTAAATCTCCAAAGAGAGTGAAATCTCCAGTGCCAGCTGCATTCTCTCCAGCACCCAGTGTAAAATCACCCACTCCAGGTGTGAAATCTCCTGAACCAGAGGGACTGAAATCACCACGCAGCGTGAAATCTCCTGAGCCCAGGGTTAAGTCTCCAGTGCCAACAAAGTCTCCAGAGAGAGTGAAGTCACCTGAGCCTGAAGAGTTAAAGTCACCTCGGGGTGTAAAATCTCCAGAACCTTCTGGGATCAAATCACCACCTGGTGTCAAGTCTCCTGAACCTTCTGGGATCAAATCACCACCTGGTGTCAAGTCTCCTGAACCTTCTGGGATCAAATCACCACCTGGTGTCAAGTCTCCTGAACCTTCTGGGATCAAATCACCACCTGGTGTCAAGTCTCCTGAACCTTCTGGGATCAAATCACCACCTGGTGTGAAGTCTCCAGAACCTTCTGGGATCAAATCACCACCTGGTGTCAAGTCTCCAGAACCTGCCGGGATCAAATCACCACCCGGTGTGAAGTCACCTGAACCTGCCGGGATCAAATCACCACCCGGTGTCAAGTCTCCTGAGCCTGCTGGGATCAAAACACCAAAGGGTATCAAGTCCCCTGAACCATTGGGCATCAAATCACCGAGGGCCCTGAAGTCCCCAGAGCCTGAGGGACTGAAGTCCCCTCCCAGAGTGAAATCTCCTCCTCCCATAATGTCCCCAAAGAGGGTTGCCTCTCCACCAACTGTTAAATCCCCTGTCCCGAAACCTCCGAAGGTCATGAGTCAGTTGACAGCTGAGGCCTATGAGGGTTCTGTGAGGATGTGTTGTGTCTGTGAGAGCAGCGTTCGGGCGGTGGTGTGGTACGTCAACGGGAGGAGGCTTTCACAGAGTAGTCGTTTTGAGATGACCTACTCTGAGGGCACTTGCAGCCTTCTGATCCATGACCTGACGGACAGTGATCAGGGAGAGTACACCTGTGAGATGACCTCAGAGGGAGGAGTCTCCAAATCCTCCTTCTCATTCACTGGACAGGTGTTTCAGTCCATACGTAAGAAGATAACAGCCTACTGTGAGCAGCAAGTGGCTCTTAAAGGTAGGAATCTTTCCGCAATATCCAAAATGTTTCTGGGTAGTGGATACTCCAGCCTCGTAAACCAGCCTTGCCCACTCCACATTTGGATTGTGGAGCTAGGGTCGCTCTGGGGACAAGGCAATACAAACTTTGTGCATCAGGTGTCGGTTACTCCTTTCACTGATAGCGCACGTCAGCCAATCAGCTCTTCAAAACAAATGCGTCATCAAAATGCGTTAGCTTCTCGAAACACATAATCACAAAAATGTCCTTTCCTGTAAGAAACTCGCCAAGCGCAGACTCTTGTTCTTGCTTGATTGTTGTAATACTTGGTATTTTGGCTATGACTTTACTTATTGCAGCTTTCAGACTATCGTTAATGTTCATTTCCGTAATTTCTGCTATGTCTGTTTTGGAAGAAGCTACACACAGTGATGGCGTCACTTCCAGTTTTGCCACCAGGATACGCCAAAAAAATTTGAAAACAAAAAGCGGCAATGCTGATTGGCTCAGCCTTGACACTGCTCTGTCACATTCTCTTTCTCTTGCCTTGTCCCCAGACCGACCTCGGCTCCAAAATCCAAATGTGGATGTGGAGTGGGCGAGTCTGGTTTACGAGGCTAGTGGATACACCACTTGATAGATCTGACCGATTGGCAACATTTCCCAGGTTCATCATAGTATCCATGTAATGATTGAATGCGTTTGCCTTCAACAGGATCAATGATGATGAGTCATAAAGAGTCGTCATCCTCCATCAGCACCGCCTCTGTGATGAAGAAAGAAGTCCACATGGTGGAGGAGTCCTCCTCCTTCTCTTCCTCTGCCCAGCAGGCGATGCTTTCCTCCATGATGGAGTCCAGCTCCTTCAGCAGCATGGCAGCTGAGATGAAGTTTGAGACCATGTCCATGTCCAGCATGTCTTCTGTAACCTCTGAATCGTATGCCATGAGCTCCAGCAGTCTCATGGAGATGGGTTCATCCATGAGAGCAATCGGTGAGAGCCTTGTGCTAACCTGTCATCCTATTTGTTTTCTTGCAATGCCAGCTCTGTTTAGCTACATTTATTATTCTCAAAAAATAAAAACCGGCTGATGGGTACCAACAGGCCAGGCGAGCTGCAGCCCAAATGATTGTGGATGCAAAACCTCAGGTCTGGAAGGAGTTTTGGGAGGTCATGGAGAAGGACTATTGGTTGGCCTCAAAGAAATTCTGGCAAATTGTCCAGTGCCTCAGGAGGGGAAAGCAGGTCTCCATCAAAACTGTTTACAGTCAAGGTGGGGAACTGCTGACCTCCACTGGGGATGTCATCAGGCAGTGGAAGGGAAAACTTTGAGCATCTCCTCAATTCCACAACCACATTTTCCGTGGATATAGCAGAGGCTGTGGTCTCAGACGTGGATTCATCCATCACCCAAGCAGAAGTCACTCAGGTGGTTGGGAATCTCCTTGGTGGCAAGGCACCAAGGGGTTGATGAGATTCACCCTGAGTACCTTAAGTTTCTGGACCTGACAAGACTGAAGGGAACTTTCAGCCTGATGCAGCCTACACAACGATGCTTAGATGACATAGATTATCAGTGAAACATCAACATGCTGAGTTAAATGGTGCTTAAGAAGAAGCTTAACGATGACAAATTGGGAAAAAAAAGCTGCATTCTGTAATCTTAAAGTTGGATAAGGAAGTGCAGAAGATTGATCAATGGATGTTTGTTTGTTTTCCAGGTTCTGGTCCGAGAATCGAGGCTCTGCCAGAGGATATCAGCATTGAGCCAGGTAAAGTCCTGACGGTGACGTGTGCCTTCTCCGGGGATGCCAAACACATCGAATGGTCCCGTGGTGGCCGAATCATCGAGGTGACGGCCGGCGGACGCTTCCACATCGATACCACGGAGGACCTGACCACCCTCATCATCACTGGGGTGAAGGAAGAAGACGCTGGCACCTACACCCTCAAACTGTCCAACGAGCTCGGATCCGACACGGCAACGGTTCACATCAGTATTCGATCAGCTTAAAAACGCTAAAGCCCCACTTTCCAAACTTCCCCTTTTCCCTTCTTCCATGCCTTTTTATTTATTAATTGATCAACGATAATCTACGTGATAAAGATCTGGATTCCTCTTTCTGTAAATATGAACTATTTTTGTACCAATCTTGACATTAATTTATGCCAAACTAGACTAAAGTCTAACGTTGTTATGAAATGTGCCATATTGGACGATTCTGACTTCGGATGTTTCATCCATTTTTCTGTGACATGTACATAATGTATATAGCCGAATTTAACGGTTATGGGAAATGTATGTATTGTTATTTATGACAATAATATGAAGTGAAAGAAACTAAAAGTAGTTTAACAGGAGAAAGTTTCCTCAGGAACGAATACCCTGCTAAACCCAGAAACTAAACTCTGTGCCTCAACAGTACGTTGAAGTCTTAAGATTGCCTCGGCAGGTAGAGAGGCTCCCTGCCGACGTTTCCTCAATCAGAGATCGACCCGCCGACGCAGCGCCGAGCCCGAGGCGGAGCGCTGCGTCGGGTTTGTAAGAGGAGCGCGAGCTCCCGAGTGCTGTTTGCATTTACCCTCATGTAAGCAGGATGACCGGAGCTCACGCTGCGACTGATGACGTCTTTACCGCCATTGAAACGAGAAGCTCACAGTGCGAGCGGCCTGCACTCCCTGAGCAGCTGTTGTTTTAGTTTTGTGCTCTGCGCCTGCTAAATGACCGCCGATGTGCGCTTCCCCCGTCATACCATCGAACCTGGCCATCACCCTCAGGGAGCCGACCGGCGCTGGTTTGCAGGAGCAGAGCTCCTCCTGGAGGGCTGCAGCGTGTGTGTGTGTAGCTTTAGACCCAGCAGTGGAGATGGGACGGCGCCGAGCGCCGGATCCCCGGTATCAGCTGCCGTCCCACCTGCACTGTGGGGGAGTGAACTTAGCATCATAGAGTGTTTTTGCAGCCTCCTTGAGTTTTTCTCCAATTATTGATTTAATAAAGCATGTTATCAGCACTTCACCTCGTTTCCACTCTCGTCTGTACCAACTGAACACACACACACACACATAGAGGTAAAGAAGCCTCAGTGGTTCTTGTGGGTTGAATCTCGGGGCCTTAAATGAGTGCTGCAGCTGTCTGGCTCTGCGCTCACAGAGAAATCAGTCCAGCTGGTGTTTATTCCCGCAATCACAAGTCAACTCCAGATGAGAGCAAAGTGACTGTCTTCCAGACATCTTCTTTTGCCTTTGTCTACAGGCGAACTACCCCTCAACCCGCCTGTTCTGATCATATTGTGAGGACAGTTTGACATGTTAATGACATCATTTGATTACGTGATCTCACACAGTGAACACGGTTTAATTGATGGATTTCTAATTTTATTAGATTCATGATCTCATGTTGTGATCATAATTAATATGTAAAAGAAATAATTACTCTGGTCATATCAGGTATACTTGTTAGCTTCCATCCTCTCTCCGCAAATTGATGACACTTCCAAAATCTGACACGCAGTTAGCCTGTCAGGTCATGACTCTTCTCAAGTCCTGGACCGTCAGCACTATTAGTCCTCAGCCTGCCTGATTTCTGTCACCCACAGGTTGTATGGTTTACCATTTATTACACCTCATGTATGTTTGATTACTCTGCAGAGGCAGGCACACGCCAATGGGGAGGACATGACCTTCAGTGGGTCCAGAACAACCTTCTCCTTTTTGTTTGTAACTACAAAGTTTAAAAAGACTGATTGACACAACCTCATGTCTGCAGACTGTGACTGACTGTAGATGTTAAAATATCATCTCTACATGGAATCTCACGTCAGCACATATTTTTCAAAAAGTGGCATCACCTGCAAAAAAACAAAAAAACAAACAAAAAAGAACAACGTAGTTTGACTGGAACAGCATTGAAACAGCCAGCTGGTTGACTTCTTTAGTGATGGTTACACGTTATGGAAAGATAGATTTCTTCTGCAGAGTTAGCTGAGGAAACCATTGTGATGGAAGACCACCAGATAATGAAGGTTAAAGGGGAATAGAGATCACAAAACCTTCCTGATGTGTGATCTGCAACAAAAAATATATAATGCGAAAAGGTTTCACATGGGAAGGTGAAATTATCAGGCAGAAAAGAAAGAGAGAAGTCTGAATGTCATGGTGCTGCCATGTTTAGAGCGGTGACTTTACTGGATTGAACTGGTTGTGGTTTTGAGAGAGAGAGAGAGATTGACAAATATCCAGTTCCATTGCTTAATCGAATTCACAGTTCTTCCCTGCAACAACAAGAAGGCTGCAATCCAAGATGGTGGATAGCAAACACTTCACTCACCTCAGTCCCCCTCCGTCCTTCTGCCATCTGACCGATGTGCATCCAAACTCCGACAAAGCACAGCGACTTTACCGATCCACATCTGTCCTTTCAGCTCTTCCAACTACACATTCTTACTCATATGATGCCGCTCAGTATTGGACTTCTTCCTCACTTGCTGGCGCTTCACCACAAAACTAAACAAGCTGGCTTGATTTTCAACTCCTACAAAAATATAATTGTTTATCCAATTCGCCTGAAAAATGCAACAATCTGCATCCACTGTTCTCTATTCACAGTGGCTGATCTATAGCTGGCGTGTTGCATTCACTGACCCTCATCCTGGCTCAGATGTTTGTCTCACTATCGATTTGATCACAGAAATGTGATTGCCAATAATTTTTCCTGCAAAGTTAGAATTATGTCATACATTTGTTCTGAGGGCTGTTTACTCTGCCTCCATCGTCATGTGGGTAGTGTAAACTCTGGTCCTGCTCCTGGTTCTGATCCTGGTCCTTGTGTCTGAAACCCTGCTCCTGCCTGACTCCCAGTTCATTCTCTCCATTGGCCTCATTTATCAAACTTGCATAGAACAGGTTCTAAATTCTGCCTTACGAATGAAATTTTAGAACGTGTGTACGTGCTAAAGAAATCGGTGTTCATGAAAAGTACAGACCCTTGATACAGGTACATGCACTTGACATGCATCTCACTTAAACACTGTCAAGTATACCCCTGCACTCAGGGCCAGCTCTAGGCATAGGCGAACGAGGCGGCCGCCTAGGGCGCCACGTCCCGAGGGGGGCGCCGCGGTCGTACAAGGGGCGCCACGACGCTCTGTGTTCTGTGTGCCCCGCTGTGCAGCGGTCCGACGCACCGCGCTCCTCGTCCTCGGCGCTGCCCGGCACTGATCGGTATTGTTCGGCACCGCTCCTCAGCATTAATGGAAATGTCTAGAGGAAGCTATAATAACCCCCAGAAAGTAGTTTCTACTTAGAAAATAGCCTTTACAGTCTTTATTATGTTTATTTTCGCATCAGTTCTCTGCATATTTTCTACACAATACAAATAGACCAAAGTATGAAATCTCAGGACTTCATGGAATTTAGTCGTTTAGGATGGAGCTACATTCAGGCTACTCTAATGTAAAGAAAACCACCTTTCTGATTAAGATCGATGACTTTTCTACCTGGCTGTGAGACGATTTAAGCCTCCTGCAACACCTTAACGCTACTTTATATAGTTCCTTTACTCAGAGTGAGCTTCTAGAGCTGGGGAGGCAGGCGGAGCAGATGTGCAAAGAGGCGACAGTTTACTCTGTTAAAGGTTTTTGATGAATCAATGCAACTTTTGAACATGTTTACAAGATGTTTTCATAGGAAATCCTGCTATTAACGCCATCAATACCAGAAATGATTAAACACGTTCATCTAACAAAATAGACTGTAGCAGCTCACGGTCTGCAGACTGTTGCAGAACTGTGAGTCAGTAATGCAGAACACGTCGTTGAAAAAGAAGGTTGAATCGAGTGAATTTTAATCCCAGAGAGTCAGAAACTGGCCGGACTAATAAAATCAAATGCAAAACAGCACCAGAGTGTTGAAAGTGAATGTGAAATGGTGAGATGAAGGATGGAAGGTGGAAATGAAATGTTCCCAAAAGTCTTCAAGTGCTGCAGATAAAGTCAAAATGATGGGTTGAGTCGCCATTTTAATGTTTACAGTGTCCTGTTCTGTCTGTGTGTGTGTGTGTGTGTGTGTGTGTGTGTGTGTGTGTGTGTGTGTGTGTGTGTGTGTGTGTGTGTGTGTGTGTGGTTTCATTACAAAAATGGCTAACAGCTCCAGCTAGTAGCCCAACATGAAAACTGCATCATTTTCAGTGTTTCTGTCGTTTCTCACAATATTGCAGCATAAATGTGAAACTTTTCTGAAACGAAAACGCTAAATTGATGCGTTTTCACTGGAAAGCTTTTGGTGTAAATTAGAAAAAGGACTATTAAAAATTAGCAGTGTTGCAGATAAGTGAAGACATGGAAATAATGTTCAGATAAAGTGTTCGAATAAATGCTGAATACTGAGTCAAACTCAAGTCTAACTTGAGTCAAAATTTGTAAAATAAAATTCACATGAAGCTGAAAATAAACTGGAAAAGATCTAATTAAAACTTGTCAGTTTCTGCAATTTAAGGTGAAATATTGAATTTGCAAACAAAAAGTTGGAATGTCTTTGAAATGGAAAAAAATTACTAACAGCATGAATTTAATTTATGTATCAGTTTTTATTCACAAAAGGCAGATTACATAGACACAATCACAGTGCAGCTGGACAGTAAAAAAACACAACCCCAAGAGGATTGTGCCAGGAGAAGCAGCATGAGCTAGAGACGACCACAGCGGAACCTAGCAACCGTTACCATGGCAATGGAAGTGCTCTCAGCTGACTTTGATGTCTTTAGCTTTCATGTCTACTGTTTACCCAGCGGTGTTGGACTCTGTTGTCACTCTTGTATCGAGTCACCGGAGAAGCAGCGAGCAGAGCGACAGAGAGCGAAGCAGCGAGCGACAGAGAGCAGAGAAGAGTTAGAATCCAAAAGAATCCAACAGTTCCATTTTGTTTGAGAAACACGCTTGAGATATGACAGAATATCAGCATCTGAAAGGTAGAGGAAAATTTACCAAGAACCCTCGCGGGTTTGAAGGAATTCCTCCGGAACTTTTAAGCATGCGCGCTCATATCGACGAGCTTCTCGCGACACTGAAAGACCGCGAAATGACGATTCTGCAGTTGAAGAATGAACTGAGGGAGAGCACGCAGAAATCTGTGGATGTTCCTGAAGTTCAGAGGAAACAGCAGGAGAGTCAACACAGCTCAGACAAGTCAGTGGAGGAAGACCACAGGTTGACTGCAGTGTTGCAGGAGCAGAAAGAAAAGACGGGCAGGGCAGAGGCAGCCAGCCTCAGCCAGCAGCACAGCAGAGACCTGCAAAGAGACGTGACCGAACTGAAGGGGAGGATTACAGACTCAGGCCATATTGTGTCCAGTTATATGACAGAAAATGGGAGACTGGCAGAAAAACAGGGTCGTCGGGGTGGAGGAAGATTTACCAAAAACAGCCGCTGGTATAAAGGAAACCCTCCTGAGTTTTCAGACATGCGCGCTCATATCGATGAGCTTATTGCGACACTGAAAGACCGCGAAATGACGATTCTGCAGTTGAAGAATGAACTGAGGGAGAGCACGCAGAAATCTGTGGATGTTCCTGAAGTTCAGACGGAACAGCAGGAGAGTCAACACAGCCCAGACAAGTCAGTGGAGGAAGACCACAGGTTGACTGTAGTGTTGCCGGAGCAGGAGAAGACGACCAGAGCAGAGGCAGCCAGCCTCAGCCAGCAGCACAGCAGAGACCTGCAAAGAGAAGAGACTGAACTGAAGGAGAAGATTAGGGACTCGGACCATATAGTGTCTAGTAATATGACAGAAAATGGGAGACCCTATGTAAAGGCAGAAAACCAGCGAGCTCGCGGTAGAGGAAGATTTTCAGAAAAACGTCGCTGGAATGAAGGAATTCCTCCTGAAATTTTAGACATGCGCGCTCATATCGATGAGCTCATCGCGACAGTGAAAGACCGCGAGATGATGATTCTGCAGATGAAAAATGAACAGAGGGAGAGGACACAGAAATCTGTGGAGGTTCCGGAAGTTCAGACCCAACAACCAGAGACACCAGACGAGTCAGTGAAGGAAGAACTCGACAGGATGGCTGCACTGTTGCAGGAGCAGAAGGAGAAGACGACCAGAGCTGAGGCAGACAGCCTCAGCCACCAGCAGCACATCACAGACCTGGAAAGAGAAGTGACCGAGCTGAAGGGGAAGATTAGAGACTCAGACCATACTATGTCTAGTTATGTGACAGAAAATGGGAGACTCTATCAAATGCTCCAGAACACGTCTGCACTGCTGGCAGACAGAGCACAGCTGGAGCTCCAAAAAGAGGAGGACTGGACAATGAGGCTCGGAGCTCTTGAAGAGAAGCTGGAGCAGGAGGTGAAGGAGAGAAAGAGGATGGAGGAAGAGAAGAAGGCCTCGTTGGCTGATCAAATGTCCCTCCAGAACGAGAGGGACTCCCTCCAGGCTGAGAAGATCAGATTAGAGGAGGCCAATAGAGTTTTATTAGAGACAGTCCAGGCCAAGAAAAAGAAAAAAAGAGGCTTCTGGAGGCATTTTGGCAAAAACAAACACAGCAGAGAGAAGAAGGCAGAGCATGTGGAGAAAAAGAATGTTGCCTCCGAAGAGACAAAGGATCTCTGTGGCAATAGGACTGTATTAGTCCATGTGAAAAATACTGCTGGAATTGATGATTTGAAAACAGGTGAGAGCACCATCGCAGCTTCGGAGACTGTAGAGCTCAAAGAGAAGAAAAAACGAAAAGTATCGGAGGCGCTGGTGAAAACGCAGGACGACCAGAGGGACCATGACAGCAGGCACAAGGGTTTCTGGCACAGATTGTTTCGTAGAAGGAAGACGTGTGACCTCGATCAATAAGAAGCTGCTGTGGGACCCGTCACTTCTATCGTCCAAAGCAGGAAGTTTGGGGGGGCTGGGGGTTGCGATACCCTGGCTGGAGAACCAGAAAGACAAGATAAAAAAAGAGAGAAAAAGAAAGACAAAGAAAAAATTATAGGAAGAAAGACAAAAAAAAGAGAGCAGCAGAAAAAAAATAAACATTTACATGAGGGGGCTAGATGGGTGGGAGGGGGTGGGGGTTGTAATACCCTGGCTCCGAGGGTATAAAGATGGAGCACAGGTGGGGGGGGGGGTCCATAGGTTGCACGATCACGCAGATCTTTAATCTCTCAGCACTCTTCATATTCTGCATGTGGTGAAGCAGAAAAAAAGAGAGAAAAAGAAAGACAAAGAAAAATTATAGGAAGAAAGACAAAAAAAGAGAGCAGCAGAAAAAAAAATAAACATTTAAACCCATTTTACACTGTCTGTGTTTCTGATTCAACAGATTCCCAAGCGATCCAACAGCTCCATTGAGAGAAGTTTAATCAAACACTGTGACGTCGCCTGGCGGAACAGCCGGGGCGCCAACCTGGAGACAGGCCTGGCCACGCGAGCACCTGGTGGCCCGGCCTAAAAACATGTAATGATAGTGTTGGTGTTGATTTTACGGGTTAAAAATGTACTTAATTCAAGATTTTACTGTTAAAAAAAAGTATAGTTTAAAAACAAGGTTAACCTCAAAATTTCTATTAGAAAAAAATATTTCTATGATAAAATACTGGAAGCTGTGATTGCCAGAAGTATGAAAAATGTGGCCATTTTAATGTTTTAGCGTAATATTTTACCATACCATATTTCACATGATCAGCTTGATTTCTTTAATACAAAAGTTAATGAACAACACTCGAATATTTATGGAATTAAGCCAAATATAATTTGTTGGTCACCTGATGGCATTATTATTATTTTATTTTAATGTTTTCAGGGTTGATCCAAAACGAAAGTCCATTGAGATCTGCGGTATAAAGCAGATGAGCAGTTTGGAGATACATTTATAATTACTTTTTATCATGTTTTATCACTGATTTGTATTGACTTCTGCCGTTTGCGGCAGAAGAATAAGTTGATTAATAAAATTAAACCCGGGACCCAGTGTGTGTGTGTGTGTGTGTGTGTGTGTGTGTGTGTGTGTGTGTGTGTGTGTGTGTGTGTGTGTGTGTGTGCGCACGCCCCCCCTTTTTTTTTCTCAGCACCCCCTGGTGAAAATAAGTTCCCTCGGCTATGCTCATGGATGTTCTCACTAAAGCCTTACCTCCAAAATAAAGCGAAAATTATCATTTTTTTCTAAACTTTCACTCATGGATGGTCTTACTATAGCCTTACCTCCAAAGTAAAGTGAAAATTTATATATTTTTTTCAATTTTCACTCAGCCTTCCCTCCAGAATAAAATGAAAATTTTTCGCACAAAAAAAAAAATTTTTTTTTTTTTTCAGTTTTCACTCATGGATGGTCTTACTATAGCCTCACCTCCAAAATGAAGTTACAGTTATCAAAAATTAATTTTTCAGTTCTCACTCATTGATGGTCTTACGATAGCCTACCTCCAAAATTAATGGAAAATTATCAAACAAATTTTTTTTTTTTTTCAAATTTCACTCTAGTATAGTTCTTACTATAGCCTTATCTCAAAAATAAAGCAATTTTTTTTTCTCAACTTTCACTTATGGATTTTTTACTATTAGCCTCACCTCTAAAATAAGGTGAACATTTTCAAAAATTTTCTTTACTATTGCCTTCAATCCAGAATAAAGTGGAAATTATCCTTTTATTTTTTTTTCAATTTTTACTCATGGATGGTCTTACCCCCTTACCCCCAAAATGAAGTGACAATTTTCAAACACTTTTTTTTTTTTCCAATTTTCACTCATGGACATGGCCGCGGGAAGTAGGGGTGCGGAGGGTGCTGCAGCGCCCCCTCGCGAATGTAGCAAAAACTTCCATTAATTGAAAACTACATCGCTTAATTTTATTTTATAAATAATAATTAATTTAGCTATGTTTTCATGGCAACCTAAATTCAGTCACGCCGCACGGTGCCTCATACTCAGGGCCGGCTCTAGGCATAGGCGAACTAGGCGGCCGCCTAGGGCGCCACGTCCCGAGGGGGGCGCCGCGGTCGTACAAGGGGCGCCACGACGCTCTGTGTTCCGTGTGCCCCGCTGTGCAGCGGTCCGACGCACCGCGCTCCTCGTCCTCGGCGCCCTTCGGCATCGCTCCTCAGCGCCCCCGCCCGCCCCCCCCCCCCCCCCCCGCTCAACAAACGTCGGGACCGCTCGAAAAACACGCTCCCAAAGGGCGCTCATCTCGGGCTCGCCTAGGGCGCCTCTGAAGCCCGGGCCGGCCCTGCCTGCACTTGTGTGCCACAGAATCATGTAAATAGACACAACCTTCAAACTTTTTAACCAAATAATTTTCACAACAGCATGAATTTACTTTGTTTAACTGAACATTTTACTTTTTAGCCTCTTTTTAACAATCTCTTTAAATGCACACCAATTAAACTTAATAAAATGATGTTGTGGAGCTAATTAAATCATAAAAACACTCTTTCACCAACAGAATTGAGACATGCTGCCCATACTAACAAATATAACAATATCTTTTAACAGTATCTGCATGCCACGCTGCCATCTTGACCACTTCTGACAGCCATGTGGTCCCAAAAACACAAAATTAAGTGCTCTAGTGATCATCCTAATCGGTTGCACCTCACCAAAACCCAACCAAAAACATTTACAAGTCTCCTGGACACTTTCACTTATTTTCAAGTAGGTTACATTCCTAAAACAGTAAAGCAGAAAGGATGATGCAGCTGTGAGATTGACCAGCGGAAGACAGATCCCACAGCCTCACAGCGCCTCCTACTGGTTGGAACGCTGCGACTGCATTTCCATTTCATAAAACATACTTTTTATCGGTCTTTTTATCAAAATATTACAAACACAAAAGGGAAAAACTCAAATAAACAAATATACATTGACAATAGTGGGCACACACTGGTGGGCATCACACACACTAGTAAGTAATCAGTGCTGATAAATCCCATTTGCTCTCCATTACAGTTCTCGTGAACTTTCGGGCTCTTTTGTCTTCAGAAACACCTCAAATTAACCACAGATGGAAACAACACACCTCTTGATGAATCGGTATTTTCTTTTACCTTTAATAACAATGAAAAAGAGGTGAAAAAGAGGAACTTTTCTCAAACTGAAAGACTGTCAGCAGGTTGAAGCAAACTAGAAAACACTGTTTGGTAAGTTGAATGTTGGGACAACCAACAAAGGGAGAAATGCTGCCTGGGATAAGGTAATTATCAGTTAATGTGGTTTGATGATAAAGTCAGTGTCAGAAATCCCGGAGTGGACAGGAGCTGGATGAGCTCTGGGGTGGCTTCAGTTCTTCTTGATTGTGGCTCCAACACAGTGCATAAATCATGGCATAAATCCATTACTATTTCATTAGCCCCCGCCCCCCCCCCCCCCCCCCCCACAAATCTGCCCTTTTTTATTCTAAGAGAGACATTAATTGAAAAAGAAAAAAAATGCCATAGCTGAGAGCTGAACTCCACTTCCTTGATGACAAGCATGAGTCCTGCCACTGGGTTACCAGTAACAGTACGAGTTTGGGATTCTTACATGCTTTTGTCAGTGCGTCACTGAACCCACAGAACCTACTTGAATCCACGGTCCACAAATTAAAAAAATCAGCCCATTTCCTTCCCGAGAAGTCTTCCATGGTCTCAGCAAACGGAACAGCTGCACTCTGAAAACTCATTCCCTGCAGAGCTCATTGTTCAGCAAAACGCCTGTGAGTAATTAAACATTTTCACCAGCTGTCAGTCTCTTTTACAGCCTTTCTCAGCACATACAAAACATGTGTTTCTGATTCGATGACACGACTATGCATTTTGATCAAAGCAACCAAAGGAGAGGACATATGCTGTGTTTGCACCGCCTGTGACTCTATTCATTCTTTCTATTTGTAGTTTCACTATTCTACAGCTAGATTTAGTTTTCACACCTGGTTGAAGTTCTGCTTGGATTTACATATGTTCAAAGCACAAATCCAAGTAAAGAAATCCCACACTTTATCCAGGAAAGCTCGTACTCACCCAGTAGGCACTCATTATGCACACATCTATGCGTCCTATGGTTGATAAATGGCAGCTTTAGAGCTAACAGTCACTGTAACAACAATCCAACTTGGTGATCTGTCTATGAATGTTCTTGTTCTCCCATTGTTAATGTTTACCGTGTATTGTTCTCTGCAGCATGTGTGTGTGGTTTCATTACAAAAACAAACAACATCAATTTGTAGCCCAGCATGAAAACTACATGATTTTTAGTGTTTCTGTGTAGCTGTGGAAATGGACATCTTTATCAGATGTTTTTGCAAACATCAGACTGTCTTCAAACAATGTGATCAAGACCTCCATGACGGTCTCCATCAAAGATCCTGAGGTGAGTCCAGGACCTTCTGCGGACGTTCTACCTCTGAGAGGAGACCTGCAGGTCGTAAACCTCTCAGAGGTTCAAGAGAACCTTCAGCCAAACATCCCTCTATCTGTGGATGGAAGCTCTGCCTGCCTGACCTGCAGGAAAAGACCTTCTTCCACTCAAACCTCTGTGAGCAGTGCTGTCGGGTTCTTGGTTCTGGTGCTGCTGGGAAAAGATTGCTGTGAAATGAATGATCTGAACAGGTTCCATCCACAGAGGTCCTGGGTCAGAGTGGACCCTGGGTTCCGGGGGCCACAGGGTGTTGTTGTGGTGTGAAGCGGTCCCTGTCCTGTGAGTGTGAGGACATGGTGTCCCAGCAGTGTCCGTCCTCGGGGAGCTTCACACAGCTCATTAATGTCTGACCCTGTCATTCTCCAGAGAACGTCCTCCAACAAACCGCTCAGCCCGTTGTTCCAAACACTTCACTCTCTGGGAGGAGTTACTGTGTTTACCGGACAAGACAAGCTCATTATGTTCCAAACATTAAAGCCTGAGAGATTAATTAATCTGCACAACAACGCAATACACAAATCACCAACAGGTCGGACACTGGCTCTCCATCATTCATCCTCCCGGTTCCCACAAGACCTTGTAATAATAATGATAATAACATCATTTACCCTTAGATCACCCAGGGATGGATGGATGGATGGATGGATGTGTGAGTGTCTGATAGAGGAAAATATGTATGTGTAATATTAATCATAATAGTTTGATGGTATCAAAAACTGCCATTAAAAGTAAAAAAAAAAGTATCAATAAATTACAATTAAAAACAAGAAACTGTCAATAAATCAAAATTAAAAGTGAAAAAGCAGACCCTCAGAGGCTCCATGGTCCTCAGATCGGATCTACTAGTGTATGCTGCCTGGTCCTCTGCCTGGTCTGGTCCTTGGATCTGATCTACTATAGATCCTGTCGGCCTTTTTGGCCCCGTGTTGAGGCCTATCTCTCCTTCTTGGACCATGTGAGTCTAAGTCGGGGCATGTCTCTCTATGGAGGATCCTGTCTCTCTTTGTTACCAGCTTTTCATCAGGTTTCATCCTGGGGGTCTGTCTTCCTGATGTCTTCCTGGTGTGTTTTTGATGTCTTTTGTATGCTTCGTCTTGGATTGTGACTCTGACACTCTCTAGTCCTCGGCCTCCCTCTTTCTTGGTGTCCCGTCTCAGGATTCTGGTCTTGAGCAGAAATCCTCGCTGCATGCTGAGAATCTGAGTTCTTCTGATGTGTGTGGTGATCCTGGTGGAGTGACAGTACTGTTGATCCTGGTGGACTTTGTCAGTAGATACTGGTGGAACGTGTTTGTAGGTCCTGGTGGAACGTGTCAGTATTGTAGATCCTGGTAGAGTCTATCAGAACTGTAAAGCCTGGTGGACCGTGTTAGTAGATCCTGGTATTGTGGGTCAGAGGCTCAATTGCTGCTTGTAAACAAGACTTTGCTAGACTTACACCTTGCCTGGTGAGTCTGTGGTCTCAACAAGACTCTGAGATCCAGAGGTCAAAGCAGTCCTCCCAGACTGGTCTTGCAGATCTGAGCTCCTCATCAGAGGAATGACTTCTACCCAACACCACAGATGTTTCCAATCCCCGTAATCTCCTCCAGGCTGGACTACTGCAATGCACTCCTCATCGGGATCTCTGGAAGAAGCCTACAACGGCTTCAGTCAATTCAGAGCTGTGCTGCCAGGATCCTGATGAGGGTGCCAAAAAGACACCATATCACCCCCATTCTCCATAACCTTCACTGGCTCCCGGTAAGGTTCAGGCTGGAATTCAAAATCTGCCCCCTGACCCATCAGTGTGTCTATGGTAGTGCACCAGTGTACCTAAAAGAACTTCTCTCCCCACATGACCCAACCAGACGCCTCCGCTCCGCCGACATCAATTTGCTGAAGGTCCCCAAAACCAAGCTGTGCTCTATGGGGGACAGGGCTTTTCAGGCTGCAGCACCCCGACTGTGGAATGCCCTGCCTGCCCACCTGAGGGCGCCACAGTCGGTGGACTCATTTAAATGTTGTTTGAAAACGTTTTTATTACCTCCGCCAGGAGGTTATGTAACCATGTCGGTTTGTTGTTTGGTTGGTTGGTTTGTTTGTTAGCAAGATCATGGAAAAAGTAATTGACGGATTGCAATGAAACTTTGTGGAAAGGTGGCTCTTGGGCTAACTTAGAATTGATTAAATTTTGGTAATGATCCGGATCACTGTCTGGATCCAGGAATTTTTTAAAGGATTCTTTATCATTGAGAGATAGGGAGTCTTTCACATGGTTGGGCAACAGGGGGGGACAAACGCCTGGTTCACACAGGACGCACTGCTTCTGACATGGAAGTGGAAGCACTGCACACCGACTGTCAGATCGGCGCCCCTGTTAACCTATCTGACGGTTACAGGAGGCGCGGGACAGCGCCGTGTGCGGAGCGGCTTGCGCTGTGGACCGCGGCAGCTCTGCTCCTCTCTATTTTCTCCGCGAGCCGCGCACCATGCACCGCCAGTTGTAAAGCTGGACAGAGCAGATCGCACCACACAGGAAGTCGGGAATGGAAAATACGAGAGAATCTGGTCAATTTTCAAATTAAAATGAAGTAAAATAACATAAATTATGTTGCTTTTCGGTTTTCCTTTTCAGATAAACACACACACACACACACACACACACACACACACACACACACACACACACACACACAGGGCGACAGACAGAGGCACCGCACGCTGCAGCGCTCTGCTCCGATCACACCCCCGATCACAATGTTGTGTGATTATATATGGTGTTCTTATGGTTGTTGGTGACTGATTTGAGCTGTGGCGGAGGTCTGCGCTCTCTGAGTGCCCATTTCTAGTTATTATTATTATTAATCAGTCACCAGCGACCCCCTTCTGCAAATGATCTGACTGATGGGGGTTCAGGTCTGGGTGGTCTCACTGATGAGGTTTTTCTGGAGGATGTAGCAGAGCATAGAGCTGTCTGGAAGCTTTTGCTCTTGGTCCTGACACCATGTGCACTCAGAGGAAAAGAAGGCGATGGATGGAACACATGAAAAGTGGATTAGCTGAGGAATAAAACTTCAACCTTCAGATTGAACAATAAAACCCCGAAGCTTGTCAGGCGGCAGATTTGTGGATGTGAACATTTAGTGCTGTATCACAGCATTTTGTGTTTGATTGTATCGTCTCATATTGTTGTGTGACACCATAGAAAACAATAAACAGAATATCTTTTAAAAAGATTACCTAGTTAAAGTGAAATATACGTGTATATATATATATATATATACACACATATATATAAAAGAAATAAAGTGGAAATTAGGCATGAATCCAGTGGGACAGTTCTGCTGAGGGGTGTGTGTGTGTGTGTGTGTGTGTGTGTGTGTGTGTGTGTGTGTGTGTGTGTGTGTGTGTGTGTCTCAGTGAAGAGAAGGGTGGAGCAGATGAGGATAAATTGCCTGTTATTGAGCAGCCGCAGCTTCTCCTCCTCCGGATGAAGAGGACGATGATGATGGAGATTCTGGAGGAAGCTGAACTTTGCTTCCCGCAGCTCGCCAACGCCTCGTGCAAGAAGCTGAAGCGTCCTCACTTCCAGCTCGTCCTCTCCTACATCGTCCTGTCGTCCATTGCTCTGCTCACCACGACACTCAACCTGCTGCTCATCGTGTCCATCGCTCACTTCAGGTACCACTGCAGAGCCAGCAGGGGTCAGAGAACCACCTCAGACCCCCTCACACCCCTCAGACGCCCTCAGAGCCCTCACACCAGAGGAGTTTCCCCTCTCTCCAATGTACAGAAACAACAACACAAACAACTGAATGTAATTGTTAATCCAGTGCTGTGTGTGAGTATGTGTGTGTGTGTGTGTGTGTGAGAGAGAGGTATAGAGAGAGAGAGAGAGAGAGAGATCAAGTCACGATACAAGGTGATTTCAAACACAGCAGTTTGAGTGAAACAAAAGATAAAAACATGAATGAAAGAAAAGAGACTCAAAGGCCTGAAGCTCCAGCATCTCCGTGTTTTATCTGTGTCTTTTCTGTGTGTGTTTTCTATGTTCTTCCTTTAGCTTACATTCGAAGTCTCAATCCCCCGTGTGAGAACCTTTTCTGTTGCAATGTTAATTCCTCACTGTGATGGATCCAGTCGTTGTGGCTCCAAAAATTCCTGTTTCTGCAGTTCTGCCATGTGTGACCATCATTATTATTATGAAGCTTATTATTTCACATGGAATCCTCAGTCAAGGAGTCTGGTGCAGCCGCTTCCTCGTGTGTGTGTGTGTGTGTGTGTGTGTGTGTGTGTGTGTGTGTGTGTGTGTGTGTGTGTGTCTTCCAGGCGTCTCCACACTCCCACCAACTTCCTCCTCCTCTCCCTGGCGGTGTCAGACTTCCTGGTTGGCGTCATCGTCTGCGTTCCCATCCTGCTGGTGGACGGCTGCTGGTACCTGGGCGACCACACGTGCGTCTTCTTCCAGTATTTAGGCTACGTGGTCACTGGGGCGTCCATCGGCACCATGGTGATCATCTCGGTGGACCGTTACGTGGCGGTGTGCGACCCGCTGCGGTACGCCAGCCGGATGACGCAGCAGAGAGTGCAGGTGTCTGTGTGTGTGTGCTGGACCGGCTCGCTGCTGTTCCAGAGCCTGAACCTGAAGGAGAACCTGAGCGAGCCGGGTCGGTACCACTCCTGCTCCGGGGAGTGCGTGGTGGTCACCGACTACGTCCTGGGCCTGCTGGACCTCCTGCTGTCCTTCGTCGGGCCCGTCCTCGTCATCGTGCTCCTGTACCTGCGGGTGTTCGCGGTGGCGGTGTCACAGGCCCGGGCCGCCCGCTCCCGCCTGGCGGCCGTCGGCGGCCGCGGCTCGCTGACGGTGTCGGTGAAGAAGTCGGAGCTGAAAGCAGCTCGGACTCTGGGCGTGGTGGTGCTGGTCTTTCTGGTTTGTGTGTGTCCGTACTTTTGCGTGTTGCTGACGGGTCAGAACCAGCTGCTCAACGCCTCGTCGGCCGTCTTCGTCATCTGTCTCTTCTACCTGAACTCCTGTCTGAACCCGCTCATCTACGCCTTCTGCTACCCATGGTTCAAGAAGTCTGTGCAGCTCATCATCACGCTGAAGATCCTGCAGCCCGGCTCCGCCAACGCTAACATCCTGTGACTGGAACCAAGCTGCCGACCCATACAGTATCGATTCTCATAGAAACCGAAGCGCTACTCTGGGCCCAACAGATGCTAACAGCTGCGATGGTTTCATGGTTTCATGTCTGCATTTGTTCTGGAACTCCTTGTGGCTACATCCGTTTCTTTCTGTTTCAAGCCTTACTAAAATTCTAACATCGCTAAAAAGTTCAGTCCACCTTAAGTTTGATTTGTTTTCATCACATGTTGAGTTTGTCAAGCAGTGAATCTGTGAATGTCTATGGAATCTTTATTTCTAAAGCACATTTAAATGAGGCCTATGGCCAGCCCAAAGGACTTTACAGGACAGTAAAACTCGGAACAGTAATACATTAATAAGTAAAACAAAGTAGCCAAACAATGAAACAGAAAATTGCAACATGAAGCCAAATCAATCTGCTGTTATTCTGTCAAACAGTGACGTTCTTGGTCAACTTGGAGTTTTTCAGTCGGACACAAACATCTAAACTTTTGGAATAAATCGATTTAAGGCTAAAATAAAAGAAACTTTTCGGGATTTCTGTTTTTCCATATTTGACTGTCTTATTGTTGGAAAATTAAAGGTTTATTCTCATTTCTTGAAGATCTCCTCAGTTTGTTGACTTCGCACAATCATAAGCTTCATTTCCAACCTCAAGCAAAGTCAAACAGGTCCACAAGGTTTTGGTTCTGGGTCCAAGATGGAATGTTTGTTCTTCTGAGACGCTTTGAACAGACTGAGCTGCTCAAAGAGACAGAAAAGAAGAAGCACAGTGAAGCTGCAGCTACCTGCTTCAACTATGTGTTGGACTGGTTCTGGGTGGTTCTGGGTGGTTCTGGATTGTTGGTTGGACTAGTTCTGTACTGATTCTAGACTGGTTTTGAAATGGTGGTTGAACTGGTTCTGGACTGATTCTGGACTGCTGGCTGGACTGGTTCTGGATGGCTAGTTGAACTGGTTCTGGACTTTTTTCTGGACTGGATCTGTACTGAATCTTGACTGGTTTTGAACTGGTTTTAGGCTTGTGGTTGAACTGGATCTGGGCTGGTGATTGGACTGGTTCTGAACTGGTTCTGGATTGGTTCTGGACTGATGGTTGAACTGGTTCTGGACTGGTTCTGGATTGACGTCACCTCCTCCAGTGATGTTTTCTACTTCAGCTGTGACAAATGTGGACTGATGGTTATTGTCTTTGACACACTTCAACACTTTTAACTGGTAGATTAAAGCTCACTGAATTTTACGAGTAGTTTCATTACAAAAACAACCACCAGCACCAAATAGTGGACCAACACAAAGAGTACATGGTTTCTAGAACGTTGCCTTGGAAATGTGAAAAGAAAATGGAGAAAAAGTTTTTGTTTTGTCTTGTGACTTTAAGGTGAAAACAGGGCGTAAGATGAGCCAGATGTAGCCAGATGTTGATCGGTATTTTTCATACAGGTGAAACATTTTTGGGAGAAAATGTGACGCATTCAATTCATCATGAGGAGAAATGGATCATGAAGGACACACAGCCTGGGTCTGTTTGTGTGGTGGAAGCCACGGCAACAGCCACAGCT
This sequence comes from Salarias fasciatus, assembly GCF_902148845.1. Classification (NCBI taxonomy): domain Eukaryota; kingdom Metazoa; phylum Chordata; class Actinopteri; order Blenniiformes; family Blenniidae; genus Salarias; species Salarias fasciatus. Next base: position 4,575,263 of record NC_043760.1, on the reverse strand, counting down.
AGGCAACACACACACACACACACACACACACTCAGAATGTGGAGTCGAGTCTGTGAGGCAGCTCAGGTATGTCCACTCTTTTCTCTTTTAATTTCATAATAAAACCAGGAGACGATTACACACACACACACACACACACACACACAAGGTGAGGGATCAGACTTTCAATTTTTAGGTTGAAACATGCTCTCCACAGTTATTCACAGAAGATTAACTCCTCCTTCAGTGTGACCTTTGACCTCAACAGCTGTTTGAAGGCTGACAGCCGTTTTAATGTGACAAAAAAAAGCTCTATGTGTGTGTGTGTGTGTGTGTGTGTGTGTGTGTGTGTGTGAGTATTTCTGGTTAAAATGTCAATAACATCAAGATTTTTTTCATTTTTTCTGAAAGTCATATAAACTCAGGTGAACCTCTGACCTGTTCCTTCTGAATCTCAGTGGACGAACTGCTGAGTTCAGGTTGTCCCTCAGCCAACATGGCCGACCTGTCCCTCTCCCCGCTGAGCCGGGGCTGTGGTCGTGTGGTGGTGTCGGACAGAGGACTGGACGGACGGCTTGACGTGTGCTTCACGCCGCAGGTAACGTGCTCAGACTGTCGAGAGAACGTCAGCGTCCACAGCATCAGTCATGAAACAAAACCTCCCACTCAGGACTTCTACCTGTGGAGGTGGCAGGAGTCTCAGTTGCGTCTGTCCAACAGTGGCCGTCTGCTGGTGGAGGAGGACTCCACCCTCCCAAAGACCTACAGCACCCGCAGAGGCCCACTGCTGCTGTATTCACAGGTACCTCTGGGCGGCGCTGCGTTCAGGCCCCCCCATTGTTGTTCTCACCTTTCACCTTTTTCCATTTTGATAAAGATCGTCATGCACACAACATGAGAAACTCAGAAACTGTGCAGTTACCCAATGGAGGCAGCGCTGCTTTAGAGCTAGAATGTCACAGAACCGTTCTGTATCCTCCAGGTCCATTCAGGGTCCGGATGAATAAATGTTCTTTACACTTGAAGATGATGGTGTAGAAATTCTTCCTTCATTCTTCTGTCTACAGGATCTGGTCACCATGGAGACCAGCAGCCAATCACAGAGCAAGGAGGTGAAGTTATGTGTGGACAGAACAAACAGTGAACCTGTGGAACATCAGGTGAACACCTTGAAAGACTTGACGTCTGCTATCCTGAACTACAGCAACAGTACGGTAGGTAACACTGAAGTGGTGGTGTAGATGGAGGTCTGGGCGGGGTGAAGCGGTGTAGATGCAGATGCAGAGAGCATATTAAGGTGTGGTCATGCAATCAACTTCTAGACCAACGGTACAGGAAGAATGACGAACTGGCAAAACGAGCAGAACTGAAGACCAGCATGTTCCGCTGTGACCAGGTGGAGAACATCACACACTCAGGAGGACCACTTGAGGGGAACATTAATCAGGCACTGCAGGGGAACTGGAGGAGCACTGAAAACAGATTTCAAGATAAATCAGGAAACAGTTGAGACAGGAAATGTGCACTGTGACATCAATGAGGGGCTCATGGTCCATGGAGCAGAACCTGTCCACCAGAGCTCCACCTGCAAGACCAGTCAAGCACCAGAGATGTGGAATTCAGACGGATCTGTACATGGCTCCTGAAGTCTCACTCCTTCATACTTTCTCCTTCTTCCAGTTCTTCTCTTCCAGGTTGTCTCTGCCGCTCGTCCCTCCTCTGCCCTTCAATACAGCTGCAAATCTTCAGTGTCGTATTCCTGTGACTCCTGCAACTCCTGCTACTCCGATGACCCCTGTAATTCCTGCCACTTCTATGACTCCTGCTGTTTCAACGACTTCTGCAGTTCCTTCATCTCCTGCGACTCCTGCAGTTCCTAGGACTCCAACGACTCCAGCAGTTCCTGCATTTCCTGCAACCCTTACAGTTCCTTGGACTCCCATAGCTCCTGCAGTTTCTAGAACTCCTATGACTCCTGCAGTTCCTCGGACTCCCATGGATCCTGCAGTGTCTATGACTCCTGCGATTCCTGCTGTTCCTATGACTGCAGTGACTCCTGCACTGTGCTCACAACTGCCGCCCAGTCCGGAGACGTTTGCAGGTTTTGATATTCAATGGCTTCAGTCTGATGACCAGCCTGAAGGTAACAACTAACCCTGAGCCTCCTCTGCAGATGAAGATGAAGATGAAGATGAAGAGCAGAGCAGCAGTAGAGTCAGGATAGACCTGCTCCTGCAGTTACCTCGGACTTCCACCCCACAGATGGAGCCCCGTCGTTGGGCGCACCTCGTATCAATGGCCGACGACATACAGCACAAACACAAGGTAACGCTTTTCTATTCCACAGCAGACGAATGTGTTGTATGTAGACCCTACTTTCTGTTTCTAGTAGGTTGTGCTATGGACGACGGTGGTGACCATCACACGACCATGATCAGACATGGACTCTGAGGCAACTTCTAAAGTCTGATGGTGATCAGAACATGTTCAGGCATTTTACACTGTACTTCCTGTTTCATGGCGAAACATCAAGTTTGAACTTTAAAAGAAAGCAGAAGCTCTTATTATGCTCATTGGAGGGTGTAGCTGTGTTGATGCTCATGGGAGGGCATAGTTTTGTTGACACCAGTTGGAGGCCGTAGTTATGTTGGCAGTCATTTGAGAGTGTAGCTATTATGATGCTCATTTGAGGGTGTAGCTGTACTGACTCTTATAGGGGAATGTAGCTGTGTTGATGCTATTTGGAGGGCATAGTTGTGTTGATGCTATTTGGAAGGTGTAGCTGTGTTGAAACTCAATGGAGGGTGTAGCTGTAGCTCATTACAATCAGACTGCTGCTGGGTCACAGTGAAAATGTTAATATTGTAGGTTTAAGTGTCTGGAACCATTTCTGATGATATAAGAACTGAACTCTGATGCTTCCTCCTCAGGAAACAGCCATTTCACAGGAAAGTGTCCAGCCGAACGTTGAAGACCTCCTCCCGAACAGGATGACGGAGGCCGCAGCAGTTGGACCCTGCGAACAGAGCAGCATCAGATCAGGTCGGTTCATAACGTTTACCCGTCAGTGTGCACACTTCTATAAAGGTGTCTGTCACTTTATGTGCTCCAGGCAGACGTGGTGTCAGCTGGTTGGACAGCAACTCTGCAGCAGGTACCGTCCTGGTCCAGAAGATCCAGATCCTGCAGAGCTGAGCTGTAGATTCTGACTGCTGTACTCCTCCACAGACTGCCTCCTCCCTCCTCTCAGGGCACCACCAGGGACCTGCAGGGGAAGCACACCACTGGTACAGCTGCATGTTCATCTACAGGTACATCTTAACATGGTTCCCCCAGCTAACACTGAGATGATGACCATATTGAGTTGGATATTTGTGCTTTTATCTTCAGAGGATCAGTAGAATGAAGAGTGGAGCAAAGTGAGGCTGCTCCTCCATCAACTGAAAAATCAACCTTGAGTGGCGCTAATGCTAATACTAAGAAAACGGCTGTTGCCCCTGTTGTTTCAGTCAACACCTGAAGTCCCGATGCCTGTCACAGAGACCCGAAGTGTCCAGACCCCACAGCTGACTCGCCACCAGGCCAGAGGAGCTCAGTGCGGTTCTCAAAATCATCTCCAGTCATTGCTGCTCCCTCCACTGTTTCCTCAGCAGCACGGTAACCATTAGAAAGAATAAAAGAAATAAGGCCCAATTCCATTTCTCTTTCTCGCCCTCCCCCTCAGCCCTCCCCCTTGCCCCTACCCTTTTGAAACGGAGTGCTAAGGGATAAGGCCGAAAGTAAACCCCTCCGAATTGGAACACCCCTTCGACAGTCGCGTATGTCATCAGTAGTCGCTGCTGCCGATGACGTAGGCAGATGCGACAATTGTTTGCCAAAGAAGAATGTTTTTCTCACATTTTAAAACTTTATTAATTGACAAAATACTTACATTTATGAATTTCTTTCGTTGCAGACGGCGCCATCTTGCCGATCTTGGAAGGCTTTCTGGGAAATCTGTCATCCAGTGGCGGCCGGTGGCAAGGGCCGGCGGCAGGAGCGCTTGTTTTGGCCGCCTACACCGCAAGTGGTGGGCAGGGTTAGTTCACTTCCGCATTGGCGGGAGCGCTCATTTCCCACCCGAGCATTCCAGGGGGGTAGTGTTGAAGAAACCAGTTTATTGAAAATAATCATCTATCTGTTGTGTTTGGAATGCGCGGGTGTGGAAACAATCACTCCCACCAATGCGGAAGTGAACTAACCCCGCCCACCACTTGCGGTGTAGGCGAACAAAACAAGCGCCCCTCGCCACCGGCCGCCACTGGATCATACCCCTCCGTTTGGAGTGTGCCTCGGAAGAATCTCCTTTTGGAGGGGTGAATAGCCCTCCCCCTTGGCCCTACCCCTCCGTCATAATGACAATCGGGACACTCCTACCCCTCCACGTGAACGCGCAAAACGGAGGGGTAGGGCCAAGGGGGAGGGCTGAGGGGTGAAATGGGATTCAGCCTTAATCTCATCCATCCACACATTTTCTACACCACATTCTCCAACTGGGAACCAGTGAAGGCTGGTTGAACCGGGACAGGTCAAACACACACACACACCTACAGGATACGTACTGAGAGAAAATCTGCACAAACAGGCCGATCAAACACATACCTACAGGCCTGGTTTCTTCGGCAACATTGACATGTTGCTACCCAACATGCAAACTACATAGTTTTTGGTAATCCCGCCATTGCCGTGTAATCAAACGTAATTTTCATAATGTTGACACACAAACAGGGACTAAATATGCCCTCACATCAACACAGCTGATATTGCTCTGTTTTTCAAAAGAGAAACGTGGAAAGACGGGAGAGAAGAGAGGGAGGGAATCCTTGAAAAAGAAGGCAGCAGGAGGGGGAGGAAAGGCCGGTGGCTCACCTGTCGAGAGAAGATCATTCATTCTGCTGCAGCCAAACGAAGGTTAAGAAACTAACAGGACAATGGTTCAAGTGAAAACACAAAACTTTGTTGCATTTTGGGTGTCTGTTCAGATGGCAATACTTGGAAACACTGAAAACACATCTTTCTGAAAACTTTCTGAAAATGAGTCTGAAAGCAGAACTTTTCTGTTCCTGTTCCTGATCCTGGTCCTGATCCTGGTTTCAGAAAGTTACTGTGTAAATGAAAAACTTTTCTGAAGTGTTCACATGTGGATCGTCAGGTGGTTCAGAGCTGCAACAGCTCACTAAATGAAGACAGGAAGACAGAAGAAACAATCAAATAGGTTGAATTATCTAATCAGGTACACTCAAGAAAGAATGTGAAAAACTGTGAAATCAATAAGTGACCAAGAAACAAAGAAAACAATGGCTGGATAATTCAGCACAGAACAAAGTAGCAAACCAAGCAGATGAACTACTGGAAGTCACCAGTGTCTTCCAGTGTTCACTGTGGATCTGTGAGCCACAGTGCTGATCAGTGGCTCTTCATCCTGGTTTTCAGAGGACCTGAATACTTGCTGTCCTCTGTCCCCTCCTGTAGAGTTGTGTCCTCCTGTCGGACGGTTTGGTTCTGCTGCAGGACGAGTGGGTCCAGGAAAGTCCAGCTGTTCAGTACTCCCACAGAACCGACTGCTGGAACCTCTGGATCCCTGTGAGGCCTCCAGAGCCGTGGTCCGAGGTGTTCTGCCACTAGAGTTGAGAGGTACGTGGAGCTGAATGTCAGGGACAAGATGGCGATGACATGAAGACAGTGACATGCTGAATGTGTCTCAGACGTGAAGACATGGGGTCGTGAACATGTCTCCTCTTACTTCCTATCAGATATGCGGGGTGGTGGACTTGTCGGCAGCCTGATTCTGGGTCCTGACGGGCAGATCATCAAACTATCGCTGTTTGACCAGCAGGAACAGAGTCAAACTGAGGCTGTCACAGGGACTCAAGGTCAGAACTACTGTGATTGAGGGCTGATGGTCCATTTGTCCCTCCAACTGAGTCATTCTCTTCACCAGAGGGAAGAGTTTGGCATCACTACAGAAGTAATCCAATAGAAATTGAAGAAAACTGATACTCCGGGAGATTTAAAGCTCTTCCATGCTTTCTGTATTTCATTTGTTCCACATTCCTTCCATACTACACTTTGAGTTCATGCTGGTACATCTTCCATGACCTTACCTGCTGGGGGGAGTTCTAGTCCATCTAGTGCAGTTAAATAATCCTGTGTCTGCCACATGGAAAAAAAACTCGTGGACTGACTTCTCAAAAATTGTGGGAAGAGAGGAGAATACTTTCTGGAAACAGTCCAACTCCGTCTCCATGGAAACAGGGGGAAACGACACTTTCTTAAAACAGTCTAAGTCCGTGACCCTGCAGTCCATATAAAACATTCTAGAAACGATCCAACTCCGTCTCCCTGTAGACCGTATAAAACGACACTTTCTGGAAACGGTCTGAATCTGTCTCAGTGGAAACGGGAGAAATATGACAATTTCTGGAAATGTGGAGTCTGTCTCCATGGAAATGGGAGAAATAACACTTTCTGCAAACATTTTCTGTTGTGTGAACGTGAATCTTTTCTGAAACAAAAAGGCAAAAGCATTGCATTTCCATTTGAAATGTCGTGGAAATGGGCCCAAACATTAAGATTGTGTTTCTGTGGTTTCAGCTCTCCAGGTTTTATCTGCAGATGGAGAGGAGCTTCCCTGGGTCATCATGCTGCAGCCTGAAAACACACAGTCTGGTACACACACTCGTAACCTGCACACACCAGGACCCAGAATGGCTGGATCAAGAAGATGATTTCTAGATCAGACTTTCAAAACTCCCACTCTTCAAACCATAATAATTCTATAAGTATCGTTGGCTTCTGTTTGGCTCTCAAGCTAGACATGAAAGTCATACAGAAACTGAAGTTTAATCTACATGAAGAACTACAGAAATGGTTTTCTGAACTATTTGCTCTTCCCGCAGGTGACGACGACTTGGGTCTTCATGTTCATCTGGGCGACATCGATCAGTTCAGACAGCAGGTGAGGGGAGTCTGCTGAGTGCTGAGGATGGAGCAGCTCCATCAGAGAGGCTACATCAGAGAGGCTACATCAGAGGGGCTCAATACTAGGATTGCATCAGATTGGATTGGATTAGATTGGACTGGACTAGACAAGACAAGACGAAATGAGACAATACTAGACTCGACTAGACTAGACGAGACAAGACGAGACGAAATGAGACTAAACTTGGTTTGAACTGAATTGGAATGAACTGGATTTGACTGGACTTGGATTGGACTGGACTAGACTAGACTAGACTAGACTAGACTAGACTGGACTGGACTAGACTAGACTAGACTAGACTAGACTAGACTAGAGTGGATTGTACTGGACTAAACTGGACTTGATTAGATTAGATTACATTAGATTACATTAGATTACATTAGATTGGTCTGGACTGTCCTGGATTGGACTGGGTAGTTCATTGACAACGCTTTGTGAAACAGTTGAGCTGTTGAGCAGATTGTTTCATCTTAAAGTTCAGATCTGCATGACAGAGGATGCGGGGAACCGACTTTGTGTTTCTCTTTGCTGTTTGATCTTTTCTGGGAGCAGCGGATTGGTCATCAGTACTCAGCCGACCGAAAGGCAGATTCAGGTAAAATATGCTGCTTCTTCCATTAACATGTACATGTTTGTTGGAATGTGCAGTCTATCACAGATGGAGGCACAGATCTGAAAGAAGCAAGGACCGAGTCAGAAACTTCACAGAGTACCAAGAAAGTTTCACCCAGGGAACATCTCAAGGAGCAGAGGGACGGACTCCAGGAACAGGAGGAGGAGCAGGGGAAGAAGGAGAAGGAAGAGGAGCAGGAGGAACTGGAGCAGGAGGAGGAGCATCAGGAGGAGGAACATCAGGAGGATGAGCAGGAGGTGGAGGAGAAGGTGGAGGAGCCGGAAGAGGAGGAGGTGGAGCAAGGCCTGGCCAAAGCAGAACATCATAGAAGTTCATCTGGATCACTGCCAGCAAGGTTTGGTGGAATATGTTGATAATGATGATGATGATGATGATGATGATGATGGTGATGATAAATGTGATCATAATGAAGATGATGATGATGATGATGATGGTGATGGTGATTTGTCTGCCAGGGAGCAAGTGATGAAGAACCTGCCAGAAGATGAACTGTTGGATGAGAACCATCAGAACGCTGAGAGGAAGCCACCAGGGAAGTTGCCAGGAATCAAACAGTGAGTCTCAAACTGCAAAAGCCATCGTCACACTGCTCGGATTTCAGTCAATGTGCAGCTGCAGGCTCTCTGCAGTTTGTCAAATCATCTGAATTTCCAGACCGGAAGCAGTGAATGAATCTTGTTCAATGAAACCAGCAATAGACTTCATCTTCTCTTCCAGACAGTCTGAGTTACAAAATGCCCTCAGTTTGAGCTGAGCTGTTTGACCTGATGACTGGTGACCTGACACCGCTCAGCCACTCTCAGGGTCTCTTTACATTGTCAACAATTTAAAAATTTTAATTACACCTAGTCATCTAACACGACCACACAACCAAATACGTACAACGTGTGTGTGTGTGTGTGTGTGTGTGTGTGTTTGTGTGTTTGTGTGTGTGTGTGTGTGTGTGTGTGTGTGTGTGTGTGTGTGTGTGTGTGTGTGTGTGTGTGTGTGTGTGTGCGTGTGCCAGCCAGGGAGAGTACCAATAGCGAAGCCCGTAGGTGGGCACGCACACACTCATAGAACTGTAGTTACGTTTATCAAGTATAATTTCACTACCAGCTATTTTCTCCAACAAAGTCCGTAGGATGCCCTCTGTCATATCTTTATGCAGGTGCAGTAGCCGGTCATCTGCAGTGTCGATATTAATTAAAAGACCATCATATCTTTGCACTCTCTTCCTTCTCTCCACTCTTTTTGTTGTTGTTGTTGTTGCTGTTTGGTTGTCTTGTCTTGTCTTGTTTGTTTCTTTCACTTTCTGTCACTTTGCTTGTCTTTCTGTCCCCCTGCCAGGTCCAGCAATATCATATATCAGCACTCAAAATAAATTAAGAACAACGTTAACAAGAGGAGCTTGATACTTAAAAGCTCCTCTTAGAAGGGCAAATCTGTCAGACACACAACAGCAGTCAGACCTCCATTCTGCTGCTTCCATGCTGGACAGGACAGGTTCTTAAAAAAAAAAAAAGAAGAAGAAGAAAATAAGAACAATATTTTTTTTCTCCAGAGTGACTCCCAGATCATATTCTACTGATTCTTGTCCTGGTCCCAGTTCATATTCTCCTGGACTTGGTAGTTTTAGAGTTGACATTCACCATAACAATCCACCTTGGTGCTCTGTCCACTTGAATTTCTGTGTTCTGGCATTATTCATGGGTGCAGTGTTTTGTTCTCTGCAGCATGTGTGTGTGATTTCATCACCAAAAGAAACTCAGCACCAACTAGTGGACTAACACGAAAACTTCATTCTTTTCACTGTTTCTGTCATTTCCATGGATATGCAGAGCCTGCCCTCCCCACTGTGGTGCCCCCTCCATTGACTTACATACACTTGCAAAAAAGACACATATTGTTGTCTGTAATTTATAAACAAATTACAAACAAATACAAAAACTCTGGCATACAAAGCAAATACCCTGACCATAAAATACATAATACACTTTCATCTGCTCCACATGTGTTATGACAGAATACAGAAAAGTGCAGAAAGTGAGGAACGGAGGAAGACGAGTGTGGAAGGACGAAGGCAGAAGAAAATCCCAAAGAGCAACAACGAGTCCATCCCGAGACCGAAACACAAGAAGAGCAACCAGGAAGACGACTGGACTCACGAGCAACCTGCTCATCCTACAGGGGTGAAGCTGGACCACACACACACACACACACACACACACACACACACACACACACACACACACACACACACACACACAAACACACACACACTTCTATAATCTGAGTTCGTGTCTGATCCACATTGGAACTCACTTCGCAGAAGAAGAAGAGGCAAGGTGATGAACAGAGGCTGAAGATGAAAGGAAACAGAAAAGAGGGAGGAAGAGTCGAGGCTCTGAAGGAGGATTCATCTGAGAGGAGGATGAGAAGGAGTGGAGGAAGACTGCACCTCAGACAGGTCGATGAAGGTGAGGATTGATAAGAAATCCCAAAAGAAGAATCAGTAAATGTATTTTCTTGTAAGGCTCATCATCTTCTTACACTTTCTTCTGAAAGAGACCCTGGAGGACTCCCCACAGAGCCCTGAGAGACAGGCTGGACCAGTGCCAGGGCCCCACCTGAAGTCCCCCGCAGACCCAAAACCAAACAGAAAGAAAAGAAATCCAGACAAACACCAAGACAACATCCAGACTGACGTCCAGACTGATGTCCGGGCTGACGTCCACTCTTCTGCTGGGGTCAGTCAGAGGATGTCCAGCAGGTCTGCAGACTCTCCTGGAGAGACGTTGATGGCTCAGTCTCACGGCCGCCTGTCCTCCTGTTCCCCGGGACCAGCTCGGTCTCACGGCCGCCTGTCCTCCTGTTCCCCGGGACCAGCTCGGTCTCACGGCCGCCTGTCCTCCTGTTCCCCGGGACCGGCTCGGTCTCACGGCCGCCTGTCCTCCTGTTCCTCAGTCATGATCACAGAGGACCAGCTGAGGCTGAACCCGGTCCATCCACAGGTTGGTGCTGATTCAGTCTGTCGGTTGACACAAATCTTGGATTTCATTAATCATCAAGTGTGTGTGATGGACTAAACTCAGGTCTCATTTATAGGACAACGTTTCGAGTGGAAACTCACTGTTCTTGCATTTTCGTTTCATAAAAGTTTCATGTTTACATGGCAACGTTCTGAAACAATGTGTTTTTCCACAGCAACACAGAAACACTGAAAATGATGTAGTTTCAATTTGGTCCACTAGTTGGTGCTGTTGTTTGTTTTTGTCATGAAATCACACATGCTGCAGAGAACAATACACCGTAAACATTAACAATAAAGACAGACCACCAATGTGGATTGTTATTACAGTGAACGTCAACTCTAAAACTACCAAGTCTTGGACAATCTGGACTGACACCAGGACCAGGGACAGAGTTTACACCGCCCACACAGAGATGCAGCATTTTCAAAAAGTTCCATTTTCATTGGCCCTTGAGCTCTGTTGTCATGTAACACCCAAAACACTTCAAAAGTTTTAAAGGAATACTCCGAAGATTTTGGACCCACGCCCTATCCCGATCATTTACAGAGTGAGATAAGATCATAAATACCTTTTTTGTGTCTGTTCGTCCAGTGGCTGGCTCCCAGCTGTTAGCATCGTAGTTAGCTTAGCTCAACTACGCAGGTGAAGAGGAGACAGAGCCAGACTGAGAAAGTGGACAATATACTCCTTCCAGTGGTCCAGGGGACGGCGTATTAGCACGTGAAGTAAATCCGAATGGTTATAAGGCATTTTAAAAGACGTGTTTTCTTTTCAATCCCTTAAAATAATGTTTTGATCCACACAGACCTGCGGATGCGCAGTGCTCCGCGGAAGGATACACCGGAGCACAGCAGTAGAAGCATAGACTCAGCCGCTGTGCGCCGGTATATCCTTCCGCAGCGCACTATGCTTGTGCAGATCTGTGTGTCTCAAAACGCTATTTTAAGGGATTGAAAAGAAAACACGTCTTTTAAAAAGTTTTATAACCATTCGGATTTACTTCGCCTGCTAATACGCCGTCCCCTGGACCACTGGAAGGAGTATATTGTCCACTTTCTCAGTCTGGCTCTGTCTCCTCTTCACCTGCCGTAGTTGAGCTAAGCTAACTACGATGCTAACAGCTGTTAGCCAGGCACTGGACGAACGAACACCAAAAAGGTATTTATGAGCTTATCTCACTTTGTAAATGATCGGGATAAGGCGTGGGTCCAAAATCTTCGGAGTATTCTTTTAAGTTTCACTTGAAATTCTTGCTGTGGATACAAGGCCTCAGCAAATCCCAAATGAGGATATTCCAAAAGGTTCATATGGTCTTCCAAGTATAATCCAAATCGAAGGTTCTTTTTCACAGACCGGTGTTTTTGTCTGTTTACCTTACTGACGGTTTCGACAGCTGTCAGCCATCTTCCTCAGAGTGTTGTCACTGATGTTGTTGTGATGTATCTTGTCAGCTGATTTATACAGGTTTTGGCACTATTCTCCCACTAGTGGAAGCGGGAGAACAGCGCCATCTGTAGGCAGACTAAAAGAGGTTATTGAAATTCGGAAACGTGCCCCCGGGACCGTTAACCGGGATGAGGGGGCCTTTTTGTTTTCACACACCTGGGATGCTGTACTCAAGAAGTCGGACTGCAGATGGCGCTGTTCTCCCGCTTCCACTAGTGGGAGAATAGTGCCAAAACCTGTATAAATCAGCTGACAAGATATGGCACAACAACATCAGTGACAACACTCTGAGAAAGATGTCTGACAGCTGTCGAAACCGTCAGTAAGGTAAACAAACAAACAAACACACTGGTCTGTGAAAAAGAACCTTTGATTTGGACCAAATGAGGATTATCTTTAACAGTGTGTTTCAATAAAGGAACAAAACACTTGAAAAGCTTGAAAGTCCCTTTCAATCGGCTAAGCTCTTGCTCCATCTGAAAGGGAGATTTGAGGTTTGAAATATGGCCAGATTCCGTTTGAGAGTGAAAGTTTGAGGAAAGAAGAGTCGAACAAGATGCAGAAAAACTCGACTCACTGTCTCATGTTGCAGGTGTTGGAGCCAAACAGGAGTCCAGGCGGAGAACAGGTGGAGGAAGCTGCAGCGGCTCGGCGGGCAGAGAGACAGAGGCGGGAGATGAAGAGGAAGATGGAGCAGGAGGAGCAGGAGAGGAAGCAGCAGGAGAAGGAGCAGACTGAGCAGAGGATGAAGGGCGAGCTGGAGGAGGAGAGGAGGAGGAGGAGCGATCAGCTCAGGTAGAGGAAGAGCATCGATCAGCTGTGATCAAACAGCTGGAATGACTGAGGACAGGATGGACGCTACAGCCACTGTCTGCCTCCACTCAACACCATCCAACCTTTACCCAACACCACCCCCTTCCCAATACCATCTAAACAACCCAGCACCAACCAACCACCGTCCAACACTACTCAACCTCCACCCATCACCTAGCAGCCACTATCCTACCACCTCCATCACTCCTCCATCCCCCCTCCCATCCCACCTGCATTACTCCTCCATCACTCCAAATTGCACTCCTCCACCTGGGAAGGTGCTCGCTCTTTTCCTACTGTTCTCCACAGACTGAAGAAGATGGAGGAGGAGGAGCAACGGAAGAGGCGTGAGGATGAAGATCAGAAGGAGCGCAGACGAGAACAGGAGCAAAGCGAGCGAGAGAGGAGGAGGCAGGAGGAGAAGAGGAGGCAGCTGGAGAGACTTCAGAGGATCAGACAGGAGGAGCAGTACAGGAGAGAAGGTAGGTGGAGAAGGAGTGGAGGAGCTGAGGGGGGGGGGGGGCGGAGAAGAGCTGGTTTTTCAAAGCTTGATTACTGAGTCATTGAAAAATAAAATTGGACACTGAGAGACATTGTTCAGGTTGGACCTTGGTTTGAACCAGATCCTCCTCCCTGAAGAAGACCCTCCAGTACAGAGTCCATCTGCACCTCCACCACATCACTTCTTGATGAGTTTTCATGAGCCTGTTGTCTCCACCCTCAGTATGCTGTCCCAGCATGCAACAGCACAGAGGACAGAGCTGTAAACCTCCAATTCAGACAAAACGTTCCTTCTTCTCTCATAAGACCTTTAAATTTAGAGAAAAACCTTCAGGCTCGGAGAAGACATTCAGCGTTCTTAACCCAGTCCACTTTATTGTCTTTGACCATCCAGGTATTTGTTGTCCTCCACAGTGTCCACACTGACTCCATGGGTGGAGACGGGGGACACAGAAACCCTGCTCCTCCTCAGTTCCCTCTTCCTTCTCTGGTCACTGTTCCTCCTCAGGTCTGGTTTCTCCTGTGGTCCCCGTTCCTCTTAAGGTCCCTGTTCCTCCTTAGGTCTTTGTTCCTTCTCAGATCCCTGTTCCTCCTGTGATCTCTTTAGAGGGAAAATGGATGACAGAGAAGTGGTGTTGGAAGGAATATGAGATGATTGCAATGTGAGGTCCAGCCTGTCTTCATGTCATTTATCAACAGCTATAACTGTGTTCACATGCCCTGCCCCTGGTTAAAAGATTTAGCCCCGCCATTAGGTACCAGGTTTAGTTCCACCCCTGGTTACTGACTGATGTTTGTTTGCTCATTCCTCAGCAGAACAGCAACAACGTGAGCTAGAAAATGAGAAAAGGAGGGAAGAGGAGCAAAAGATGCTGCAGGACATGAATGACAGTGAAAAGGAAGAGTACTTCAACAAGAAGGTGCAAGAGGAGAACGAGAGGAAGAACATGGAGGAGAACGAGAGGAAGAACAAGGAGGAGAACGAGAGGAGTGAGGAGGAGGCCAGAGTGCAGGAGAAGCTTCGATCCAGGTAGATATCACATCTGGACACACCTTGAACCTGTGAAAATATTACAATAGAAACGAACAAGACAGAAACAAATAGAATAGAAATAATGTATTAAGAACAGGAGGGAATTCTGGTAGTAAATCCAAACAGAAGAAGAGGCCACAATCAGACTGCTGTATCAGTATGCAAGAACACCTTCAGCTCAGACTCGTGGAGGACCATCAGACTCATGGAAGACCGTCAGATCAGTCGACGACCTTTAGACCTAAAGAAGACCTTCAGACTCATACAAGACCTTCAGATCCATAGAACACCTTCAGACTCATTGAAGACCTTCAGGTTCATAGAAGACCATTGGACTCAGACGACCTTCAAACTCATGAAAGACCTTCACTCTCATGGACCTTCAGTCACTTGTATTGCTTAATGCCACCCATACATCAGAGGACTTTGAAAAGATTTGGAAAAGACTCCTGGAAAACGACTGGCTCACACCTGCTCTTATCTAAAGACGAGTGTTTAGGGTTTTTATTCCCAGCCCAGTCTCAAACTTATATTTTACAAAGACTGCTGTAAAACAATGCAGATTCCAAGCTTAAACTAAACGATCGAGAAGACGGGAGCTCACTGTGACTCATGTTAAAAGCACCGTTGTGGTGTAAATGGATGTGAAATATGCAACAATAGTTTGTCATTTTTACTTGAACTCATTGTTGTGTGGACGGCCCTAAACGTCTCACTCTGTTCTGCCCTTCATACAGGCAGGTGGCACTGTTGCAGCAACAGTTGGCCTTTAAACAAGGACTCATGCTGGAAGCTGAATTTCTGGAGAAAAGCCAGCGTATCTCCAGGCCGTGGGTCTACTCCTATTTCACATTGTTCCAGCTTCTCGATGTGAAGATGTCTGAAGGAGCAGACAGCAGACCTGAAGACACCTAACATCACAGATCCAGAGATGGACCAGATCTCCTCCATCATACAGGAGATGTCAACTCTGACTACTGATACAACCCAACCACTTCCACATCCGCCCGTCTGCCAGCTGTCAACCTTCTGCACGCTGAAGAAATGCAAACACAGAGACGTGAGGGCAACATAGAAACACGAGGTGGAGGTTAGGTAGTCAGCAGTTAGTTGCATACAGAGTTGTATCGTGGCAGAGTTGTGACAATGATGCCATTTTTTGTCCAACAAGTTTTGAGTCACATATGTTTGAAGCCTGATATCAAAAATTCAGAGTATTATTTGAAGCTATTAGATTTCTATAAAACCTTATTTTATACCTAAACATCGCTATACACCTTAAGAGTATCATACAGACAACCATTTTTTTCAGCCCGCAACAGATACAATCAACCGCATTATCAATAACTCTCCCTGGACAACATCCAGACCTGTTGCCTCAGTTCAACATTTTGATGACACTGATGTGTTAACACGGCCAGGAACCGACAAAAACAAACAATATAGAGACAACTGCTGGACAAAACCAACAGTCATAGTCACAACTCTCTCACTATACAGCTCCAGCTGCGCCCTGGGTCCAGAGTCTGTCCTGACCGGTCCACACCTGGTCCAGGTGTGAAACAGGGACAGGCAGAAGCCGCTGCTGGTCCAGAGTTGGATCAGGTGTGGGCAGGTTGATGGAAGCTACAGAGTACAGCATGTTCTTCTTACAGTTCAGATTTTTTTTTTTATTAATCCATGTTGAATCAAAGATGAGCTCACTGTGTTGGACTCAGCAGTCATCCTGTCCATGTTCACCATGACCATCCAGCCTCTGCAGAACCTGCTCATGTCCGGACTCAGACTGTCCAGAATCCGACTGGCCTGGAAAACTCTGACGACGTGAAGACGCGCAGCTGAGTGCGTTCTTTTTTATGTTGTTTTATGTTTTAAATGCCATAAAGCACTTTGTTTTGTTATGTTTTAATCCTGAAAAGTGCTATACAAATGAAGTCTGATTTGGTTTGAGGGAATCTGGGAAAGGGAAGACAGCTCAGAGCCACACACACACACACACACACACACACACACACACACACTTACACTCACACTTCATTTTAAAGTTCCTCCTTGTGATCAACTGTGACACATTTTCTGATGATGTTGAAGCAGCTTGATGAGCTATAAATATATCTGTAAGAATGTTAATTCCACGGTATATAATGCACAGTGAATACTGTGAACTTCACCAGCCTTAAGTAAACCCTTTATGCATTCCTGTTTACCATTATCTGCACTCCTACATTTATTTACTTTCCCTACCCAATGTCTTCAGAGAAACATGGAAATGTACCAACTCTTTCTCATCAGAATCTTTTCATTGGAGGTCTAAAGTGATTTAACAGAGTAACTTGTTTTTCAACTGAAGCTGTAATTTCAAAGAACAAACAGAAAAACAGAAATAACTCTGCCCTTCTTTCAAATTTTGTTTCCTTTTGGCAGTTTTTTTTTTTTTTTTTTTTTTTTTTTTTAAGTTAGCTTTAATTTAACCAGGTCAGTCCTGTTGAGACACAGTTCTCTCTTTTGAGTGATGACGGCCTCCAAACAATTCTTAGTACAAGAAGTTTATCAACTTCTTGTAGCATCCATAAAGTTTTTGTAGCATCCATAACGTCTTGTAGTATCTATAAACTTATTTTTTTCCATCTATAAACTTCTTGTAACCATCTATAAAGTTCTTTCAGCATCTATAAACTTCTTGTTGCTTCCATGTATAAACTTTTTGTAACCATGTATACCGTAAATGTCTTGTAGCATCTATAAACTTTGTGTAGCGTCTATAAACTTATTGTAGCTGTCTCTGCTTTTGGTCTTTGTCCCGAAGATTCATGTTGTTCAACAAAAATCAGGTTTTCTTACATATTTCACTCTGAAACATTTTGATAATTCTCTGATTTCATGATCACTGATATGATCAAGCCCTGCAGAACCAGATGAAACAATGCAGCACCACAGTATGATGGTTCCTCCTCCATGCTGAACTGCTGGTAGGGTCTTCATGGGGTATTTTCACAGCTTCACTACTTCCTGAAAATAGCTGTGCACATTCATTTCCTGTCTTGCATTATTGGCCAAACTGATTAATCCAGGTGTGTCTGGTTTAGACTGCTGCAACAAGACACACCTGGATTAATCATTTTGGCCAATAATGCAAGACAGGAAATGAATGTGCACAGCTATTTTCAGGAAGTAGTGGAGCTGTGAAAATGGCCCATTGCTCTGTCTGTAAACGAACAGTCAGTGTGCTTTATCTAAAAAACTGTTTTGTTTTAGTTTCATCTGTCCACATAGTACTTCCCCAGAAAGATCATGGTTTGTCCAGGTTCTCTTTGGGGAATGTCAGTGGTGTCCAGTGCTGCCAGACTGGGCAGGATTCCACCCAATTGGGCTTCTTTTGTACCCTTTGGGGTGGAAAAAATAGGTTTGGGCCGGTTGATAAAATTTGGGCTGGTTTTCACAAAATTTTTTCGTTTTTAGAAACTATTTACACCCATTTCCAAACACCCTGATGCGCCTCTGAGCATGATATATGAGCCATATTGACCATATGATAACACCATGAGCTGCCATCCTCTGTCTCTGATTGGCTAGAATTCACTACGTTCACTGATTTGATTGGTTAGTTTCTGTGTCATGCATGTGTGCCTTAGTGTGTGTGTGCATGGTGTGGGTCAGCAAGAGAGAAAAGTTATTGCCAGGCAGCCTGCATAATTTTTAATTAATAATTTAACTGGAGTAAATTGTTTGGTTGCTCCTGTTTCATGTTCGTATTGGATCATCTTTTTCAGTTGCAATGACCCAGTGAATTGACAAGACAATCTGTATTGGCTGTTGTTTGATTGAAGTTTTTTTGGTAGCTTGTTTTACTGCCTTTTGTCTTTCTTTATTCACTGCGGCTATTTGCTTATGATGTTTTCTTTTTTATGCAAATAAGAATTTTATGGTTTTAACACGGGTTTCTGCTGCAGTTGACATTTGGGCTGGTTTTTCTCGAGTTGGGCGAGGTTCACGTCATGTTTGGGCTGGAAACAGTGAGTCCGATCTGACAACCCTGGTGGTGTCATCTGTGGCCTTTGCCAAGTCCAGGAGTTCAAGCAAAGTTGAGCAAAACTGTATATACACCAGCTTTATGTATCCAGGATACGAAATAAATGTAAATGGGATCTGTTACACCACAGGGGAAATGTAGCCACATAAATGTGAAACTTTTTTAAATGAAAATCCAAGAACAATGCTCTTTCACTCTTTCAGGTTGTCATGGGAACGGGGAAACGGCAGAGCTGAGATGTGTCTGACCTTTTGATGGTTTGTGTGTTGTGCTGCTGTGCAGATTAATTAATCTCTCAGGCTTTAATGTTTGGAGCATAATGAGCTTATTTTATCCAGTAAACACAGTAACTCCTCCCAGCGAGTGAAGTGTTTGGGACGACGGGCTGAGGGGTTTGTTAAAGGACTTTCTCTGGAGAATCACAGGGTCAGACATTAATGAGCTGTGTGAAGCTCCTGAGACCGATGGGACACCCTGTCCTCTCACTAAGGACAGGGTCCGCTTCATATCAAAACACTCTGTGGCCCCCAGACCCCATAGGGTCCACTCTGACCCAGGACTGCTGTGGAGGGAACCTGGTCGGATTGATCATTTCACAGCCCAGCAACACCAGAACCAAGAACCCGACAGCACCTCAGCTGAGAATCCCACAGCACCACTCGGAGGTTCCGGTGGAAGAAGGTCTGTTACTGCAAGCAGGCAGCCAGAGCTTCCATGTTTGGGTGAAGGTTCCTGGAGGTTCAGGTACGACAAGCTCCTGCCGATCAGCTGGAGTCTGAACTGGAACCTCCGAGATGTTTCTAACGTGTTTCTACAGAAAGTCTCCACCGCTGAGTCTGGTTCTACTACAGAAGGTCTCCACTTTTGAGTTTGGTTCTGCACAAAGTCTTGACCTCAAATCTGGTTCTACAAAGATCTCCTCCTGTGAGGTTGCTTCTGCAGAAAGTCGCCTCCTCTGAGTCTGGTTCTGTAAAATAGTCTCTGTCTTCAAGTGTCTTTCTGCAGAAAGTTTACACCTTCAAGACTGGTCCTTCAGAAAGTCTCCACCTCTGAGTCTGATTCAGCAGATTTCTCCACCTTTGAGTCTAGTTCTGCAGAAAGTCTCTTCCTCTGACTTTGGTTCTGCAAGTCCCTTCAGATATTCTCTTTTGTCTTTTACTAAACTGAATTTTCCAAACTGATTGACCTACTGTTTGCTCCAGTCTGATATTTCTCTCACAGATTTAGGTAAACTCACAATTTCTGACAGCAGAACTTCACAACTGAGCTGATTATCATCGCTATGATTTCATCAGATGGAACTTGAAAGATTAACTTTAATCTCAGCATCTGTTTTCATCCTGGAGCATAAAAGAAACACACTGTGTTTAATATAATTTAACATGAAGTTCTGAAATTTTACTGCACATCACTGAGCTGTTCATTTATCAATTACAGTTCAGTGTAAACCTCTCAATCAAGCTCTTATGATCAGTGACAGCTACTTCCGGTCGGCGTACTGCGATGGTGTTGATCGATGTCTCTGGGCTCGGCTGTGAGTGCGGCTATTGATTGGCCGGGTCTGTCGGTAGTTAACGGGTGTCCGTGTCTGTTTTGCCGGTTTCAGTTTGTTTTTTCACAGACGTGGGGACACACAGAGAGGTGTGTGGTGATGTGGAGCTGAAACACCGAGCAGGTAATCCTCGCTGCACCTGTCCCGCACCCCGGATGTTAGCTTTAGTTAGCTTCAGGCTAAAAACAGTGAGTGGTGTTCTGTGTTTAATTCATCGATCGATCAACTGATCAAAACCAAATCACAACGAACAGAAATATTAAAGTGTCGTGCCTGCGGGCGGCGAGTTGACACAACTCAATATGATCGAAGTGCGTTTAAACCGACTCGATCGTCTGATAGCTGCAAGCTAACTGCTAACTGAGCTCACTGCTATCTGAGCTCACTGCTATCTGGACTAACTGCTGCCTGCGCTAATGTCTGCCTGAGTCTGCTGCTATCAGACCGTACTGCTGTGTTTTTCCTCCAAAGCCCCGAATTTGATTTAAAACGGTATTAAACATGGGAGGGGGGCGACCGGGTGTTACGGGGTAAGTGGTTCCCCTGTTATCTGGTGACTCGTGTTGGCGTCCCCGTTGCTGCTGGTAACTGCAGATGTTGAAAACCGACAGAATTTTGGAGTTTTGCTAATAGACTGAGTTTAGCCGCATTTATAATAAAGGTTCAAAGTATCGGACCTTGGTGAGAATTCACCTCGTCGGGTTGATAACATCTGTAATTACAAGTAGTAACGGGACGCAAGAGGAAGTTCACCACTTAAAGGAGGAACCAGCTAATCCGAAACACCGGCCGGTCCGGGGGGTGGGCCAGACGGTCCCGATGATGTTCGGGACCATCTCCCGGTTTGACCGGACCGTCCACCGGACTGTGCGGCCTGTTTGGGTCACATGATCGAGGAGGAGGATGAGGAGGAGCTGCTCTTCTTCCTCCACACCGCTCATGGCATGCATAGCTAACCGGAGAGTGTGACCTTCTGTACACGGTGGTGAGTGCGCGGCTCGTGGAGCTCACGAGGAGGGGAGGGGGGTCCGGGTTTCCGAGAGCCGTGAAACGGTTCAGATCCGGTCACGGTGCTGTCACGAGGTCGGCTTCTTCTGTGTGTGTGTGTGTGTGTGAGTGTGTGAGAGAGAGAGAGAGAGTAACTGTTTAAGAAGGAAGAACGAATGTAACTTTAGTTAAAACTTGAGTTAAACTCAACATGAACCATGAAACAATGAATGAAAGTTTCTACTGAGGACACGCAATACAGAAAAGGCACAAACTGACCAGAAACCTGACCAGGTCCGAGTCTCTGACCAAGTCCGAGTCTCTGACCAGGTCCGAGTCACCGAGCAGCTGAAACCTGACCTGAAATTATTAGTTGATCCCCTGATGAATCTGTCCCTTTACCTCCTTACTGGACTGTAAACTTTATGGTTGTTTACTGTTTATGGCAATAGATGGAACATCAGTTGAAAATACATAAATGAACAATCTAAACGTTGAAACAGTTATTCGACCCCCGAGCTAAACATGAGATGTGTGGTGAGGCGCTGCTGAGGAGGTTCGATGCAGTCGGTCACCAGGTTTGCTCACAGCTCAGGAGGGATTTTGGGCCATTCCTCCTCCAGACAGTCTCTCAGTCCTTCTTATTTCGCTCCTCGAGGCTTCAGCTTCCTCCACAGGGTTTGTTGAAGTCTGCAGACTGACCAGACTGCTCCGTGACCTTGCTTTTTGTTTAGCCACTCCTTCATCACCTGGCTGCACGCTTTGGTTCACTGTCATGTCGGGAGACTGTCGCTGCTGAGGAAAGGTTTTCCACGAGTTGATACGGTGAAATCTCCCAGGACCCTTCACAGTAAAACTGTCCCAAAGCAGAGAGTTCCGTGTCACTCAATGAAATGCAGATTTTGCAGATTTTAATAGCTTTTCCACTGATCTATCAATCTATTTCCATAATCAGCAAACAACCATAAAAGGCAGAATCTGTTATTTTCTTCAAAGTGGGCAAGCTTCCACCCGCTCGGCTTCTCAGCGACTTCTCTGTTTTGGCTGAGCTCACATGTGTCGCAGAGACTGACAATAAAAGAAGCAGTGAGTGAGCTGTCACATTTCAGTCACATGTTCCTCATTTAGCGATCAGAAGTGAAAAACCACCAAACCTGCCAGAGAGCAGTCTGTCATCAGTGGAGAATCAGCGCAGACCAAACGTGGTTCTCATGAAGACCTGAAATCACTCCAGATTCCAGATCTCTCCGGTTGAAAGGATGTGATCAGAGTTCATAATGTTCCCGCATGTGGACCATGTGATGACTCAGTGTGAAGAAGCCGGTTAAAGACACCGTGTGGCTCAGACGGCGTTCTCTTAGAACCACTACGGACAATGTTTTCTAGTGAAAACACTCAACTTCTGCTTTGTGTTTACCTCTACACCAGACTCAGAGTCCCTGGAAACTCTAAGATTAAATTATACAAGCACTCCGTTTGTAAGCAGAGGAAACCCTCTGAAGCTTTGGAAGAGTTCTCTCATCACAGTGAATAGTTTCTCTAGAATGATCAAGGATTCAGAGTGTCGGAATTTAACAAATTTAATGAATTTACCATTAACTGCACCGTCATCTGACAGGTGGAGAACATTTCTACCGTTTACTGCACCATCATTAAATAGAGGGACGACCTTCCGACTGAGAAATTTGTAATATGAGGAACGGAGTGGAAAATTTCAGTGGGCGGGGCTAGCCCGTCACTACTTCCTGGTTCCTGCCGCCAGTCATTATTTCCTGGTTGCAGAGACAGTCATAAGGAAGTTCCTAAGGTTGCCAAGCAAGCAACGCAGCATTCAATAATTTATGTCTGCACCGCCGGCCATGCAACATGCACCCCAAACTGTCTAAACTCTCCTGAACTGGCAACCTGTGAGACACTCCCTGAAGGGGGGGGCAGAATGTTATTTGACACAATGTTATTTATTGCACCTTTAACCATGATGATGATGATGATGATGGAAGACAAGCTCTTTCCTCTTCAGCAGGAGCAGCACTGACATGGCCACGGATGATAAGTCTTTGTCCTCATCGTCCACGGACTGGACGGCCGATGCGCCCATCATCTCTCCCACAAGCCCCTCCCACCTGACTCACTTCAAACCGTTGACCCCGGAACAGGAGGAGCCGCCACTGCGCTCGGCGTACAGCTCCTTCGTCAACCTCTTCAGGTTCAACAACAAAGGTAATGGGTGGGGGGGGGGGGGGGGGGGGGGGGGGGGGGGGGTCGCAGAGGAAGAGAAGGTGTGTGTTGCACTAAACACTGTGTGTGTGTGTGTGTGTGTGTGTGTGTGTGTGTGTGTGTGTGTGTGTGTGTGTGTGTGTGTGTGTGTGTGTATAGAGGAGGGTCGTCCTCCCTCCACGGTGGCAGAGAACCCTGAGGCTCCGCCCCCTTCGCCTCAGTCTCCGAGGAGGAGCTGGTCCAGCAGCCCGTCACACTACGGACCGAGAACACACCGCAAACAGGCAGAGCTGCTGAGACGCACATCCACCGCCTCAGGTGACACACACACACACACACACACACACACACACACACACACACACACACACACACACACACACACTGAGACAGACAGACAGACACAGAGAGAGAAACATACACAGTGGGAGAGACACACGTCCAGAGACAGACACACACACACACACACACACACACACTCTGTCAGCAGCTTCTTTCTTCTCGTCCTTTTCTTCATCTTGTCACTCTCAGCTGTGATAATCCAGATCAGCCCTCAGTACCATGAAGCTGTTCTGGATCTCCTGTGGATCCCTGACTGTCTGGAACCCTGTCTGTTCCGGATTTCTACCCGAGCCTTCCTTGGTTCTGGATCTCCAGGACCAGAGCAGCTCCTGGTCCTGGAGTCTGGCAGCAGGACTCAAAGATCTGAGGGTCATGAGGACCGGATCATTCATCCATTTGCTTTTGATTTAATCAGCTACGCATCCATGAAGGGAAGTTTCACAAGAACGCCATCAGTTCACAGTCCACGCTCTGAGTCCCTTGTCTGGGTGTGTGTGTGCGTGCGTGTTAGATGTCAGCAGGAAGTCGGAACCCCCCTTAAGCAACCATGACCCTCGCACTGCCGTCCAGCTCCGCACGGCCCTGAAGAGGCTGAAAGAGATCATGGAGGGGAAGAGCCAGGTAGAGTCCGGTCCTGGCAGGTTCTCTGTGAGGGGGTAACAGGGCTCCCGGGAGGGGGGGGCGGGTAACGGTTCTCCTGGGGAGGTAGCAGGTACTCTGGGGGTAACAGAACTCTGTGGTCCCCCTCAGGACAGCGATCTGAAGCAGTACTGGATGCCGGACTCTCAGTGTAAGGAGTGCTACGACTGTAATGAGAAGTTCACCACGTTCCGCCGCAGACACCACTGCAGACTGTGTGGGCAGATCTTCTGCAGCCGCTGCTGCAACCAGGAAATCCCCGGGAAGTTCATGGGGTACACAGGTGAGGACCACGGCTGGATCCGGTCCTCAGACCAGTCCCTGGCGGTCCAGGTGAACTCAGACCCCCGTTCTTCCAGGAGATCTTCGGGCCTGTACCTACTGCAGGAAGCTGGCGCTCAGCTACGCCCACTCCGCCGACTCGGGCTCTCTGGGCGAGGACCTGAGCGTCCTGTCCGACTCGCCGCTGGCGGTGTGTGTTCTGGAGCCCAGCGAGCCGCGGACCCCGGTCGGAGGACGGAAGGCCAGCAGGAACATCTTCCTGGAGGAAGATCTCACCTGGCAGAGGTGAGCTCTTCACAGGAGGCTCAGCTCGCCAACAGAAAGACGAGGAACACGCTAAATACCAAGAGACTAGAAGGATCCATATTTATCAAAGTCTCACTTCAAAACTCTGGGTTCTTATGAACTGACAGACTGCCTGCAGTTCCTCTGAAGACCACTGGAGGCAGTCAGGGTTTAACTATTATCCACTGTTTACTTGGTGAACTTCAAAGACATGTTCTTGAAGAAAATAATCTGTTGATATCAAACTGATCCATTCATGTAGGAAAGGATCCAATCAGACCAAAACAGCAGATCTCCTTCAGCAGTAGCTCCATCCAGGAGGTTTTCCTCTGGAATTATTCACAGAAAGTTAGAAATCTTCTTCAAGTGTGAAAATCCTGTGATTCTATCTGCTGCTTCTGACAGCCGGTCTTAAAGAAACCCCGTCTGTCCTTCTGTCTTCCTCTTTCCATCTCTCTGTCTGTCCCTCGATGTCCCTCCGTCTATCTCGCTCCATTTATGTCTGTCTCTTTCTCTTCCTCCGTCTCTTTCTCTCTCTTCTCTTCTCCTTCGCTCTCTGTCTCTCTCTCAGAGCTTCCATTGGAATGAGAAAGAAGTGAGTCTTTGTTTTCTTCTTCTTCTTCTTCTTTTCGCTGTAGATGAAACTTTTAGATAGTCTGACTGTGTGTGTCTGTGTGTGTGTCTTCAGTATGATCCACCAGGACACTCAGAGCAGTGTCCTCAGCTCTCGTCTGTCCACTCTTCCAGAGGACGTTGGAAAGTCTCCGTCCAGGAAGAGGTCAGTGCGGCTCTGAAGCTCAGTCATTCGACTGAACTTAATTTCTAAAGCTCCAGGTGCAAGACAGTCACTTCTTGGCATTACAGAGCGAAAACATCCTCCCTCCATCCTTTGTCCGTCCCCGTCCCTCCGTCTCCCCTCAGGTCTGCCAGCGTGACCACCCTGTCCCTGGATCGGTCCGGGTCCTCCATGGTTCCATCCTACGACAGCTCGGTCAGTCCCCCCACCAGCAGAGCCGTGTCTGGGACCAAGAGCGGCTCCAAGCTGGACCACAGCGAGGAGGAGAGGAAGATCCTGCTGGTCCTTGTCTCCTTCTGTCCTCGTCCAGCAGCAGAGCTCCAGCCACACACTCAACTTGTCCCCGTTGTCCTCGCAGGACTCGTCTCAGCTGAAGGAGCTGTGGAAGAAGATCTGCCACAACAACACGGGGATGGAGTTCCAGGACCACCGGTACTGGCTGAGGACCTACCCCAACTGCATTGTGGGAAAGGAGCTGGTCAACTGGCTGCTGAGGAATGGAACCATCTCCACCAGGTAGTGTGACACACCGTCAGAGCTTCAGGAGTGGTGCTGAGCCTTAACCAGCTCAGAAGATCCACCAGAAATAATGCCCCCTCCTCACCACAAGAAAATGTGAAATGATAATTGTGTAGCTATTATGGAAGAAATGCTACTTCACTGGCGGCTAACAGCTAAGCTAACAGCTCACTGATGCTGGTAGCTAAGCTAACGGCATGCTTCTTTTATGGTGTGCGTTTCTAAAAGCAGCAGGGGGCTGCTGGCAAAAGCAAATGTGACGGTTTTTAGAATCATATGACAATTATTTATTTAAATCCTGACGAGGAGTTATCTGTTTGCGTGAGAAATGTAACGTGCAGCGTGAGAATGGGCAGAAGTGCGTGTCGAGAACCCTGATTCCTCCTCATACTTAGGCTTTTCAGCCATGTCAGCTTCGTGCTCTGTTGTCCTGAAGCTCACTGAGGCTGTGCCTGTTCGAGTGCAGACCCAGGGTGACTTGTGATTGGTTGGTTGGTGCCGAGGTCGGAAACATAACCTGACTTGTAACAGAGAGCTGCACCTGGTCGTTAAGGAGCCACATGTGGTTAAAGTATCACTGGCTTAGGAAGGTGTTATACAGTAACGACTATTCTATTCTATTCTATTCTATTCTATTCTATTCTATGTTTCTGTCTGTTCAGGCAGAGCACAGAGATCCCTAGCTTTGAGAGGTTCCAGTTTCTGGTTGACGAGGTCAAAAGTCGTAACATCTGTTACGGAGTAAAAAAGTGTGTTGGGAAGGCAATACGGATGCGGATCCTTCTTCACGGATCGGCATGAACGTGGTCCTCGGATCGATGGTCGTTCACGTGGAGGCTGCAGCGCGGCAGCGGAACTTGGAAAAACCTCCAACATCATTTGATTCGCACGTATGGGAGCATTTTGGTTTCCCTGTGAAATACAGGGATAACAGAAGAAGGTTTATGGACAAAACCATAACGGTGTGTAGACATTGTGCCGTACAGCATGGTCGCCACTTTAAAGCCACATCACCCCGGTGTTGTTCAACAGCCGCTTATTGCCGCGGCGTTTCAGCAGCTCTTTACTGTAGTCCGTGGTTCCCCCTGCGGATTTGCAGACTGTAGCGCCCCCTGCTGGTCTGTGGCGCCCCCTGCTGGCTGGCTGTGCTCCGGCCGATGAGCTGCTCTCCGTTTGTCCCCACAGGGCTCAGGCCATCGCCATCGGCCAGGCGCTGGTGGACGGACGCTGGCTGGACTGCGTCACCCACCACGACCAGCTGTTCAGAGACGAGTACGCCCTGTACCGCCCCCTGCAGGTGAGAGGCCGCACCACACCTGCAGAGCACCTCCTGTCCTCCTGTCCCTTCATCCAGGACCGTTTGGTTCTCCACAGAACACCGAGTTCTCAGAAACGCCGTCCCCCGACAGCGACAGCGTCAACTCCGTGGAAGGACACTCGGAGCCGTCCTGGTTCAAGGACATCAAGTTCGACGACAGTGACTCCGAGCAGCTGGCCGACGAGAACGACTACACCGTGCCCAGTAAGTCCCACACAGTCCCACAGTCTGCAGTCCCACTCACAGGAAACCCCAGGTCCCGAGCCTCTGAGTGTGTTGCAGATTCCGCCAGTCCCAGTAAGAGGACGTCAGTCAGCAGCTTCCATTCCACAGTGGACAGCGACTCAGCCTCCTCCATCAACCTCAACATGGAGCAGAACAACGTCAACTTCCACATCAAGAAGCAGTCCAAGTATCCCCACGTTCCCCAAACCAACGAGCAGAAAGGTAACCCCGCCCACATTTAGCAGACCCGCCCATAATCAGCAGAACCCAGTCCACATGGTTCAGATAAAACGATCTGGATTTATTGACGAAGACGGACTGCAGAGACTGTCCTGCTGCTGGCCACTATGGAACAGTCCTGCTGGATCAGTTCTGCTCCTGTGTTGATAAGTCCTGTTTCTGTTTTGTCCCCAGCAGAGTTTCTGGTGTCGGAGGATGGAGGACAGAACATTGTGATCAGTGACGCCTTCATCAAAGGTAGGAGGACTCCTCTCCTCTCCTCCTCCTCTCCGATGGATCCTGTTGATGAGTGTGTGATGAAGAGGAGTGCTCTCCTCCTGCAGAGTCGCTGTTCAACCGGAGGGTGGAGGAGAAGGCGAAGGAGCTGCTGTTCACTCCTCTGGGCTGGCACCACAGCTCGCTGGAGCAGCTGCGAGAGGAGAACGGAGAGAAGGCCGCCATGGAGAGGCTGCTGTCAGTGTCTGCTCGTCCGTCCACGGCGCCACACCTGAACTGCACCTGCAGCTCGCCCGACCCTAATTTCTCCCCCTCTCTCCTCAGCTCGGCCAACCACAGCCACATGATGGCGCTGCTGCAGCAGCTGCTCTACAGCGAGTCTCTGTCTCTGTCCTGGAGGGACATCATCGTCCCCGTGGTGCGTCAGGTGGTCCAGACGGTGCGTCCCGACGTCCGCAACTGTGACGATGACATGGACATCCGGCAGCTGGTCCACATCAAGAAGGTACGGAGCCGGGACATTTGGGACAGAGCGGAGACACTGAGAACAGAGTCACAGTCAGTCAGCGGGGGTGTGTGTTTGTTTTAGATCTGCGGAGGCAGGAAGTTTGACTCCACCGTGGTGAACGGCTTCATCTGCACAAAGAACATTGCACACAAGAAGGTGAGCAGCTACTCTGCCTGTGTTTCCATGGAAATAACGTGTGCGAGTGTTTGGAACACGCTAATGTGGAGCTTGCATTTCCAGATGAACGCCTACATCAAGAATCCTAAAATTCTGCTTCTGAAGTGTTCCATCGAGTATCTGTACAGAGAGGAGACCAAGTTCACCTGCATCGACCCCATCGTGCTGCAGGTGAGGAGCAGGAGACCCTCCCAGGAGACCTTCAGTCTCTAAGACCCCTCAGCCTCAGTTGAACCTCTGACCCCCGCTCTCTCTTGCAGGAGCGTGAGTTTCTGAAGAACTACGTGCAGCGCATCGCGGACGTGCGTCCGAACCTGGTCCTGGTGGAGAAGACGGTGTCTCGGATCGCTCAGGAGATGCTGCTGGAGCACGGCATCACGCTGGTCATCAACGTCAAGCCGGTCAGCTGAGGTCTCGGGGCTCTGAGGACCTGTGTGAAGGTCTGTGCTGATCTTCTGCCGTTCTGTCGTCACTGCAGCAAGTCCTGGACCGAGTGAGCAGAATGACTCAAGGAGATCTGGTGATGTCCATGGACCAGCTGCTCACCAAGCCACGACTGGGAACCTGCCACAAGTTCTATGTGCAGCCCTTCACGCTGGCCAGCAGTGAGTAGACTCCTCCTTCTCCTCATTCGATCCTCTTCATCTCTGACGCTCCCTCCGGTGTCGTCCTGTCAGATGAGGCGAAGACTCTCATGTTCTTCGAGGGCTGTCCTCCTCACCTGGGCTGCTCCATCAAGCTGCGGGGAGCGTCGGAGTACGAGCTGTCGCGGGTGAAGGAGATCATCATGCTGATGGTCTGCGTGGCCTACCACTCTCAGCTGGAGATCTCCTTCCTGATGGACGAGTTCGCCATGCCGCCCAGCCTGGCTCAGAGCGCCTCCTTCCCCTGCCTGCTGGAGGCCACCACTGCAGAGGAGACGCAGGAGGAGGAGGAGGGGGAGGAGGGGGAGGGGGAGCAACAGCAGCAGCAGGAGGAACAGCAGGAGGAGGAGAAAAGCCAGGAGTCTGCACCAGCTGGAGCTCCTGAGGACGGAGAGCTCCCATCGGACTCCCCTGCCAGACTCTCTGTCCAAGACAAGCCGGACTCCTCCGTCCAGGAGGACACCAGGACCTCGTCTCCGTCCCCCAGCCCCCCCGCTCCTCTGTCCGTCTGTCCCCCGTTCCTCCTGGAGGAGAACCAGGAGACGGACACTGGGACCAGGGGCTCTTCGGGGTCGGAGACGCCCCCGCCGCAGTCGTTCCGCGACCCCCTGCAGGACGACTCGGGGCTGTTCGTGGCGGAGCAGGTGGCCTCCTCCGACGACCGGCTCAGAACCCTGTCGGCATCCTTCAAGCAGGAGCTGAAGGACATCATCCTCTGCATCTCCCCCTTCATCGTCTTCAAGGAACCCTTCCTGCTCACCGGACCGGGCATGTCCTGCCCCAGCAGGGACTACTTCCCTGAGCAGGTACCCCCCCTCATTCTGCAATAGTACCTCAGAACCCAGTCTCAATCTGACAGAACCGTGTACCGTAGAACCCGGCTCTCAGGATTGTGGGTGAAGGTTTTCTGGTTCTCCTGTCCTGCAGGTCTACCTCTCACCCCTCCTCAACAAGGACTTGAAGGAGGTGGACAGCCGCAGGAAGAAGCAGCTCCTGAAGGACTCGGCGTCGGCGGCGGTGCCGGCGAACGGCGGCGGCCCCCCCAGGCCCGTCCAGGTTCTGCCCTGCCACAGTCTGACCGGCACTCGCATCGTGGAGCAGCTCCACAGCTGCCGGGACCTGGCCCAGATGCTCGCCGACTTCCGGGCCCAGGGGGGCCGCATCCAGCAGAGGGAGGCCTCGGACCCCTTCAGCTCCGTCCGAGCTCCGGTGAAAGCCGACAGCGAGGAGGAGAAGCCCGGCAAACTGAGCGACATGAGCTGGGCCCCGAAGGTCAGCCTGACACAGTCACCTCCAGCAGAGCCTCTCCTGCCTCTTATGTTCCGGCTTTATTCCAAAATATTATCAAATCCAGTCCTGGCAGCTGTTTCAGCCATCATTCTTTAATAAGCTAAAGCTAGCAGCTTGTCCCTCATATCCTGTCCTAACAGCATGATGGTGCCTCCACCATGCTTCACTGTGCCGACAGTACTGTCCTGGTGAGACTGTACCTTCAGAACGGGCTGGTGACGGCCACACTTACATCAAAAAAAGACATATGATGAACACTAATTCTCTCAGATCTTGATGAGATGGACATGTGGCACTGAGGTGTTTAAAAAAAGGAGTTTCTCCTGGTCTGAGAGTCCTTCAGGTAGGATTTGTCAGGCACTCTGCCATACAGCCTGAGTGGTGGATTCCCTCTGTAAGGGGAACTGTGACGGGGACCATCAGGGTCTCGGACGCCTCCCTGACTCAGGTCCGTCTGCTCCCATGTCTCAGTTTAGACATTCGGCTCTGGAACCATCCTGCTGGGTCTGAGCTCAGTGGGACCTTCAACGCAGCAGAAAGATTTCTGGACCTTCTCCAGATCTGTTCCAAATATTTAAGAAAATTAAAAAAAAAATTGTATTTATGGGGTGAAAAACAAAATAAATCCATTTTGGAATAAAGCTGGAACATAATGAAATGTGGAAGGACTGAAGTGAAGACTGTAGAGTCTCTGTAACTGCAGTCTGACAGGAGTGAAGCAGAGAGCCTGGAAGTGGATGACATTGAGTCTGAGCGCTGTTAGCTTCAGTGCTAACACTGTATGTGGTTGAAGGTGACCTCTACTCCTCCTCTTCCTGCAGCTGGACTGTTTGAACCCCATCAACCATCAGAGGCTGTGTGTCCTCTTCAGCAGCTCTTCTGTTCAGTCCAACAACGCTCCGAATCCCTGCGTCAGCCCCTGGTGAGCAGCTGGACCGTCACACACACCTGAAGGACCTCCACACACACCTGAAAGACCCCCAAACACACCTGGACCATCACTGAGCCTGAGTCTTTCAATCTTTGTCTCTCAGGATCGTCACCATGGAGTTCTACGGGAAGAACGACCTCTCTCTGGGCGTCTTCCTGGAGCGCTACTGCTTCAGGTCGGTCTGCCCCCCCTCCAGCGGCGGAGCGGCGCGGGGTGTTGAGTCCACCGGGAGACTCACAATATGTCTCTGTCTTCTCTACAGGCCGTCCTACCAGTGTCCCAGTGTCTTCTGTGAGACTCCCATGGTGCACCACGTGCGGCGCTTTGTGCACGGCAGCGGCTGCGTGCAGATCGTGCTGAAAGAGCTGGACTCGCCTGTACCAGGATACCAACACACCATCCTCAACTACTCCTGGTGCCGAATCTGCAAACAGGCCAGTCTCACACACACACACACACACACACACACACACACACACACACACACACACACACACACACACACACACACACACACACACAGCTATCCATGGTTCTAGAAGAACATCATATAAATGTTGGAAGCATTCCGTCCCTGTTTGAGTCTGTTCATGATGAGCTGGAGCTCCGTGAAGACCAGATGTCTCCTGTCTTCATTTCTGTTAAAGAGAAATTCTTCCTCCTGCCTGCAGGTGACGCCGGTGGTCCCTCTGTCCAACGACTCCTGGTCCATGTCCTTCGCCAAATATCTGGAGCTCCGCTTCTATGGTCACCAGTACACCCGGCGGGCCAACGCCGAACCCTGCGGACACTCCATCCACAAGGACTACCACCAGTACTTCTCCTACAACCAGATGGTGGCCTCCTTCAGGTTCTCATCCTCCACCTGTCCCCACAGACTGGCCTAATACCAACCGAGCAGTACGTGGAGGTGGCTCACACTCGTCTTTATCTTCTCAGCTACACGTCTGTGAGGCTGCTGGAGATTTGTCTTCCTCGCCCAAAGATCTTCATCAAGAACCTGGGACCCTCCAAAGCCCTCCTGCAGCAGGACCTCAAGGACTTCTCTCAGAAGTAAGTTTTACTCCTCTTAATTCCCACTAACGTTCCCTGAAGGCCTCACAGACCGTCACACAGGTCACTGATGGTCTGTGACCTGTGTGACGGTCCGTGAGGCGTTCAGGGACCAGAAGTTTGCTGTGTTTGAGGAAATGTGGCGTGAGATGCTTGGTTTGTTTCTTCTCAGAGTGACTCAGGTCTACCTGAACATCGACGACCGTCTCACCTCCCTGAAGACAGACACCTTCAGTAAGACACGCGAGGAGAAGATGGAGGACCTCTTCGCCCAGAAGGACGTACGTTCCTCCTGCTCCATCCCACCACGGTCCCGTTTGCCGCAGCTCATGGAGGAATGTGTTTGTGTCGGTGTGTGTGTGTGTGTGTGTAGATGGAGGAGGCGGAGCTTCGGAGCTGGATGGAGAAGCTGCAGGTCCGTCTCCAGTCTTGTGGTCAGGACTCTCCTC
The DNA here is from genome assembly GCF_902148845.1 of Salarias fasciatus. Lineage (NCBI taxonomy): Eukaryota > Metazoa > Chordata > Actinopteri > Blenniiformes > Blenniidae > Salarias > Salarias fasciatus. The sequence goes on along the minus strand of NC_043760.1, from coordinate 4,542,122 downwards.
AGCAGCTGCAGGTCGTCCTCGAGTCCCTTGTGATGAAGAAACAGAGTCTGTGTGAAATGCTGCAGTCCTGGAACAGCAGGTAGAACCACCACAAGTAGAAATGCAGAAGGTACAACTGTAGCAAGTAGAACCACTGCATGTGCGACAGCAACAAGAGTCCAGAGACTCACTGATCAGGTTTTCGAAGCAGCCGCTGGATTCTGCTGGTTCTTATTTGCGGTTCTCTCCCAGACTTCAGGACCTGTTCCAGCAGGAGAAAGGCAGGAAGCGTCTGTCTGTTCCTCCGAGTCCGGGCCGACACAGACCGGCCACCAACACCGCAGACGACAGCAAGGTCAGTTAGAATGTCTGGTCTCTGTTCCCCGTAGAACACCAGTCAGGAACACCGCAACGTTCTTCAAGAAAATAACAGTTTCGTAGTGTTTCATATGATTTTTTTTTTTTTTTACACAACATTCAGAGTCTTTAAGAAACTCCCATTTGTAAAAGGAGAAAACGTTTCCGAAGCTCCTGAGTTCTCTGACACTCTGAATCCTCCATCATTCTAGAAGAACTAGTTACTCTGACCAGGACAGCTTTTCTACCATTTACTGCAGCGTCATCTGCATACAGGGAGAACATTTCTTCACCCGAACTCTGAGTGAATTTACAATGAAGAATAGCGAACCGGAGCTTATGTAGAACTGTTCTCTGTTTGGTTCTGTCAGTAAAACACAGCTCCCACTTGTGGACTGACATGCAAACTGCAGTTTCAGTGTGAACGTGGGCCGTTTCTGAAAACAGAACTAAAGGGATGAGATGTCGTGAATGGAGTTTCACATGGAACATTACTACTGCTGCAGCTGTCACAGTGGAATTGAACCAGCAGCCTGAACTCAGAGTTTGGACCCTGTTGAGCTGGATTTCACTGTGTTTGAATCGAAGTCCTCCAGACTGATGAGGCTCTGACTCTTTGTCTTCACAGAGCACTCTGGAGTCTTCACCTCGGAACCCCTCGCCTGTGGTGCTCAACGGCGACAAAGGTTGGAACCTTCAGTACAGGGTGGCAGGAGTGTTGTGGATCAGTGTTACACTGTTGACCTCTAACCTGTATATCTTCTGTCCTCGTCATGTCCCTCTCACAGAGGACCGACACCTTACCACACTGCCCTCCACCGCATCCTCCACCCTGCTGCCGTCACCAGGAGACCCTGGAGGAGACCCGGCCACGCCCGGACCACACCTCACCGAGCAGGACTCGGTCAGCCTTCCCGAAGGTCTGTCCCCACTTCCCGTTTCACTGTGGCCTCTGATGGCTCCACTTCCTGTCTCTGATGGCCTCACTTCCTGTCCCCCTCAGATGTCTTCGACGGTCACCTGTTGGGGTCCACAGACAGTCAGGTGAAGGAGAAGTCCACCATGAAGGCCATCCTGGCCAACTTCCTGCCTGGAAACAGCTACAGCCCGATCCCCGTGCCTTTGTAAGCAACAGCTGGGGAACAGCTGGAGTTCCTCCACAGATTCTTTTCCTTCATGGTGCCGCTGATGTGTTCACAGCGATCCGGACAAACACTACCTGATGTACGAACACGAGCGAGTTCCCATCGCCGTGTGTGAGCGCGAGCCCAGCTCCATTATAGCCTTTGCTCTCAGGTGGGCCACACTTCTCTGCCCCCCGCCCCTCCCCCCAAGTCCTCCCTCCCCTGTCCTCACCTGTCCCGTCTCCATGCGTCTCCTCAGCTGTAAAGAGTATAAAACGGCGTTGGACGATCTGTCTCAGGTGGCAAGTTCAGGAGGAGACGAAACTTCGCAGGTCTTCAGGTGAACACAGATGTTGTCCAGATGTTTCCTTCAGACGTATGGTCAGAGTTCCTCTGCTGCCCCCTGGTGGCCACCATGACCTGATGTTTGTCCTGTTTTCTCCCCAGCGGCTCTGACAGTCGGCTGAAGAGCAGCCCGGCCCGGCCCGGCGAGGCGGCTCAGCCGAGTCGCAGCGAGACCGAACCCAGCAGTGAGAGTCCGGCTGTGAAGGTCCAGCTCCGGAGGTCCAGCAGTGTCTCACCCTGTGTGTGTGTGTGTGTGTGTGTGTCTGTGTTTTCAGAGGAGGCCGAATCAGCTGACAAACAGAAGAAACAGACCCTCAACCCTCACGTCGAACTGCGTGAGTCCGCCCGCTTCTCCACAGCCGAACGTTCTGCTTCACTGGTTCTTCCTGGACCCTCTCTGAACTTTCACCCTTGGTTGAATGTTGGTTTTAAAAAAGTTCTCCCTGTGCAGAGTTCTCCGACGCCAACGCCAAGTTCTACTGCCGGATCTACTACGCCGAGGAGTTCCACAGCCTGCGCGAGGAGATCATGGAGAGCAGCGAGGAGGACTTCGTCCGCTCGCTGTCGCACTGCGTCAACTGGCAGGCCCGCGGGGGGAAGTCCGGCGCCGTCTTCTACGCCACCGAAGGTGTGCTTCATGAGAAACCACCAGGACCCGGTCCGAGCCGGGACCCGGTCCCGGTCCCTCTGACAGCAGCTCTCCTCCTGCAGACGACCGCTTCATCCTCAAGCAGATGCCCCGACTGGAGGTCCAGTCCTTCCTGGACTTCGCTCCACATTACTTCACCTACATCACCGGAGCCGTGCAGCAGAAGGTACGTGAACCTAAGGGTGGGCCCGGAAGGTACGTGATTCCGAGAAATCCTGAAGGAACGAACATCTCAGCTGTCACACAGGGACTGATTCCAGACTTCGGTTTATGTTGTTGAAGTCCCTTCAATCAAACAGCTCGGTAGAGGGACGCCAAGCACAGGGTTCCTGTGCTTCTTCCGTCTTCGTGCTAGAACGGAGAACAGTACCGGTTTATTATAAAAACCAAACTTGGAGGTCTGTGAGCTTCTATCCAGCCTTGTTCCATACATGTTGGCTTCTTTTTGATCCTTTACCGGTTGTAGAATCGTGTTAGCGTGAGTCCGTAGAGGAGTTCTTTCCACTGTGCTGTCAGATTCTGACAGAGGATCATCAGCGATCCTGGATTTTCGGTGGAGAACTCGTCCATTTGTTCCAGTGTTTAATGAACTCGTCCAGCTTTTCCGTGTTCTGTCATGATTGCGACTGGGACCCCGCCCGGTAAAATCCATCCAAAGCGTCAACGTTAACCGCCATGTTTGATTGACAGCGTCCGACAGCGCTGGCCAAGATTTTGGGCGTTTACAGAATCGGATACAAGAACTCCCAGAACAACACGGAGAAGAAGCTGGACCTGCTGGTGATGGAGAACCTGTTCTACGGACGGAAGATGGCTCAGGTGAGGCGTGCACCGGGGGGCGGGGGGGGGGCGTGCTCAGGCGCGGAACCAGCTGACGTCTCTCCGTTTTCCACAGGTCTTCGACCTGAAGGGCTCGCTGAGGAACCGTAACGTGAAGACGGACTCGGGGAAGGAGAGCTGCGAGGTGGTGCTGCTGGACGAGAACCTGCTGAAGCTGATCCACGACAACCCGCTCTACATCCGCTCCCACTGCAAGGCCATCCTGCGGGCCGCCATCCACAGCGACGCCTACTTCCTGTCCAGCCACCTCATCATAGACTACTCCCTGCTGGTGGGCCGCGACGACGCCACCGACCAGCTGGTGGTCGGGATCATCGGTACGGGGTTCCTCTCTCTGCAGACCACATGAGGGAGGGGGGAGGGGTCTGTGGTTCTGGTTCTGACAGTCGTCTCTCTGCAGACTACATCAGGACCTTCACCTGGGACAAGAAGCTGGAGATGGTGGTGAAGTCCACCGGAATCCTGGGGGGTCAAGGTGAGAACCATCAGACCGGAACTGCGAGTTCTTATTCAGGGTCAGTTGAGTGAAATTGTTGAGATGAGTTGACAAAAATAGGAATAAAAAAAAAAAAAACTTCAGCTGAAGATGTCAGATTGAAAATGACTTGACTGATTTTATTAACTGTTTGAAGAGAACCAATTGAAGCTGCTTCAGCCGTTTGACAAACATAGCTGGTAGCACAACGGAAAAAATGTCCGATAATCTTCATAATTCAATTCAAGAACATCAAATAAGCTGTTTTTATCCCTGGTTGTCGTCAATCTAGACGACAGCACTGAAAATTGTATGATTTGCAAACTGCGCAAAACAAAAAGCTCCGGTTTTGTTGGCAGGTCCTAAGTCTCAGAACAAATGATACTGTTTCATTGACTTTGTACTCTTCATTTCTTTTACGAAAGACAAGAAATTCCTTCTGAAGCACATAAAACCCAGGATTTACCTTCATCTACTGAGTTTAGTGTAAATGAAATAGTCCCAGGAAGAGGATGTTGTTAATCAAGACATCACAATCTTTATCTTCTGTAACAATACCATCAGTAATATCCTTTTGAAGAAAGGGTTCAGGCTTATTTTTGGTGTAGACCATGTAGATCATCCCAGAATGCTACTGAGGAAATGTGTTGAAAGAATAAATCTTGTGAAGTTTCCAACGTTCATCTCGTCACATCCAAATCTCTGATGAAAAACATCGCTGGATGGATTCACACCATTCAGGTTCTTCAGCTTTAGGAGCGATCGGGTATTTTAGATTATTTGAACTTCAGCAGCATACGTGTCAAGATGCCCCTGGAATATGAAACCAAGAACTGCTGTTGTTACTTCCTGTCTGACTGACTGACTTCCTGTGTGCCGCTGCAGGGAAGATGCCCACCGTGGTTTCTCCGGAGCTGTACCGCGCTCGTTTCTGTGAGGCCATGGACAAATACTTCCTGATGGTCCCGGACCACTGGACCGGACTCGGGACCAACTGCTGACACAAGGACCAGGTCCTGCTGAGTCATTCCCTCATCAGTGCTTTTATTTTGCTGTAACTTCCTGTTTGTACATGTACAGAGATTCTGAATCTATTAAAGCTTGTTAACAACTTCCCGTTTGTGTGACTGAGGACAGGAAGACGTGTGAATATAACAGGTCTTTTTTTATTAACAGACATCATGAAAATGTCGACAGTAACAAAATTTTTTTTTAGTTCATTTAAAAAAAAAAAAGAAGTGGGCTGGACTGAGAAGAAGGCTCCTCCCACAAAATAACTTAATGGGGGGAGGGGCCGAGGAGGAGGTGCTCAAAGTGTCCGATGCTCGGGAACATGGGACACCTGGTACGTGGTGAAACGTCACGAATAAGGAACCGAGTTAGCCGAGGAGGTCCGACTGCTAGAACATGTACAAAGCTAAAGATTAAACGTTTTTCTTTGTTCACTACCACACAATTTAATTAGCATGTTAACGTCTGCGGGCTAATACGGTGATCCGTCTCAGGAGACGCTCCGGAAACCAACATGAGCCAAAAGAACAGAAGCCAACACGAGTCGGTGAAGCACCATCGGAGAGCGTGACGGGCTATTTACAGAGGGGAGGGGGGTGTCACCATGGTTACAGCTGCTAATCCAGCTGCCTCAAACGTCCACAGGAGGCGCAAACCCATTTCCAGTTAAGCTAACGTCTCCAAAGTTTCAACTTTGACTTTTTATTTTAATAGATTTTCTCAATTTCCTGTCTTCCTGCGGAGCGCTGAAGGCTTGTCTCAAACCGTCCAGACGCTGCAGATGAGAACCTCGCTTTAACTGAACGCACAGAAGAGGAATTACTGCACAGACCCCGGAGCCGTCCCCTCGGTCTGCGAGTAGTCCCCCTCCTGTGCATGAAGGGGCGATGTCGCCTCCTGTGGACGGCGCCGGAGGCTCAGGCCTCGCTCTCCCCGGCCGACGAGGTGTTCTGCACCTCCTCCTCCAGGATGGGGACGATCAGGTTGTCCTTGGACATCAGGTTGTACTTCATGACGAAGCGTGTGAAGCGGTGACACAGGAACGTCTCGTTCTGCACACACAGGGATGGATCAGAGTGTGTTACTGTGCGTGCGTGCATGCGTGTGTGTGTGTGTGTGTGTGTGTGTGTTACTGAGTGTGTGTTCACTCACCTCGTACTTGTCAAAGATCTGGCGGTGGTGGAAGTAGGCGTGAGAGAATATCCTGTAGATCCGGCGACAGACGGAGCCCAGCTTGGCAACAGACGACTCTTTGATGCTCACCCTGAAAACACAGGAGGGGTCACTCAGGGGTCATAGCTGATATGTGGTCAGTGTCCACCTCTTCCACCCCCTAGTGTCCAGAAGTGGAAGTACCACAGGATCACACACCTGCTGGGGAAGTACTTGTTACTGTTGAGGAGACAGGCAGCTCCGTCCAGCGTGTGCCTGGTGTAGTCGATGGCAGGACACTGTGGACACACACACACACACACACACACACACACACAGTTAGAGACCCATGGCAGGATTGGGGGTGTGTGCGTGTGGGGGGAAAATCACCTCTTTGGGCGTCTTGTGGGCAGCACATAAGAAGATCCACTGCTCTGTGGCCGTCATCTGGGTGCAGGTGTCAGGGTGACACTCACTCTGGGGGGGAGGGGGGACAGAGTGAGGACAGAGTGGAGACCAGGCTGGTCCTGCCGTGTCTGTCTCAGTGTGGACACTCACCTGCAGCTTCACAGCTAATCCATTCAGCTCCAAACAGAACTGCCTGCAGAACACAGAACCATCAGAACCATGAGAAGCCCGTTCTCCAGAAGGAGAGAACTTCACATTGATTGCATCACTTCCTGATTATTGATTCAGATCAGAGTAGATTAGAGAGATTTTTACCGCAGGTGCTCGTACTTCCACACGCCCTCATCCTGACCTTCTGGAGGCTCCAGAATCTTATCAATGTTGGAACAATCAGAACGGATGTTCTGCTGAATGTACTGAGAGACAGAGACAGTGTGAAAGGCGTCCATCAGGTCCTGGTTCAGACTGGGTCTAGAAAGGTCTTCAGAATCTCACCTGCTGCACAGCTAGCGTGCTGTCCATCTCCTCAAACGACTCATCCGGCCAGTTATAGAAGTCCTGTACACAAAGCAGTCGGTCAGTACGGGTCACCAAGTTACTGCACATGATAGTCAGCCCACTATAACAAGGTAACCAGTAGTCTGTCCAGGGAGCTGGTTAAAAAAATAAACTCAATCAGCTTTCAAACCAATAACTCCTCAGTCTTCAATAAGTCTCCAATAAAACCACCAGAGCTGGAACCAAAGAGTTAAATAACCCGAAGTTACTAGCTGGACCAGAAGTAACCACACAGTGATAACTGTCAGTCAGCTGGTTACCCAGTCAGGAATCAGACTGTTAAACTCACATCGACCATCAGAATGAGAGTTCTTCATAGAAAGCTGAACAGCATGTAGACCACCATGACAGGCTAACAGACAGTCTGTGGACATCCTGTATGTAGACCACCCGACAGGCGAACAGTCTGTGAACACCAAGTACATAGACCACCCCGACAGGCTAACAGACAGTCTGGAAACACCGGCCCAAGAGTCTGACAGACATCTAACTGCCTCCACGGACTGGTCTGCCTTGTCAGGCTACATAACACACGCTCTGAGTCAGTCACAGACGATCCTGGAGCTTCACATTCCTCCAGGAAATAGACGAAGGCCCCGCTAGCAGAAGCTAGCTGTTAGCAGGTCCGACCCTTCCTGTTTGCCAGCTGCGGCCGATTTATTCCTGACAAATTCCCAGGGAAATACCGCCTACTGACGGAGCAGGCAGCGCACACCGCCGGGTTGTGTTTGAGGTGCGGTCGGAGGCCTCCCGCGGGCTGAAATCTCACCTTAGCCTTGGTTCCAGGCCGATTCCTCCTGAGAACTGCAGTACCCTCCGCCATGACCATCTCGACAGAATACCCGGATGTTCGTCAGCTGCTGTGACGTAGGAGTCACGAACAAACGAAGCTGAGCCGACAGAGGCCGAACACAGACGAAGCTGATCCGACAGTAGCCGAAAATAGACGAAGCTGAGCCGACAGAGAGCCGAACACGGGCGAATTAAACTGACAAGAGACGAAACTGTTCGGCCAGTTTCAAAGATAATTCAAATGTTTTTTGTAATACTTGAGTTCAAAATGATTGAAAGCTTCCCCACATTTATTCAAGCACAAAGCACTTCAATCCCAGAGAAAAAAAAAATCTTTTTTTTTTTTTAATAATTTGGACACAGCCTAACCATGACTACTGTATCCATGGAGAACAGCTGGACAGTAGATCTTCCCACCTCCACCACATCACCGGACTTTTTCATAGTGTTGGGCCTGTTGGTGTTGCCTCCTTCATTCTACTATCCCAGCATGCAACAGCAGTGGGGATAGAACCGTAAACCTCATGAAAGGCTTTCAGACACCGTCTTTGGTCCTTCCTGTAAAAAGCTTCAGTGTTCCTCACTCAGGCTGTTTTATGGTAAACATGTTCTCCAGGTGATTCCGAGTCTCCAGCTGGTTTTCATGGTGGAAACGATTGTCCATTTTTAAAGTTTTGCATGGAAAAAGCAGTGGAGTACTAGAGAACACCTACAGCAATGCATCTTGAATCTTAAAAACAGAAATTTGCAACTTCATGACTGCAACAGGCTCTTATGGTTTAAAATGTTTGAAAAAACATCAGATCATCTGGAACTCTGCAGCCCGTCTCCTCACCCCCATCCTTAAAACATCTCCACAGGCTCCCTGTCAAACACACACTCAAGCTCCTCCTCCTCACTCACAAAGCCCTCCATCACCTGGCCCCCTCCTGCTCCACCCTGTAGAACTCATTTGGCTCCAGATGTCCACTAACGTTTAACAACTCTGTAACTGCTTTTTAACCACTTTGCTTTTAGCTTCCCTGTAAAATGACCGAGTGTCTTATAAAACTGCAGCACAAAATAAACGTATCATGATTATTCTAATCAGTTCTAGGAGACAAAACTTCTGGACTGAAGCTCTTGAGGTTTTTTTTTTTTGGGGATCTGATGCAACACTGAACAGAAGAAACATGGTGCTCCACAGTGAAATCAATGGATGGTTTTATTCTTTAACAAAATGTGATCAGAATTATTTACAATGAGAAACATAAAAAAGAAAGACGAAAAGACGACATTCATCCTGACGAATCAATCCACATATTTCCCCAAAATGTCTGCGTCACGGAACAGGAAGTAGTCCTGAAGGAAGAAAAGACAGGACAACGTTAACAGAGAGAGAGAGAGAGAGAGAAGCAGAAAAAGAGATGAAACAGATGGAGAGAGATAAAGTGTGTTGACCTTGTCCTCCAGTACGACCTTGGTCCCTCCGTACTCTGGCAGCAGAACTTTCTCTCCAACCTTGACGCTGACCGGCTGTGTGTCTCCTTTCTGAGAGACAGATTGGACAGATGTCAGATGGTGCCTCAGGTCAACACATGACGGTGTTGAGCACCATCACTACTGCCTGATCTGACCGAGGAAGAAGAGCTCTGAAGGATTCTGCTGCAGAGTTTTTACACCTCTCACGGACCCTGATCACTGCTGGCGACAAATATTCAAAATGGGTTTTCTGCACCGACATTATCATCTGCACTGACTCTTCGCTTGCTGTTATTTTCTTGTCTGTCTTTTGAACTTCCATTTCATTTATTTTTAACAAATTACAAATACTTATTTTCATGCTCAAAGTAAAAACTACTCACAAGAAAAGGATCTACACTGCAGAGTGTTACATAATGAATGAAATATCACAAATGAAGAGAAAATGACATCTTTTAAGTGTTTTTTCCCAGATGTGTTAATAAAATAACCCAGGTTGTCATGGTTACACTCGTGATTGTAACCCCTTATTAAGACAAACATGATGTATTTCTAAATAAATGATCATTTATGTGAACATCACCATTCTGATGTCTTGTTAACAAGGATTGAAGACGGCCAAATGAGAACTAAACCTGTTCAGGTGTTAAAAGACTGTCAGATGGATTTGTTGGGAAACCGATTTCTTGTTTCTCTGCACCGTCCCAAAGCGGTTCTAGTGAGTGCAGATCTACGCCTGTCAGGAGACAGACCCCTCCCCCGCTCTGTCGCCATCGCTCACCTGGTTGACGGCTCCGGGTCCGACCGCCACCACGGTGGCCTGCAGCACTTTGCCTTGGGACTTCTCGGGGAGCATGATGCCACCTTTGGTGACCGTCTCCGCCGTCAGACGCTCCACCAGAACCCGGTCGAACAGAGGCAAGAACTTTCTGAAGGCCTGCGTTACCATGGAGACAGGAGACACGTCAGTATTGATCAGGCCAATGGGGACGCCAACGGATAAAAAAAAAAAAAAAGTTTCCCTCTGGGATTGGGATTACTTAAATACCATCCTAACATTTAATATTGCTGTATGACTTTATTACATTGTTATACTCTAGACTTCAATTTACACATTTTGCTCACATCTGCTGATAATAAAAAAGTTTCGCCCCATTCCATTGTAATACAGAGGGCCGTGACCCCTGACCCCTTGGGGGCCTGAAGAGGGGGTGGGAGGGGCCTTGCCTGAAGGTCACAGCTGTTCTTTTGTGAATCATTTAAAGAGCAGGTAAAGTCAACCCCCTCCCAGCTTCATGTTCTACCTGAGCCCTCCATCACATTAAACCCAGTTAAGATAAGGGAGTTTGTTCCTGACTTGATTTTAAACCTTTTCAATAAGTTTTTCAACATTTTAAACCAAATGTTCTCAGATTGCTCCTGGTTCGAATCCCAGACTGCTCTGATTGCACGTTCAGGGACGCGCTTCAGAACCGTTCTGAGCAGGGTCGCTGGTTCGATCCCAGCTGTGGCCTGTTCACGTGTTCACAATGAATGAATGAGTGAAGACCCGCACCACGCGGCTGACGGCGCGTGGCGGCTCGAGCCTGTTCTCTGCGGTGTTATGGAAAGAAGCGTCAGCAGCTCAGTCTGTGACCTTGTCGGTGGACGTCAGTAAGCTCGCGCGGTGCTAGCAACTCCCGAGCGCTAAAACACGACCTAGAGCGGAATCACGCGCTCACGAGCGATACCGTGCAGTAAAACGTGCGCAAACGACGTTGAGTGCGGGTTTAAAGTGCGGCTCTTACCATGTTGCGGGGCTGTAGTGGTGTCTGCGTGCCGGCGCGTGTGTGACACTGAGTAGGGGCACGCGCTCCACGTGAAGAAACCTCCAGAACGCGCATGCGCAGTGAGCGCTCTAGAAAGTTCCAGAAGTATAAAAAATGAACAGAGAACACAATTGAACTGAGAAGCACCCGAAAAAGAGGAGGGGCAAAAATAAATGGTTTAAAAATTCACCTTCAGCCGTTTGTCCTCCAAAAGTTGGTGTAATGTTGCACAATGCAACCTTTGACCTTTGTTTTTTTCCTCCAATGGCGCACCAGAAATTTCTGGAAGTCTGCGCCCCGGAACGAGCATGACGATAATATTTTCATTAAAGTCGTGTTTTTCCCACCGGTCCGGTGGGATTCTGACCGGTGGCTGTTCGGTGTAGTGGTTCTGTGTCTGGACAGAACCACGCCGTGCAGTGGTGCCGCCGTGCGGGGCTTTAGGAAAGCATTTGCTGTGCGGGAGCTTGCTGAGTGCTCGATGCGGGGCCGACCGGTGGGTGACCCGGATGTAAAGGAGCACGTGTAGTGCGGTGTCCTCCCGCAGAGCTCCGCACGGTCATATCTCCTCGCACAGCTTCAGGCAGCCGTCCTCCCGCACGGGTCACATCAGAAAGCCGCAGCAGCTTTTATCCCGCACAGGTGAGCCCCGCACCGCATACAGAGCACACACACACACACCTGCAGCCCGAACTGCCGCATTTTAATACCACTGTGCGTGGGGACACGCAACACACCGCACAATCTATCCTCAAACTACAAGGACGACATGTGTGTGCGTTTGTCCATCTGTCCGCGCGTGCGTGCGATTAAGTGTATGTGTGTAAGTGTGTGTTTGTACACGAGAGAGAGAGAAAGACTTAACAGCGTTCTGAAGACACGTGTGAGCTCCTCTCAGACCTCCATGATCCAGCAAGTGGTCTCTCATTTAAATCTGGAGCACGTGAGACTCTGTTTGACCTTGTGACATGACCTGAGGTTCTGGGGGGAGGAGGTGATCAGGATCTGGTTCTGTTGGGGGAGGAGGTATTCAGGATCTGGTGGCTCACTGGGTTGGGGGACTTGCAAGGTATTTGGGATGACAGAGACCAGATGGGTTTTTCCGGCAGCACCTGCCAGACTGGACTCGGTTTATTTGCTTTTACTTTACATGTTAGTACCTGATACCAAGGTAGTTTTCTAGTTCCTGCTCAGTTTAAGTTCCAAGTGAGCCAGTCCAAAAATATGATATTGGCAGACAGCTGGTCTCTGATTGGTCAGACCAAGTCAACTTGCCGTTTTTAAAATGCAATCACACCAAGAAAAATCAGAGGTAGACGAAGACAAATCAATTCTGTGGAGCAACAAGCAGCTGCAGACTTTTCTCCAGTGGCTGAGTGGATTCAGCAGGCAGAACTGTATTGTTCTGGAAAACAGTCGGAACTGAGTCGAGCGGAGTGGAGTAGTGCTGGAAGTGTTGTGGAGAAGCATCAAGCTTAACTCGCCCGATGACATGAAACGTCCAATCAAACATCTAAGTATTTCAGTTACCTGCGACAGGCATGGGAGGTGGAACACAGTAGAACTCGGTCAAACCTGGAACAGACTTCAGAGTTTCTGATTACATGAATGAAGCCTGCTGCAGTTTTGTCTGGGTTCAAATCAGGTTAACCTGGTTTACTGGTTAACCAGCAGGTAGTGGTGTGTGTGTTTCTGTCTGGATAAACATTGGAAGGATTTAGGATTGTAATCTGATTACATCCCGACTGTTGCGATGAGGTGAAGTTATTCCAGATGTCTCATCTCAGTGACTTCCTGTGTTTCCCCCTTTGACCAGCAGGGGCGCTGTGCTCACAGTCTGACCTGTGTGTTTTCCTGCAGACATGTTTCGTTTAGCCGCGGTCATGAGGCAGGTGAGGCCCGTCAGCCGGGCGCTCGCCCCTCACCTCACACGCGCCTACGCCAAGGACGTGAAGTTCGGCGCTGACGCTCGTGCCCTCATGCTGCAGGGCGTGGACCTGCTGGCCGACGCCGTGGCCGTCACCATGGGACCCAAGGTGAGTCTCTCTCCAGCTGAACGGTCTTCCTGAAGGCTGGATTAGTGTAAGAGCGTGGCCCCGCCTCCTTTCAGGGTCGGACCGTCATCATCGAGCAGAGCTGGGGCAGCCCGAAGGTCACCAAGGACGGCGTGACGGTGGCCAAGAGCATCGACCTGAAGGACAAGTACAAGAACATCGGGGCCAAGCTGGTGCAGGACGTGGCCAACAACACCAACGAGGAGGCCGGGGACGGAACCACCACCGCCACCGTGCTGGCCCGCGCCATCGCCAAGGACGGCTTCGACAACATCAGCAAAGGCGCCAACCCCGTGGAGATCCGCCGCGGCGTCATGCTGGCCGTGGAGACCATCATCAACGAGCTGAAGAACCTGTCGAAGCCGGTCACGACCCCCGAGGAGATCGCTCAGGTACGGAACCGAGCCGCCCGCTGCAGGTCGGAGCGGCAGAACCGGGTCCATCACTGTTCGACGCTTCACAGGTCGCCACAATCTCAGCCAACGGAGACGTGGAGATCGGAACCATCATCTCCAACGCCATGAAGAAGGTCGGCCGCAAGGGCGTGATCACCGTCAAGGTTTGTCAGAGCGAGCGATGGCTTCTTCTCCTCTGTCGGGTGAAACGTGTCCAACTCACCCGGTTCTCTCTGGAACCTCTCAGGACGGAAAAACTCTGCATGACGAGCTGGAGATCATCGAGGGCATGAAGTTCGACCGCGGCTACATCTCTCCTTACTTCATCAACACTGCCAAAGGTGACTCATCAGACCTCCTATGACGAATGGCGGTAACGTCACACGGTGTGGACGCCGCGTGCTGATTGGCCGCCTTGCTCTCCCCCCGCTGCAGGTCAGAAGTGTGAGTTTCAGGACGCCTACCTGCTGCTGAGCGAGAAGAAGATCTCCAGCGTGCAGAGCATCGTCCCCGCCCTGGAAATCGCCAACCAGCACCGCAAACCGCTGGTGATCGTGGCGGAGGACGTGGACGGAGAGGCTCTGAGCACTCTGGTTCTCAACAGGTGGGTTCCTTCACCGCCGTTCCGTTGGCGCCGTGCGGGTCGAGCGCTCACCGTATCGCTGTGTCTTCCAGGCTGAAGGTGGGGCTGCAGGTGGTCGCCGTCAAAGCGCCCGGCTTCGGGGACAACAGGAAGAACCAGCTGAAGGACATGGCCGTGGCCACCGGGGGCACCGTAAGTCCCGTCTCGGCAGCTGTCTTCGTCCCCGTGGACCCTCGGGTTAAAGTCGCCCTCCTTTCTGTCTGCAGGTGTTCGGGGACGAGGCTCTGGGCCTGGCCCTGGAGGACATCCAGCCCCACGACTTCGGGAAGGTGGGCGAGGTGCAGATCACCAAGGACGACACGCTGCTGCTGAGGGGCGGCGGCAGCCCGGCCGACGTGGAGCGGCGGGCGGCCGAGATCGCAGAGCAGCTGGATAACACCACCAGCGACTACGAGAAGGAGAAGCTCAACGAGCGGCTGGCCAAGCTGTCGGACGGCGTAGCCGTGCTCAAGGTGAGTCCGGGGGAAGGTCTGAGGTCTCGGGGGCAGCGGCAGGGGTGTGTGTGTGTGTGTGTGTGTGACAACGTGTGTCTTCTGTTTTCAGGTGGGCGGGACGAGCGACGTGGAGGTGAACGAGAAGAAGGACCGAGTGACGGACGCTCTGAACGCCACTCGCGCGGCGGTGGAGGAGGGCATCGTGCCCGGGGGGGGCTGCGCCCTGCTGCGCTGTGCCCCCGCTCTCGACGCCATCAAACCCGCCAACGCCGACCAGAAGATCGGTGAGTCCAGATCCGCTTCGGACCGGTTCTGTTCCGTTCTGAGATCAATCAGTTTCTGGGAGGTTTGTCTGTAGTTGCTGGCTTCAGACGACCTTCCAAGGACTTTGGGTCCAGCTTGGACCAGTTGGTTCAGGATCCATTGAAAACATGGTGCTCCTCCAGACTGGTGCTGGATTAAGTGTAATGTTTTATGGGTTGTAATTCCCTGTTCCATCCTGGTTTTAACGTGTCTGTATCAGTCCCAATCTGGTCTTGACCTGGTCTCAGACGTAAATCTGTTCGAGTCCAGACTTGCAGACTGTTGAAACCCATTCCTGGGTCGGCCGTGGACTAGTTTTACTTTGGTTTTGAAGTGGTTCTTGATCATTCAAAGGTCTATCGAGACCTGAAACGTTCTAACCTGTAACGTGGCGCTCTCCGCTCCTCAGGCGTGGACATCATCAGACGGGCGCTGCGTATTCCCGCCATGACCATCGCCAAGAACGCTGGCGTGGAGGGTTCCCTGGTGGTGGAGAAGATCCTGCAGGGGGGCGCCGAGTTGGGCTACGACGCCCTGCAGGGCGAGTACGTCAACATGGTGGAGAAGGGCATCATCGACCCCACCAAGGTACGACCAGGCAGCCAATCACATCGCACTGTTGGCAACGTCAAAGTAATCAGTAACTCGGCTACAGTTCCTTCACTGGGCGCCTGGCTGTCTCCCTGCTTGTGTGAGCGTTAGCGTTAGCCTGTAGCCGCGCCTGGCGGTTAGCCTTTGTTTAGCGTCTGACAGCGTCTCGTCTCTGCAGGTTGTGAGGACGGCGCTGCTGGACGCCGCCGGAGTGGCGTCTCTGCTGTCCACCGCCGAGGCCGTCGTCACGGAGATCCCCAAGGAGGAGAAGGAGATGCCCGGAGGCATGGGCGGCATGGGGGGGATGGGAGGGATGGGAGGGGGCATGGGCTTCTAAACCCCCCACCCCGAGACTCTGTACAGACTGAGACGGGCAGGTTGGACCGGACAGACGAAGCTCCGCCCACCCAACTGTCCACGCTGGAGCCGCGAACGGTCGCAGTGACCGGGGACGATGAGAGTCGAGTGCAGTCCTCACAGCCCCCTGCCACGCTGACATCGTCACGGAAACGTCACAGTGCGATCACAAAACGACATCCCCAACCGGCCGGGCTTCGTGTTGACGTCATGCTGGCGTCACCTTAGCATGACGCTAGCTTGATGCTCACCTCAAATTACAGAATCATCAGAGATTCATCAGAAACCAATCAGTCATTGGACCAGAACACAGTTTATTCTGAATGTAACAAGTTTACTTTTTTATAACCTTGAGTTTTTTTGTTTTTTTTTTTCTTTCCAACCTTAAAAATTTTGAAAATCTGCAGAGAAGTCTTGCTTTTCCCCTGAAGTGTTTCTGGTTACGATGTCTCGTGTACATGACCTTCCAGACCATCCATCTCACAGACATACTGTTCAGACTTTCTTCGTCTCGTCTGTCCTCGATGTCTCACACTAAATGTCACGTTGACTCGGATAGCGGAAGTTTTTCCAGACATGCTAACGTGCACCGCGGCTAGCTGAGAGATGTGTCCTGGGGGGCGGGGCTTCAGTGTCTTTATTTGTGGTCTTGTTTTTGTTAATCTTTGATAATTTTTTTTTTTTATATCCATGTGCTGATCAGTGAATTAAAGAGGTTTTGTTGCAGATGTTGGAATGGTTCAGTCTCTGAGCAGCCAGCAGGGGTGCCTGTCCCATTTTCTTTGTTTTCTAATTTAATAAATTCACCTTCTGATGGGTTTGTCAGTGTTGACTGGAAACACTCATCACACACTCTCATCTCAGTGCCTCAAAAGCAGCAGCAAACACAGCGTCTAACATTCACTTCACACAAATCTGTTCAATCAAACCTGACTGCAGTGATTTCAAGAGGTCATAAATATTTTGCTCATTTTAATATTTAGCAAAGTGATTATTAACGGGTTTTGAGTTCAGAGTCATGTCCAGAATCGTCTTTCTGCTTTGGTCTGTGCAGCAAAAGCAGCTCCATAAACTGTCCATAGTCTGCCTGTTCCCCGTTTCCATGACGATTCAAGTGAATACTCATTTTTGCATTTGTGTTTCAGAAAAGTGAGTATCACATGACTGTCAAGTGATGTCTGTCTCCACGGTAACAGCAGAAACACTGAAAATGATATATCATGTTTGCATTCACACGCAAAAGGAGAAGAGTAAGTTTGATTTTTATTATGACTGAACTCTGAAACTACCAGGACCAGGAGAATCTGGAGTGGGAGTCATGACACGCTGGAGGAAACCATTGTTTTCAGTGTCTCCGAGCTCCGTTGTCGTGGAAACGAACCTCGAAACGCCACAAAGGTTTTAGTGTTTTTGCTTGAAGCCGTTGCTGTTTAAACAAGGCTCAGATTCTGAGGATGCAATGTGAGCAGCCAGGGTCCAGGTCTCCTCTTCAGGGTTCTGACTTCCTGTTTCACAGCTGTGACCTGTGACCTGTTCCTAAATCTGTAGCTCTTGGTCCAGCATGTGAGTGCTTTGCCTTTCTTCCATCCACATCTTGTCCTCAATCAACCTTCATGATTTTAACATCAGACAGCGGCTCATCTTGAGGTCGGCGGAGGGGAAACAGAGGGCGGGACGAGTTCTGGACAGAACCGTCTACACTGATTGTGTCCTGGACTGTCATTATTTTAGTGTAAATGCTAAACATTTCATTTAGAAATAGTTTGCTTTGACTCCATCCATTCATCGGTTTTTGGATTTGTGCTGAATTTCCCTCAGTGAGCAGACGTGGGCTTTGTTTTATACAGACCTCTGTGAACGTGCACTTTTGCTCGTGTTTCATAAGTTTGGATTCTTGTGCTTTCTAACATTGTAGCTGTTTCGAGAAATGTTGCCCAACAGAGTTTCATTGGAGATCTTGCAGTGACGATAAAGCTTCTTAATCCTAATCTTGTTGAGCTCTGTGTAACTTCAGCCGTGAAAGGAGCTGATGGCTCCCTGCTCTCATTCATATTCAATAAACAGCATGATATTCTTTGGTTGCTACTTTAACTTCATATATATAGTCTCTGGATAACTATCTAAAGATTGAAAAATAATCTAACATATCTCTAAAATAATTGAATTACTGTTCTTAAATGTATAATTACTGGCAGCAGATCTTGCTGAAGGTAGAATCAATGCTGGTTTTTGTTTTTTGGGGGACGTCTGATTGAGATTGAATAAATCCTGGTCTGGAGCAGAGAGCTGCACAGAATAAATCTCCACGGTAACTGATGTCAAAACGCGACCCACTTTCCTCCATCCCGCTTTAGAGCAACCAGATCATGGATAAGTTTATCCAGGATAGAGATCCCGACTTAACCTCTGATCTTGATTTTATGCAACAGGCCTCTATTGTTGTTCACATCCTGTCGTTTACAGCGTGTTGTTTACAGCCTGTTGTTTAGTGTGTTGTTTACAGCCTGTTTACAGCGTGTGGTTGTGAGAATGAAAACAGGACCACTCAGGACTTGAAGTGACTTTATAGAAATCTAAGCTCGTGTGTTGAACTGCATCAGGAACTGAAGCTCCGCCCATTCCGTCCGTTACCATGACAATGTCAACATTGACAAACAAATGTCACATCTTGTATACAAACATTTTTAAAATTTGCAAAGAGAGCAAAGAGAATAAAAGATAAAACAAGTTTTTTCTCTCCTTGAAGCGAGTGAGCCCAGTGAAGAGTGAAGACAGAAAAGAAGTTCAGATCATCTATTTAAATATTTAAATACATTTTTTTGCGGTTCCGCTCTTGCTGGAGGGGCGTGGCCCCAGTTTGAGTGACAGACTCAGGTTACACCCGGACAGTAGAGGGGGCGGGGCTTAGAGCCAGGCCACGCCCCCTGGGCGCACTCAGTTCTCCAGGAAGAGAAAAATCTGAACTCAGATCAGAAAATCAGTGAAACAGGAAGACAAATAAAGATTTGGTGCCTTAAAAAAGCTTCCCAGCTGTGAGTCACATGGAGCAATAATACAAAACATTTATAAAAAAGGACTTTAAACGCTCCTGCTGACTTTTTTTATTATTAACTTCTGCTTGTTGAACAAACTCATTTGGCTCTTTTTTCACACCGTTAACACTGTTCTGTTGGAGTACCACCAAACGACGATTGTACCCAAGCTGCTCGAACACACTGTGAAGGTTTACACCTGTGGGGGGCGCGGGAATGGTAGTGGGGGTGTCAGAAGAGCAAGAAGTGGACATCAAGGCACTGGACACGGTGCAGACGATTGGGGGGAATCACAGATTGAATCTGACCCGGTCCATGGTGGGTCGGCCGGAATCCCCCAAGACCCGTCTCACTAACACAGAGGCATCAAACCTATGACCCTCCCCCTCCCACCACCCCCAAAAAAACCCAAAAGCTCTACCCTGCGAGTCTTATTCAAAAAGTTACATTTTCAGTGGCGTCGTCGGGTAAATAGGACCTGATACAGAGGAGGTCAGACCTGCGACCCACCCGCAGGGTCGGCGATCACACTGTTCCACACTGCTAGCATAGCATAGCATCGGGCTAACAGCGGCAGATGGCTCAACCTTAAACCATCGTATTATTATTATTATTATCATTATTATTATTACCATCGTTCCATATGATTCCATTAGACTTCATGTTTTTGTCGGTGTCTCCATGTTTCACCGTCTGTCACGTAAAAAATAGCATCACGTAGAAAATGAACCCATTCCTCATTTCTAAAAACTTCGGACCGCGCTCCGCCTGACGCAGCAGCTCCGCCCCTTCTCCGTCAGTGCTGGTTTCCGTGGTTTCAGGGTTTTAAATCAGAGTAAAAATAGTGCAAGGCTCGGCTCGGGATGCAGCCGCGGGCTGGACGTTGTGCTTCAGCTGTGAGGAAGTGATTGAGCACCTGCTCAGGTGAGTCTTCAGGTTCGGTCTTTACAAGATCAAGTCACAGATTTGGTGCAACAAGAAGAAAAAGTTGAAGATTATTAGTTAAAAATGGCTTTTATAGCTCCGTGGAGGCAGGAGTACCAAGGTCGCTTTGGATGGAAGCACCTGTGAGGAGGAGAGAGGAGTATATATAGGGGCCGCTGCAGGTCCTGAGGGGGTCCTGAAGGGGTCCACACCCCCCCACCCCCATCCCCACCCCTTCAGGGACAGACTGCAGAAAACACACACGGCTGTGAAAGAAACTGGAGGTAGGAGGTCGGAGACTCGGGTTGGAGTTTCAGAAGATGCCTGAGTCCTCTGAGCCGATTAGAGGGTCCGGAGGAGTTCCTGGATATCCGGGACCCCAGGGGCCGGCACCAGACCCACTCATCATCGGGGTTGGGGGGGCTGCCTCAGCAAGGAGTCTGGGGAGGAACCACAGGAGCTGCAAGGGGAGCAGAAAGGCATCAACAGAATCAGATAGACACACAGATCAGCGAGTGGCTGTGGGACCCTCCCACAGGTTCATCCTACCGCTGTGGTCCAGGGTCTGGGCCTTAGCTCCTCGAGACAGCAGCTCCTGGACCGCCTGCTTCAGACCGCTGCGAGATGCCAGTTGGAGGGGGCTGCAGGAGGAGGAGCAGGGGGCGGAGCTTAGAACACACAACCTTTAAATACGCTAAAAAATAATTAAAAAAAATCACCCTCACTCTTAAATGGTGGTATCTGGATCATGCAAGCTCTACCAAAGACCTGAGAGTCTGAGGGCCTCTACCAGGATTCTGAGGTCCTCTACCACGGATGTTTTCATGTTCTGTGCAATATCTCAATTAAGCCACAAACAGAGTGGATCCTGTAGGACTGGGCAGAACTACAACTCCTGACAGACCAGCACTCTCCCTGGGGCAGGATCAGAATGCCTTTTTATTTGTCCCGTGTCAGCTCCTGTAGCTATGTGACTTGGTGTCGTTACTCCTGGTTGTCATTGAGCTATGAATCTGTCCATTGTAGTCCCAGACCACTACAAAAAGGATCAGTATATGTCAGTCCAGGATCACCCCAGACCTGATCCAGGACCTATAAATCCCGTCTGCTGCGACTGAAACCAGAGCAGATCAGGACAGATTTCTTTAGCTGGTCCTCAAGACTCCGGTTCTGTTCTCTGTACCGCACCGTGTGTTTCCACAAGTCTCTATGTGTGTGTGTGTGTGTGTGTGTGTGTGTGTGTGTGTGTGTGTGTGTGTGTGAGACTCTTGAGTCTCAGCTTGTTTCCTTTTAAATGAGAATCATTTGTTACTTTATTTGAGTGGTTAGTTCTTAGTTACTCAGGTAGTACTTTAGTTACTGAGTTACTGGCGCAGTGTGAAGTTATGACACTTTTGCGGCTGTTTCACACGACGATGTTCAGATACTCACGTCTGCAGCGCCGCGTTGGTGGCGTCGATGAGCGCCGCGTCCAGAAGCTTCTCCAGGATCAACAACACACACTCCTCTTTCCCCTGCAGGAGACACACACACACACACACACACACACACACACACACACACACACACACACACACACACACACACACACACACACACACACACACACACACACACACACACACACACACAACATAAAACATCCTCAGCACCATTTTGTGTGAACCTCCAGGTGGTTGAAACAAATACACCGAAACAAGGGCAGACTGGGGTGGAGCCCCCTGGAGGACACCTACATTACTGCAGGCCAGGTGAAGGGCAGAGTTTCCATCTTTGTCAGTCAGAGCAATGCTGCTGCAGCTCAGCAAGACCCCTACACACACACACACACACACACACACACACACACACACACACACACACACACACACACACACAGTTAGTGTAAACATACGCAAACACAGCAAACGCATGCAAACACATGTAAAGTTACTGTAAATAAACGCACGCACGCACGCACGCACACACACACACACACACACACACACACAGTACCCAGAGCGCCGACTCGGCCTTTTCCAGCTGCCATCATCATTGCGGTGCGACCCGAGTCATCCACAGCATCCACTGGTGCATCATGGGAGAGAAGCAGCTGGACACAGTCCACGTGTCCAGCAAACGCCGCGGCGTGGAGAGGAGTCCTGTGGGAGACACGGGGGGGGGGGGGGGGGGGGGGCTGTCAAACTCGCGCCGTGCACGGCGGCTGCACGGCGGCTGTCCCGCCGTCTCACCTGCCCTTGGAGTCCCTGCATCCGGCGATGTCCGAGCCCATGGCCTCCAACAGCAGCGACGCACACGCCTCGTGGTCGTTCATGCTGCCGGGGCGACAACAGAGAGCAGTTAGCGACACCCGGCCGGGTGAGGGAGTGAACGCAGAGTGAGGCGGCGGGCGACTCACACAGCACAGTGCAGGGGGGTGAACGGGTTTCCATCAATACAGCGACAACCTCTCTGCTCCAGAAGAACCTCCACACAGGAATCGTGACCTGCAGCCACCAGGGGGAGCTGTTCACGTGTCTGTGAAGGGTGTGTGTGTTCACGTTTGTGTGTGTGTACTGACCGCAGTAACAGGCCCAGTGCAGCGGCGTGTACCCGCCGTGGTCCTTCAGGGGGGGCGGGGCCGGCAGCTCGGAGCAGGCGATGCCGAGCAGCTCGCTCAGCCAGGCGGCGTGGCCGCGGGCGGCCGCCAGGTGGATGGCGGTGCGTCCCTGCGAGTCTCCCAGCAGCACGGACGCCTCCTGCTCCAGCAGACACTGGATACACTCCTCCTGAGCACAGAGCAGCTGCACCGCAGCGCGGACAGGCGGCCGGGTCAGTCGCCGGGCGACCGGCGTCGGGTCGGCGGCGCCCGTCGTCTCAGACTCACCCCGAGGTGCAGCGCCGTCATGCCCTGGCGGTCCGCCAGGTTCACGTTGGCTTCCCTCTCCAGCAGCAGAGACACGGAGTCCACGTGACCTCCGGCCACCGCCAGCATGAGAGGAGTCCTGCAGGACCAGGTCAGAGGTCAGAGGTCAGGGAGGTCAGAGACCCCCGGAGAGACCAAGAGCGGACCACTCACTGTCCCTGAGAGTCCACTGCGTCGAGGAGCTCCGCACCGTCTGGGTCGTCCAGCAGGAGACGCACACACGTGGTGTGACCGTTCAACACTGTAGGGCGGAAACAGGGCGGAGTCAGACATAGGGGGCGTGGCCAGAAACATCAGGGGCGGGGTTAATGTCAGGGATAAACACACAATATAGAGCTTTCTGAGCTCACCTGCCAGGTGCACCGTGGAGCGCCCGTGCTGCTGGTCAGTGCAGCACGGCGACGCCCCCTGGCTGAGGAGAGTGTGGACACACTCTGCGTGTCCCTGCAGGGCCGCCAGCGCCAGAGGAGTCCTGCCCGCCTCGTCCCCCCGGTCCACGTCCCCCCGGTCCCGGTCCCTCTGCAGCAGGACCTCCAGGGCCTGAGCGTGGCCGTGGTACGCCTGCAGACAACAGGTGAACGAACAGGTAAACAAGCAGGCAGTATTTGCATCTGTGAGAGTAATGGAGTATTTGTGGGATACTCACTGCCAGGTGCAGCGGGCTCTGGACCTTCAGGGCCTCCTGGTCGTCATAGTGACCGTCATCTCTGTCCAGCAGCTGCAGGTCCAACAGTCCACCATCAGAGTCTGTGTGCGTGTGTGTGTGTGTGTGTGTGTGTGTGTGTGTGTGTGTGTGTGTGTGTGTGTGTGTGTGTGTGTATTCTGACCAGCTGCAGGCACTGTCTGTGTCCGTACGCGGTGGCGTAGTGGACTGCACTGTATCCCTGGTGGTCCCGGAGGGACGCGGTGGCTCCGCTCTGCAGCAGGAACTCCAAACATCTGCGGCAGGAATCCAGCATTTAGTTACTTTTAGTTACAGATTACTGAAAGGTAAAAGTTACTGAGGAGCGTCTGACGGTAGTTTGACTACATCCTCTGCATGAATCCATGTTACTCTTCGTCTACCTCTAGCTAGCTCATCCAACCTGTGTGCGTGCGTGCGTGCGTGTGTGTGTGTGTGTGCGCGCGGTGTTCACACTCACAGCCCCGCCTCCTTCTCCCGCTCTGCCTGGACGCCATCACTCTCTGGCTCCAGAGCCACACGCCGCCTGCAACACACACACACACACAAACACACACACACATTAAAACACAAGCGTGTACACACACACATACACACACACACACACACACACACACACACACACTGAAGGGGACCTGTGGGAATCGAACTTGGGAACTCTGACCTGCGCTCCAGGTCGGAGGCAGCAGCGTAGTGCAGCGCAGAGCGCCCCCACTGGTCGGTGACGTTAATGCTGCTGCCACAGCCTGCAAGAGTCTGAAGGCAGGACAGGTGACGACTGGCAGCAGCGTAATGGAGAGGAGTCCTGTGGGGGGGTGAAGAAACAGCTCGTCTTCAAACGGTAACACTTACTTCTGAGGGATTTTATATCATACTGCATGCATTTATGCTTTCATGTTTATATATGTTCAACACTGCATCTTTCCAACAAGACAAACAGAACCTTGAAGAACTCGACTCACCTGCCACAGTTGTCTGTCCGGGTGTGATCAGCTCCACTGCTCAACAGCAACTTCACACACTGAACATTACTATAACGCCCCAACACACACACACACACACACACACACACACACACACACACACACACACACACACACACACACACACACACACACACACAGTAATCAGATTACAAACCCACAGCGGAGGAGAACAGTAACTTTAGTTATACTGGGCTACACTGTACAGCTGATGCTAATGCTACACTCTATTGGCTAACTGATGCTAACTCTTCACCATACTGGCTAACTGATGCTAATGCTACACCATTAGGTAAAACATCTTCTTACACACTGTCGGTAGCAGTATTCTCAACAAGTAAACCACAAACACAATCCAGTTAGCTGAGGCTAATGTGGCTAATGTTCAACATTGATGCTAATATAAAGACACTGAGATGACATGATGAGAAGGTCACAGCTCCACCTGCTGGACACTCACCCTCCAGCGGCGGCGGCGTGGAGACACGTCCGACCCAGACTGTCAGGAGTGTCAATGTGGAACCCTGTGAGGAGGACGGGGGAGGGGGAGGCTCTGAATGAGAATCAGCGCTTGGTCCAGTTTGTATGTTCAGACTTATGTTCTCCAGAGGAGCAGAGGTGGGCGGAGGTCTCGACCCAGCATTCAAGACCTCCACCCGGCGGAGACTGTGTGGCTACCTGGGGACAGCAGCCTGTCGAAGCAGTCGGAGTGAGCGTTGAGCACAGCCAGGTGCAGAGGAAGCATTCCCAGGACGCCTCTCCTGTGGACACACACATGATCACTGTACAGGGTCTGGAGGTCCTGGAGGGCCTGCGGGGCCTGGAGCCCTCCTGGGGGGCCTGCAGCTGACCTGGTGCAGTCCGCTCCGCTGGTGATCAGCGTGTGGATGAGCAGTTCGTGGCCGTAGCGTGCGGCGATGTGCAGAGGAGTGTTCCCGTCTTTGTCAACGCTGTCGATCTCACTGCCTGGAACAGGAAGAGAGAAACTTAACCAGAACCAAACTAGTGAGGAACCACAGCTTAACCAGATCCTGGTTAATATCAGGTGGAAAGGTTCGACCCAAGGCTCACCATTCTGGATGAGGGTCCGAGAGCGAGCGAAGCGTCCCTGAACCGCCGTCAGGTGAAGAGGAGTCTTCCCGTCCCGACTCTGAGGTTAGACCACAACTCTGGTTACCGCCCATCAACTAACCCGACTGACTAACAAGAAACCAAACTACCAGTCCACCCCTCCGCCAACCCAACTCACGACCAGCAAACCAAAAGATCAGGGACCAGGCCCACAGACCCCCAGGGAACCAGTACCTGCAGGTTGACCTGGGCCCCGTTGTGGACCAGGACTTCCAGGCACAGCGCTCCATGGGTGGAGGCGGAGGCTAAGTGCAGCGGGGTGGAGCCTTTGTTGTTGGTCTGATTGATGGCGGCGCCGAAGTCGATGAGTTCGCTGACGACCTGAACCTGACCGTTGAAGCACGCCACATGGAGCGGCGTGTTCCCGTAGGCGTTGGACTCATCAATCTGCGGCAAGCGCACGAAGACACGGAGACATGAAGGCGTGGAGACTGGAGACGGTGTTGAAAGCATCCGGTGACTCGGTGAACTGACCTCCACGCCCAGGCTCACCAGGTGTGTGACCACGTCCATCCGGCCGCCGGCCGCCGCCGAGTGCAGGGCCGTGTAGCCCCTCTTGTCCTTACAAGCGATCTCGGCACCCTGACTGAGCAGCAGGCGCACCACGTCCAGGTGACCTGGGGTGAGGGAGGGGGCGGAGGTCTTTCTAATGTAACCGAGTAATCAGATTACAATGCAGTAGTTGGTACTCACCCATGAAAGAAGCCCAGTGAAGAGCTCGGACGTCTTTCTTATCGAAGGCATTGACGTTAGCTCCTTTAGCTAGCAGCAGGTTCACCATCTGACACACACACACACACAGGTGTTGATGTACATTTCGTGCGGTGTCGCAGGGGGAGCGTTTGTGCGCCGCGGTACCTCGGCGTGCCCGTTGAGGGCGGCGTGGTGCAGCGCGGTGCGCCCGCCGCGGTCCGACACGTTGACGCTGCTCAGCAGCGGGATGATGACCTCCGCGCAGCGCAGAGCGTTCTTGGCGGCGGCCACGTGAAGCGGCGTCTGCCAGTTCTTGTCTCGCACGTTGATGTCCGCCGAGTGTCGGATCAGAACCCGCACGGTGTCCTGGAGGGGGTGGGGGGGGTCAAAGGTCATCAGAACCACAGAACCACGAAGGGTGAGGGAAAAGTTGCAGAGACTCACCGGACTGCGGGACGCCACGGCTCGGTGCAGCGGCGTCCACCACATGCTGTCCTTCGCATTGACCCGAGCTCCTGGGGGGTAACAGGGACACTGGGGGGGGTTAGAGGACAAACACGCCAAACTCGGGATCTGGCTCTGCTCTGGGATCAGATCTTACCGGACAGGATGAGCAGTTCGGTGACCTCGGCGTTCCCCAGGAAGGCGGCGGCGTGCAGCGGCGTCCGCTTCTCGCAGTCCTGAAAGCAGAACCATCAGAAGAGTTGGAACGTGAAGACAAATCGAGCCTGTTCCTGCTGAACGTCCAGCCGACACAGAGACCCGGACGCTCCGAGACGTGTCTAAGACCACACTTTGAATTCCAAAACATCGTGCAGTGATTCTATCTGTGTGTCTCTGTTTCTATGCATGTTTCTGTGTGTGCATTTCAGCGTGTGTTTGTGTATGTGTATGTGTGTGTGTCTCTGTTTCAATGTGTTTCTCTTTCTGTGAGTGTGTGTGTGTGTGTGTGTTTCAGTGTGTGTGTGTGTCTCTGTTTCAATGTGTGTATTTCTGCTTGTGTTTCAGTTTCAGTGTGTGTTGTTCTGAGTCAAGTTCTCATGACCAACATGGAGAACCAGTTTTCATTCTGAGGATGTTTAACATTTCTGGGAGTATTTTTTTCTCTTTGTTTTTCAGCTGGAGTAGTTCTCGTGGTGTGTGCGTGCATGTGTGTGTGTGTGTGTGTGTGTGTGGTAGGGAGAGGGGGGTGTCTGGGGGTGTGTGTGTAACTCAAACTCTCTGCGTGATTGGTTGGGTTTTTTGCAGTGTACAGATAAAACATTTGTTTATATTTCCTATTTCCTGTGTGTGTGTGTGTGTGTGTGTGTGTGTGTGTGTGTGTGTGTGTGTGTGTGTGTGTGTGTGTGTGTGTGTGTGTGTGTGTGTGTACCAGAGCATTGATGTCCTCAGACTTGTAGATCAGCATTCGGATCTCCTCGGAGTCTCCACTGAAGATGGCCTGTATGAGAGGAGGCTGCAGACAGCAGGCGGAAGTCAGAACCTCAGCAGAGCCTCCCACATTCAGTGACCTTTGACCTTATAACCTTTACGTTTCTCGTTTTCTCTCTTTGACATCAGTCGAGTTTAATGATTTTGATCCTGAACTTCATTTGAAACCTTTGTTAAAACACTTTGATCTTCTCTGCCTTTACTTCCTGTTTGTGACAACTTGTTTCTACGGAAACGTCAAAGAGGAAGTCACCTCAGAGCAGCGGTGTTTCACTTCTGCAACACACACACACACACACACACACACACACACACACACACACACACACACACACACACACACACACACACACACACACACACACACACACACACACACACACACACACACACTCTCTTCCTCATGGTGTTGTTCCTGTTCTGAACTTGGTCATCAAACATCATCAATTCGTTTCCTTTATCGAACTCAGAGAAACGATTTGAATTTTCATCTTAAAATTTCGATGAAGCTTCGAGGAGTTTGAAAGAACCGGATGAAACTCATCAAAGTTCCATGAAATTTAAGGTTTAAACATTTTCATGGAACATTTAAATGGAATGAAAGGGAACGAGACTCAGTGAGACCTAATGAGGCTTTATGAGAGCCGACGATAACTCAAAACTCGAGATAGAACTCCAGGAACTTCGTTGAATTTGAATTCCACTGGAACTCCTCGAAATTTGAAAAACCTCGTCAAAGCTCAGAAGCGATTTGTTGCCCCTGAAAGTCTTAACACAGTTTGAAGAAACTGAATTCCCTTCTTCCTCTCATCGGCAGTGAGCTTTTAGAGGATTTGAAAGCTGGAATTTCCTGTTTCAGTATCGACGACTCGTCAGTTCAGAGCGTGTCTCATGTTCAGGTGAAATGTTCAACCTGCGAACCGAAGACCAAAAGAACCGACAACCCAACGACCCTGAGACCAGACAACCTGCTCACGTCTCCTCTTTCGCAAGGTTAAAAAGACCGAACACGTCCTCTGACATGATGCACTGGTCACTGGCATCAGGGAAAGTACTCGAGTACCTGCTGAGTTCTGCCCAGTTCTACACTGGAAGACCCAGAAAGAGAACATCTCAGATACTTGAAGAATTTCTGCTTTTAATCAGAATCCGACTCCTTAATGTTTCCGTGTAGAACAAACAGAGCTGCTCAGACTCCGTGGAAGAATAAAGACTGTTTCATAAAAGTTCACATGATGAGGGATGGAGTAATCAGATTACATTGGTACTTTGCGGAAGCAGCGGAGCAGGAAGTTTATCCTAACGGTCCAGCGCGCCTCAGAACCACAATCTGACACCAAATCAGCTCATTTCACTGCTTTAATTCGCGCTCCGCGCCTCATTTCTTTATTCCGTCTGTCACTCCCACTTTTATTTTGTAGTTTTCTGCAGCTTAATGAGCAGAATCTGCCGGGATGGGACCCAGATCCTCCCCGGGGCCACGGCCCGGCTCTCCCGGGACCACGGTTCGGTTCTCCCGGTCGCAGGATAGGCTATCAGCGGCTAACGCTCCTACCTGCTCGGCCAGTTTGAGGACCGCCATCTCCGGCTGTGCTCCGGCCGGACATCCACCTCGTCCTCCCGCGGGCTGGGCGGAGCAGCGGCGGCGCTCCGGAGCCGCTCTCTAGCGGCACCGCGGTGAGGGAGGCCGGGCCGGGCTCGGGGACCGTCAGCCCCGCTCCTCAGACGCTATCTGCGGCGACGCTGCTCGGCAACGTTCGGCGGCCGCTCGGAGCCTCCGAGGCGGGGGAGGCGGGCGGGGAGCCTCCGGCGTGAACAACCCGCATCCACGACCGCTGCGGCCGGCTGTGCGCTGCGGAGGTCCCGGCCGTCTCTCCGGGCCATGCGCCGGCCTGAGAGGCGAGTTTCTTCCCGGCGCGCCGAGCCTCGAAGCTCCGGAGAGGCAGCGAGCTGCAGGCACAGGAAGAGATGCAGAAGAGCCGCTTCCTCCGCCGCATCCGAGCGCAGCTGCAGCTGCGGCCGCCTCCCTGCTGCCCTCCTCCGGCTGCACCGCGGCGGCACAGCGGCCTCCAGCTCCGCTCCGGGCCGGGGAGAGAGGACCGCGGCGGGGAGGCGCAAAAAGACTGAAATCATGCACAAAAACACTGGAAACACACACACAAAAAAAAAACCCCACTGGAAATAAGAGTGGAAAGACACACAAAATTAATGAAAATATACACAAAAACACTGGAAACACACACAAAATAACTGAAAATATACACTAAAAGACTGAAATCATACCTATAAAGACTGGAAACACACAAAAAAAACATGGGAAATAAGACTGGAAACACGAAATGAAAGAAAATATACACAAAAGACTGGAAACACACAAACCCCTTGGAAATAAGACTGGGACCACAAAAAGACTGAAAATATACACAAAAAGACTTGAAACACACAAAAGGCTGAAATCATGCACAAAGCACTGGAAACAGACTGAAAAAGACTGGAAATATAAAAAATATCTAAAACAAATAGACTGGAAACATACACAAGAAAAACTGGGAACACAGACTGAAAATCAACACAAAATGACTGAAAACTTCAAAAAATAGACCAGAAACACGAAAAGATTGGACACACAAGAATACCTAAAACATACAGTAAGAGACACACAAAAGTAATGGAAACACACACACACACAGTCCATTTGGAGGACACCCAGACAGAGGAATCTTCACAGGATGTTTTCGTCCCAGATCTCCATTTATATTCAGGAGATGTAACCATGACACACACACACACACACACACACACACACACACACACACACACACACAGTGTGTAAACTGCGTAGTTGTGTTGAGATAAACATGAGCAGCTGATGGAGGCCAGATAAAAACAGGAAGCGACATGTTGCTGGTGCAGAATCTGGGTCATGTGTGCGTGCTTGCACAGCGAGCGTGCATGTTTTCTCCTGCAGAGCAGACGACGCCTCCATCGAGGGCCAAACGCGCCACACATCTTCATCTTCATCATGGCTGCTGAGCCAGACGATCTTCTGATAAACACACCAAGTTGTTCTCTGATGTGACGGCTGGCAGTCATGTCGCTTCGTTCTTCATACAACCGCAGGTTGTGGAGTGTGTGCGTGTGTGTTGGAGGGTGAAGAAATGAAAAACTTTTCAGGGTTTTTATACACAAACATTTTATTTGGTTAAATAACTCAACATTGGATCAGAAGGTTTTTGTGTGGGAGCAACAGAACTAGCAAGAATCAAATAAAAAATTACGAACAGACTTAACTCTCCAAAAACCCTAATCAAAACAGAGGGGCGGGGCATAGAGGGCGGGGCATAGGGGGCAGGGCCTGGTAGAGAGGGTGGGGGCGGGGTCAGCTACACCACGTACTCCAGCTCATAGCGTACGAAGACGTTTTTGTCGTCGTTGTAGACTTGCGGGTAGTGAGCAATCAGAGCGTCCTGAGAGCCGATGTAGATGGAATTGTAGATTTTCCAGTACACATCTCGAACCTTCCGAGCTGGATGGAACAGACCCTGAAGGAACAGACACAACAGACCTGAAGGGCCACACTCTGAAGGAACAGATACCACAAAAGGAACAGACAACAGACCTGAAGGAACAGACCCAGCAGTGTGTATCTGCTGCTTTTCTGTCCTCAGGTGTCACGGGGTAGCTGTTGTCATGGTAACGCGATCACATGGGGGCGAAGGGGCGCACTCACCTGGAGGCAGTACTGCAGCATGCGGCAGGGTCCGATGGCGACGCGCAGCCCCTCCAGAGCGCCCATGACGGCCTGGATGACGTGCGGCGACGTCTCGAAGACGTTGGGCCAGACGTAGTTCAGGAGGTGGTTGAGCGAGTCCTCGCAGCCGAAGCCGTAGACGCCCAGAGACATGTGCTGCACCACGGCGCTGGCGGTCTGTCGGTGAACCAGGTCTCTGCGGGGAGAGAAGGGGGAGGGGCAGACGGTCACCTGCTGCCGCGGTCACCTGCCGACAGTAATCTGGATACTTCCTGCTCACCTGTCCATCAACGCGTCCTCCAGCAGCGGCGTGACGGCGTAGATGTAATCTTTGCCCATCTCTCCGATGTACTCGAACAGGAAGGAGAGGGATTTCAGGACGCCGTTCTGCACATTGAGCTCGGGGACGCGGTACTCGTTCATGAGCGCCGGCAGCACGGTGAACGGCGAGCAGGTCTCGGCCACGATGGCGATGGCCACGGTGGTGCAGACCCTGTTCTGACGCTCCTGCACCTTCAGGTTGTTGAGCAGTGTTGCCAGGACGTCATGAGGGCTGAAGGATGACAGGTGTTAGACAAAAGGACGTGTTCGAGACAGTTTTCACGTGGCGATGACGGAGGTGGCGCTCACCCGATGGCTTTGGCGATGTAACCGAAGGTGTTGACGGTGGCTCGGCGGATGGCCTTCTTGTGAGCCTTCAGCAGCTCCAGCAGCTCGAAGCAGATCCTCATCCACTCCCTGGCCGACACATACTCCGCTCCCCTGAAACAATACGATACGTCACAACCCGTCCCAAACCGCCACCACCAAGGGAAACTGCCTCTGACTCCACCCACCTGTCAGCGATTCGCCCCACCAGGTCGATGCAGTTCTCCTGGACCTTCTCGTGTCGATTCTTCAGGATGGGCGTCAGACGAGGCAGCAGGTCTTTGATGGGAGGAGTCATCTTGTGCATTCCTGTAAACACACCAACCACGAGATTGAAAACCACCAAACTCCGCGGTTACCATAGCTACCACAGCTACCACTGTCACTGGAGCTACCACAGTTACCACATAGTGAGTCGACCCATACCGATGACGTTGACGATGGCCTTCAGAGCACCCAGGATGCTGCCCAGGACCTCGGGGTATTCCTCTCCCAGGTACTCATACAGAACCACACCCAAGTGACCCATCAGCTTCTCCTGCAGACGCAGACAGAGAGTTAGCTTAACGACCGACCCGGCCCGCCCGGAGTGTGCTGGAGAGTCTATGTACCTCCTGGCAAGTCTTCATGACCACGGCGGTGCGGGAAATGAGGTCGGCGGCCTGCTGGCGGACTTTGGCAGACTTGTTGTTGAGACGCCACAGCACCGTACCGCAGATCTGAGGCAGGTAGGGCTTCACTCGCTTCCCGAGGGCGTTCACCACGGTTCCAAAGCCGTTCAGCATCACCGAGTCCTGCAGATGAGACGGGTCAAACTAAAGTTCTCGAGGCCTACAATGTCAATGCTGGAGCCGAGGCTGCTCCTCACATGACAGGACCACTTTTAACACTTTGGAATCATGAAGAGAAACAGAACAGCAGTCTCCAAACCAAGGAAAAAACTTGAACCAATCTGGTTCTGTTTAAACTACATTTTGAGTTCAATCATTTTTGATTTTGGCTCAGAAATGTTCTCTCAAAGTTTGACAGGAAGGTTGACCCTTAAAGACTGACCTCGGTGGTCTGCTCCTGGAAGGCGTACAGGATGCCGTCGATCAGCTGCTCCTCCAGCTTGTGGTCGATGTCGGCGGCTCCCAGGTTGCCCATGATCTTCTCGATGGTCTCCATCACCATCTTCCTGTACTGCTCCGCCTCGTCCTTCAGGTCGTCCACGATGCGGGAGATGATCTCGGCCGCGCCCACCTTGTTGGCAAGCTCCACCGTGGTGTCCACCAGCTGAAAGAGCCAGCACACATTTAGCCAACCGTAGAGCTCCCGGTGGTGAGACATCAGATCAGACGTGTGTGAGCACCTGTCTGTAGTTCCTGCGGTCCAGAGCCATCCGGTGCTGCCAGAAGTGTTTGAAGAACGGCGGCAGGATCTCTGTCTTGATGTAGTTTGCCTCCACACCGTCGGTGCCACAGCACTGCTTCACCACCTGTCTCGCACACACACACACAGGAACAGTGATGGATGAGGAGAAGCGCGGAGGAATGAGGTCCTGTTCTTCAGCTGGTGAATGAGCTCCACATCCTCTCACCTTGAGCACGATCTTCTTCATCTCCTCGTCGGGGGACTGGAACTCTCTGATGAGGATCAGCATCACCTCTCTGGTGTAGTAGTTGGCGTACTCCGCGTCCATCAGAGGGATCAGGTAGCCGATGGCTTTCAGGAAAGCTGCCAGACCCTGCAGAGAAGAAACAAGCACTTCACAACACGTCTCACACACCGGGTCTTCATGGGTCCTGGTCCAGGACTGAAACCCCCCCTACAAACCTTTCCTCTGTGCTGCCGGATGCCTTTCCACAGCGGCTTCAGCACCGAGTCAAAGGACTCGATACCGTACGGAGTAGCCGCCTCAGCCAGGGCGGCGATGGCCAGGGCGCTGATGGTCCTCACCTTCTGCTGCTCGTCCACCAGACCTGCAGCACCACACAGAGGACAGTGTCAGTACTGCAACACCTGCACAGAGCAGGGCTGGGAACACTCAAGTCCACGTGAAACCAGGTGGACACAATAAAAGACAGGAAGAGATGAGAAACATCTGCACAGATCACCCAGCCCACGACCAAAGACCACACCTGGTGAACTACACACACACACAGACACACACACACCGTGCTCAATGATCTCCACCAGACTGCGAAGGTGTGGCAGGATGGCGCAGCCCATGAGGATGGCGATCTGCTGCACGATCTTGATGCCGGTGTGCCGGGCCTGCCACGACTTCTTGCTCTTGCACACGGCTTTGAGGAACGGCAGCAGCGACGGGATGCCGAGGGCCGAAGCCACCACGGCGAACGCCCGAGCTGTGGTGTTTCTCACGTACTCGTCCATGTTGTCAATGTCCGGCCGCATAGTGGAGATCATGGTGGCTAAGCCAGCAGCCTGGAGGAGGGGGAGGAGGGGGAGAGAGTTCAAACACAAGTTCACAATTCAGCATTGGCACAGTTTACACAATTTTCACGCTTTCCCCCAAAGTGGTGAGGTGACCTCAGGTCCGGATTATACAGGGCTGCTGTGAAAGCGCCGTAACAGCAGCAATGTACCAACTACATAGTTTTCAGTGTTTGTGTGTTGCCGTGGAAACAGACATCACAATCAATACATTGTCATGTTCAAGCTAAACTTCTGTCTTCACTTGAATTCAGTGTTCACGGGCGGCTGTAGCCAACGGGTGCAGGGTGAGAACAGACCGGCTGAATCTCCGGCCTGCTAGCTCTCATGTTGGCGTTAATCTAGCGAACGTCTAGCCCTGACGTGACCACGGCGCGGTCCTTCAGGCGAGAATGGTTCGCATTGAGAAGTTGAAGCTCGGCGCTCAGCTTACCTTAGCCAAGTTGGAGATGATCTCTCGGCCCTCCACTCGAGCGTAGTAGTCTTCATCGATGAGCAGCGGCTCGATCACCACCAGGATCTGAACACAGGTCATCGGTCAGTATCAGGACACACACAGACACAGACACACAGACACAGACACAGACACACACGGCTCTCACCTTGTGCACGTACGGCCGCACCAGGTCGTCCAGCTTGTACAGGATGCGGTCGATGACTTTGACCAGCAGGTGGCGCTCCTGGTCCTCCAGCGTGGGCGACATGAGCAGCGGCAGGATCTGGTTGAAGAGCGGCCCGGCGCCAAACTCCCGAGCTTTATCGGTGATCTGACGCAGAGCGGCCTGACAGCAGAGGGAGCAGCACTTCAGCTCACAGCTCAGATTAAATAACGCTTCATTCTCTTCGTATTAACACGAGGAAAATGTGCCAGGCTGGAGGAACCTCCAGGTTCACCCAGTCCTGGTCCTCAGGCCCCCAGGCTTCTGCTGAATCATTTGAATCAGGTGTGTTTGAACAGGGGACGGGGGGTCCTGAGGACCAGGACTGGGAAACACTGGGTGTTCCAGAGGTTCCAGCTGTGGTGTCTGCTGCTCCCAGAGGATCGCTGCTCCTCGGAGCTCCTCTGACAGCAGCAGCTCCTCCAGGAGGAGATCCTGTAGCAGGCAGATATTCACACTGCCGCCACACGCAGGCGCAGTGCTGGGTGACCGCCTGCAAGGGGGAGGCACACGCACACAGGAAGTGACATCACACACCCACCTTTCTCATGGGCGGAGTTCCATTCTTGATCTTCAGCAGAAGCTTCATGATCTTCCTCTCTTTCTGTTCCTCAGGGCTCAGGGTGGACTCGTCCACCTCCACCTGGAGCACACAGACAGTCAGAGAGACAGGCAGAGACAGACGGGGACAGACGGACAGAGACAGACGAGTGCGGGCTCACCAGCAGCTTGTCGAAGTACTGGATGTCATCTGGTTTGAGGAACGGGAGGTTCCCTGATGGCTGGTCGTTCATCTGCTTGGTGGTGCGGTCCTCGGGCTGCATGTGGAAGCCTGTCATGCCGCCGATGGGAGTGGGCGTGGCCGACAGTTTGCGGGCCGGCGTGCGGATCGGAACATATCCGGCTGGAGGAGGCAACACCTGAGGAGGAGACCCGTCTTAGAGAGGCAACTCACACCAGCAGCATGTTTGGACTCCGGTCCGGGGTCCTCCTGGTTCTTCACTCACCTTGTAGCCCTCGGGAAACATGGCGTCCAGCTCCTCATCGGTCAGAGGGCGGTTCCTCTCATCGATCTCACGCTCCCATCTCCAGGCTTGCAGCTGCTCGGGGGTCATGCTCATCAGGTGTCCTGAGAGACGGAGGGATGTGAAAGGGGAGTGGAGAGAAATGAAGGGACGTTAGAGAAATGCTGCAGACGCAGGGCGAGCTGACAGGAAGCAGAGCAGCGGCTTACCTGGGGTTGGGGTGGCCATGTTCATGGCTGGGGTCCCGAGGGGCGTCTTTCCAGGGGTGAGCAGCGGCGTGGACGACCCCATCTGACTGGCGGGTGTTTCGTCCCAGCGGGACTTCCTCTTGCTGGCCCCGGGCGTGGGCGTCTCTCCCACCGACTCGTCTCCGCGGTCCGTGCGTGGCGTCTCGGCCCAGCCGCTGCCGTGGCCGGGGGTCTCCCTCTCTGTCTTCGGGGTCTCGTCCCAGCGGTTCTTGCGGACGCTCCCAGTGGCGCCGCCGTGTCCGGGCGTGGCGTGTCCGGGAGTGTCCCTGCCGGGCGTGGCGGCCCCGGCGGGGGTGTGGCTGGGCGTGGGGTCCCACATGCGGCTGCTGGGGGTGGCCCCAGGCGTCTCGCTGCCTTTGGGGCGTCCGGGGCGTCTCGTCCCAGCGGCTGTTGGAGGGTGTGTGAGCGGGCGTGTGTCCGGGTGTCTGAAACACACAAACACAGAGTCAGGGGGTGCGCCCTCAGGGGCGGGGGGCGCTCGGCGGGGGGCTCACCTCTGCGGAGGCGTCAGCCTGGTCCCAGCTGGATAGTTTTTTGGGGGT
Source organism: Salarias fasciatus (assembly GCF_902148845.1). Taxonomy (NCBI): domain Eukaryota; kingdom Metazoa; phylum Chordata; class Actinopteri; order Blenniiformes; family Blenniidae; genus Salarias; species Salarias fasciatus. The sequence goes on along the minus strand of NC_043760.1, from coordinate 4,505,296 downwards.
GGAGTTGGAGGGCGTCTGGTCGGCCGTCTGGTCCCAGCGGCGTTTCCGTTTGGCTGCTGCTGCTGCCGCCGCCGCAGCCTGCGAGGCGGCCGAGCCGTTCACCGCCTTCAACTCCCCAGATTTAGCTTTATCTGCCAGATGCTGACGGATCTCCCTCTGGGGAAACAACACAGGAGAGCATGAGACGACAACACCCCCTTCAGGAGTCCACGGTCCACTCTGAAGGACACGACGCCTCACCTCTTCTTTGGACAGGTTCTGCTCCAACATGACGTCCACGTACGACCTGACCTGCAGCTTGGGGTCCGGCGTTTTGCCCCCTGTGCGAGAGAGCAGCAACAACAAGGCGGGGGGTTGATGAGTGGGGCGCAGAGGTCAGGGGTCATCACAAAGACAGCTGACAGTTACATGTTCCTGCTCTGTGTGGTCGGTGTGTATCTGTGTGTGTGAGTGAATGAGTGTGTGGCGTGCTGTGAGGAACAGGCTGAGGTGCTGCTGCTCTCTGTGAGTGCGTGGACGAGTTGAGCCTTCACTGATGGCGGCTCCTGCAGCTCTTCAGAATACGTACACTTTCAGTGCAGAGGGTCCTTCTGCAGTCAGACTTCAACCGGCAGAAAAGAAGCCTAGAAAATCGCTCTGTGCCATTAGTAACACTTTGGAAAAGGTTGGAACTCACACACAACAGAATACCACCTGTGTCGTACTCAGAGACAAAGCATGTGGACATCACAGTTCAAATCTCTGCTTCCTCAAGTCTATGGACACGTCAGCAGCTCTCAGAGTGTGAGCCGACCCCCATTCACAGGTCAGAGTTCACAGGCACCAGGTGGCAACCACAGCTCGTCTTCATCAGTTCAGCAACCATTTCAAGTGAAAACGCATTATTTTGGATTTAAGACAAGTTCTGCATTTATGCGGCAACATTTAGAAAACGATGTTTGTTTTAACATCAAGATGGTGAAAACGATGTGGTTTCCTGTTGGTCCACTTGCTGGTGTTGTTTGTTTCTCTCTAAACATGAGCAATGGGAGAATGCGGCCATTCATATGGACAGACCAATAAGTTGGACTGATATTACAGTGACTGTCGACTCTAAAACTACTAAGTCCAGAAGAATCTGGACTTGGAATTTGGAGGAAAACATTGTCCATCTACTGACCATAAGCACAATAACAGTTTAGTACGGCCATGGAGCGCAAATTAGAACCACCACCTGAGTTTACGCCTCGACAAGGAGCCAGAATGTTTCCAGAAAGTGTTGTTTTCGCCCGTTTACATGACGACGGAGTCGGAGCATTTTCAAAAGGTTGCTTTCAGTGGCTCCGAGCTCCATTGTTTTGCAAACAGACACGCAACGAAAGTTTTGCGTTTTCACTTGAAACGTGTTAGACAGGGCCTCAAACTCCACTGAACTCCCAACAGCTCTGGCGCCTCCATCACGAGGGGCCTGGCGCCACACTCTGAGAGCCCGCCGGCCTACATGACGCTGGCTCTGAATTTGGAGATGCGTTGAGAAGCCGAATGTAAAGAACAGAAAGAGGTGTGGGGGGCTCCTGGAGGGGGTGTAGTTGGAGCTGCCTCTGATCCCCCTCACAGCCCCAGTGGACCCTGACCAAACTGAACCTTAACCTCCACAGGAGGACCGCTGCACCTAACCGTGCAGTACAGGACTGGCAAAGCAGTACTGCTGGAGGAGAGAAATTAGAACAGTTAGTATGGGCCTGAGGAATATGGAGGCACAACATTCTTCGAGAGAACACCTTCTATTTTACACAGGTGGAAAGTAGAAGGTGTTGACAAACATCTCAGAACAAAGTTTCTCTACATGCACAGGGCCCGTCCAGCTGACTGAAACACACTGAGTCCAGGAGCCGCACCACAGGAACCACACCACGGGAACCAGAACCGCACCACAGGAACTGGAACCGCAATGCTGGAAACGTACCATGGGAACTAGTGTGATACCTCAGGAACCGTGGGATGGGAACAGGAACTACGCCACAAGAATCTTACCATGGCAACCAGAGTCGCACAACAGGAAGACAGCCTCCCTCATTAAAATTAATCCACATCTGTATCTGGTTCGGGAAGTATCTCCAGATTCTACTAAGAGCTCCTTCAGCAATACATCAGCATTCATTAACAGGGTCAATAGAAAAGAGAATGTCCGGACAAACGCTCATTCAGTAACACCAGCTAATAATTTAATGACAAAAAAACGGAGAAACTTTGCAAACATATGAGAAAACACCAGGGAATAATAGTGAGTGACGAGAAAGGACAACAGTAAATCAAAGTCACGGAGCTGCGTTCTTTCAATCTGTATAATCTGCTTCTACGTCAGGGGATCCCCTCGGGAGATCCTATGACAGAACCTCTGGGACAAGCTCCATGAGATCTTCCTGGAGGTCATCCATTAGAGCGTGTTGGAGATTGTTCTATCCTCTGTAGGGGATCTTACAGGAGAACCTGCAGATCATTCAGTTTCTACTTGAAACTAACTCATGTTATCTTGCAGTCATTCATCTCATCTGTGCCACACCTCCTTCTCTCAAATCTGCTGTAGGAATTGTGTATTGGATATTCAACAATACGATCAAGTGTGTATGCTCCGCCCCTTCACCATGACTGGCCCCGCCCTCTGTCGACATTCTGGTACGAGGGTTTTGCAGTGGAGCCACTGCAGGTTTCTGTAATGCGGCTCCTGGTTCTCCAAACGTGATGGAGATGTTTCTGTCCTGCCTTGAGCCCACCTGAGCTAACCCTGGCACACTGTGCTCACCAGTCACAGGAGATGGTTAACCCTCCGACTCTCACAGCACTGCCACGGCCTCACTGAAGCTCCAATGTGGAGGACGTGAGACAGGGTGGCAGGAGGAAGCTGGTCTCCAGATTCTGGTACTGGACCAGCTAGCACTAGCCGGACTGGGTTGGCGAGCTGGTTCGCTTCAATAATCCAAAGCAAACCTCAGCAGAATGCAAAGTGTGCAGTGGCATGGGGGTCGAAGGGTTAAACAGCAGTAACCACTGAGTGAGACTCCAGGGGGCAGTCATGAGGGGCACATGGAGCCGTGGACAAAACATGGGGACATGTCATGAAGACAAAAAGGAGCCAAATTTACCGTCTGCAAAGGGGTCGAGACGTTCAGGCGAGATGATCATCTGTCTGCGCCGGGCTTTGTACTCATCCTCACGCTCTGCGATCTTCTGAGGACGATGTTCCGCGAATGGGTCGTACTGCAGGAGGTAACAAGAAGGTTTACCTCAGCTGTTCACACAACGTCACCACAGAAAGAGCTCCTGAGCAATCTACAGTGTCCAGGCAACAAGGCCCCATGGCACAGTAGCAGAGCCATCCCGTGGTCCTATAAGATGGTCCTGGTACTGGACTATCCTGCAGGACCACTGTGGACTACCAGATGGCCCAAGATCAGGAGCACTTAATAAATTTAAGCCACCATGATCCCCATGAGGGGGTATTAGCCACACTCACCGTTTCATCGGACTGAGGGATGGCGTTGAGAATGGCCACAGGAGCGTGGTACCCCGGTTTCTTCGGGCCCAGCAGGCTTGTCTGAGCATCCTCTTCATCATCCTGAGGGAGGACACATAGAAAGACTGAGTCAAGCCATCGGCTCAGCGGGAGACAGACGAGTCGCGGTGCCACACTCACCTCCTCCTGCTCGTTGGCGGCGATGGACGTGACATATCCGGTGAAGCGGCTGTCGCTGCCGCCATAGATCTCCTGGTCGTAGAAGCCTGTGGAGTCCAGCCCCACGCCCTGATCTCCTTCCTCCAGCAGAGAGGCCTTCATGCCCTGGATCTCCAGGATCTGGGCCTCGATGTCTGCAACAAAGGGGTGTAACGATATGCTCAATTCAAATGATACAAAATATGATACAGGGCTCACAAAAGGTAAAACTATTCTTTTTTTAAATCACCTGATTAAGATAAGAAATTTGAAGAAAAGCTATTTGACAGCAAACAGCAAAATGGTTTTGATCTACAAATATCGAATGAAATTTAATACTAAATTAACCAATCTCACTAGTTTTTTTTAATATATATATTTCTTCAACATAAATTATAACGCCATCAAAATTTTGGTCATAATGGTTTTATACTTTTAGTTCAAATTAAAGCCAAAAAAATGAATGTTTTTGTTGTTCAGTGTCTTAACTATGTGCACAAACAAGCAAAGTGTTCCACTATCCTCTCTTGTTCTCCTCTTTAAAATATAAAAGCTAAATGGTATGTTTTGAGTAGGGATGCCCCGATCAGGTTTTTCTGCCACCGAGTCCAAGTCCTATCATTTTGAGTATCTGCCGATTCCGAGTCTCGATCCGATTCTTTTCTAATATAGTAAAATATGTACATTATCTATAAAAAAAAAAAAATAAAAAAACTTATGAAAAGTTGTTAACATCAATTCAAAAACAACACATAGAACAGTGCATTTCTGTGACTAAAAATAATCTAAATAAATAAATTTTCTCTGTAATTACATCTTTCTGTAGCACGGAAAACCTAAATACATTTCATTTAATCCATTAAAGCCAGGCGCGCATTACCGCTTCAGTGTGCAGCAGTGGCCACAAACGTTCAATACAAAGCTACGAGGCAGTGCAGCAACACGATCTGTACCCGGAAACAGGATCAGTTATGCATATGCGCAAGTTTGATGCATTTCATTGCCCAAGAAACAGCTGATTAGCGCAAAGAAAAAGAAAAAAGACCCGGTGTCAATGGTAGAACTGTGCAACAGCGCTTCCGGTTTTAATGATAGAATTGCGCAACAACGCCATTACCGTAAATGCATCTCGGCTTCAATGGGTTAAAAAGGAAATTAAAGAAAAAATAAACATATGTATCCAACCGAGTCCAAATCGGGAGGAAACTTCGAATCCCGAGCAAGTCCGTAATCACATGATCAGGGCCGATTTCCGATCACATGATCAGATCGTGACATCCCTAGTTTTGAGGTAAAGCACAAACCTCAAAGTCAAACAGTAGAAATGCAAAAATGAAATATTTTGTTTCTTCCTTATTTAGAATTAAACATACAAAGGTTATTGCTGAACAGAACTGAGAAGAAACACTCATAAAGGATTACTGTTCTCATTACAGAGCTGCTGCACACCTGGAGACACGATTTCAGCCTCAACTCAAATAGGTCTAAGTCTTAAGTGAGTTCCTTCATGTTCAATTAACATTTCAAAACAAACTCATCAGTCTTCTTCTCTGGTGTCATGTCGAGTGTCAACCAGCATCACGGGGAATTAGCGCCATCTATTGTTAGGGAGTATGAAAAGACCTGCAGGACTTCTTCCTGAACGTCATTTCGTCACCCTGCAGACCCACTGAAAATGGACCCACATTTGGGTCGAGTTTATAAACACTGCTGTATGATGTGGACGTTCAACAAGCAAATCAGTACTACTGGCAGCTACTGTAATTAACGTGTTTACGTGTAGGTAACGCTAAAGGAGAAGAAGAAAGCGACTCCGCAGCAGTTATGAATTTATTAATTCAATTCTCTTTAACCTCGATTATCTCCAGAATATATTTGCATCTTGTGTCTAACTTAGATTATCCCAAGATTAGCTAATTGTCGGCGTGTACTGCCTCAGATTATTTAAATTAGGTCATTTCAGGTGGCTCGTGCGCGTTATTGTCCGGAGCTAATGCTAACTGACGTAGCCCTGAACAGCTGCGGCGAAATGTCCACAGCTGAATACCAGGTACAGCAAACACCTGGGATAAAACGCAAAGCTAAGTAGATTGCAGTGTGTTTGCACGCGCTGCTTCACGTTAACCCCGCAACAATTCAAAGAAATGTCCGACGCAAAAACGAGCTAACGGGCTAAAGCTAACATCAGCGCCATGATGTAGGCGGCGGGCCCGTGGATCTTCGTTTCATTGCGGTGAACAGAGGCTCCCAGGCCGCCTTATACACATCAACATATGAGCCTCCAAACACCGCGCAAACACACTCATACACACACCGCTCCGTCTGCACACATTTAGTGGCTTTAAAAGATAATTTACCTTCGTGCGTTTTGGCGATCTTCGCCATTTTGACGGTGTGTTGGTCGCGACTGAGCCGGAAATGACGTCAAAGGAATGTCCCTTTCGAACTAAGAGCCCCGAGTCCATGTCCCAAAGGGACGTGGCAGAATTTTTTTTAAATTATAGAAACAAATTTAATACAAACAAAAAATGCATTATTCACAGAAAATTGTAGAATTTAAAATCTCCACACGACAAAGGACAAGGAAAGGAAAGAACACAAAAACAACCAAGAAAAAGAAAAGTCAACCAACAAGGCTGCACGAGTGCGCGCGCACACACACTATATGTGTATGTAGCTCTAAAACTTGTGTTTTGAAGTGCATGTTGTATTGGAATCTTTTTATATAGAGATATATTTGTGTACCTTTAACGTGTGCATTATGTATGTGTGTGTGTGTGTGTGTGTGAGAGAGAGAGAGAGCGTGGGTGTCTGACCTATTTGTATAATGTGTATTTTGTGTGTTACTCGTGCGTGTGCGTGTGCATATCACTTGTGTGAACTGGCTTTCTCCGGAATCTGCACCATCTCGTGACTCTCTCGCGCGTGCACGTTTGTGTGCATTCCTCTGACGTTCCACCGACAAACAGCATAATTGGCCAATGAGAGCGTTCGTCGGGTTCCGCCTCGTCCAATGGGAGTGCTGATTGTTGGGCAGTAGGCGGGGCTTCTGCGTGTCAACGGTCGACGGAGAAGAAGAAGCAGAAGAAAGATGGCGAGAAGCGGCCGGAGTTTACGGAGCGTCGCCCAGTGCGTGAGACAGCTGCAGGACAGGAGCGGCGTCCAGTGCGTGAGACAGCTGCGAGGCCGGAGCGGCGTCAGGTACAGTCCACACATCCATCCGTCCAGACAAACTGTTTTCAGTTACCTGTCCTCACAGGGAGTCGGAGACTGGAGGCTGGTTAGCCAAACTTGGTTAGTCGGAATCATGTCGACGGGCACAAGTCAACTAGTTCCCGTATACGTGCCGACTAGTCCCATTAATCTTGTTGAGTAGTCCAAGTAAGCATGTCGAGTAGCCTCTATAAACGTGTCGACTGGTGCCTGTAAACACGTTGGCTAGCCCTAGTAAAACATTTTGATTAATTCCAGTATGTGTCGACTAGTCCCCATAAACGTGCCAACTCGTCCTAGTAAACATGTGTGCTACTCTCTGTATACATGTCTCGTACCCCTAATCACGTTGGCTAGTCCTAGTGTACATGTCGACTAGCCCTAGTGTAGGTTCCTGATTATTGAAGCCTAAGCTTGACGCTCCTCTCTCCTCTTGAAATACACACGTGAAACAAACACTCCACAGAATCCTCTTGATTCATTTAAACCCTTTAGTTAAACTTACAGTCACGTTACAAAAACATAATGTCCACAGAAAAACAAATGAAAAACAAAGATAACATCCAGAGATACAATGAAGAGAGAGAGATAAAGAGGTCAAAAAACTGACTCCACTCCACTTGCCTGACTGTGTCTGATGCAGGACAGCCACACCCATAATGAAACTCAGATTTTTTAAACAGGCAATTAAATATGCAAACTTAGAGAAAACCTCAGTTTACTCCATAACATCCAACAACTCTTATCCATATGGATTTTTAACCTTAACTTATTTATACACATATTTTCAAAAGTAATTAACCACAACATGAACTGTACTGTGCATAATCATCTGTGAATATGTTAACCTGTAAAGAGTCTCTTCATATCTCAAACGCAAACAATCATTTAAATATGAAGTCACATATTTTCACATTGATAAACTCAAACTGTATTTAAGCTTCTACACTTAGTAAACATGCTCACTGGTCTCCGTAACATGTCAAAGTGTCAAGTAAAGTCCCTTCATACGTGTCGACTAGTCCCAAAAGTTGTCTTGGTCCATTGGAGGGGCTGAACTGTGTTTTCCTGGGCGTCAGGCGGTGTTCTGATTAGGTGTGTGTGTGTGTGTCCATCCCTCAGGTATTTGTCCTCATGTGGGATCCTGATGACTCGTCCTCACCTCGCGTCGAGCGTCTCTCCAGGACACTTGATCTCTCCTCCAACACGTCACTTCTTCAACCTGACAGACTCTTTCTCCAGAAGGAAGGAATATTCAGAGAGACGGATCATCGGGTGAGGACAGATACCGAGACTCGTCTTCTTCCTCCTGCTCAGTGAGCTCTGTGTTTCCTTCCTTTTCTCTGAGGTGAAATCCTCTAATCCGGCCTCTGCTTCTGCTAAGGATACTTCAGGTTCTTTAAAGACACCAGTTTGTTTTGACTGAATCTGAAGCTGTCGTGTGGACAGTACCTGCATCTTATTAATTGGCAAAACTAGTAGCACACCTGTCAACAATATTATTGAATTATACATGCAATCATTAAAACATTGCTGTTGTTAATTGCAGATTCTAAACCACACATGCTAAATCACACTCTGAGGTAGTGGGGCATGTGTGTGCACTTTTCCTGGTTCCCTCAGCTTCCACCGCTACAGCCACGGCTCCCACACAGAAAAACAGGCCTATGATATAAAACTCAGAAATCCAGTTGAGACATGTTGGTTCTTGTTCCGTGCCAAGTTGATAACGGGGTCAAAATCAGAGACCTGACCTTTAACTAGCTGTGTTGACTCAGCTGTCCCAGATGAAGACGGGTCTGGAAACTTCTGATACTTTTACTGAACCCATGACTGAAAGGCAGAGGGATGTTTTTGGTAAACACTTCACGTGACTCGAGACAACAAAGGTAAACGCGTTTCACCACGCAGAGCGAAACGCCCTCTGCAGTGGAGCCCGGGAATTGACGTTAGCACTGACGTAGGCGCTGAAGGGAGGAGCAAGGTCGTCTCGGGCCCCTAGGCTCCCCTTTCTATACGGGCCCCTATTACACACACGCACACACAGAAAGCCTGTAAAAGCTGCTGTTTTCACGCTGAGCTGAGAGAGCACTCCACTGCTCCACCATGACGCTGTAACACTGCGTGTCCTGCAGGTACTCCATGCAGGAGATCTACGACGTGGTCTCCTCGGTGGAGGACTACCGGCTCTTCGTTCCCTGGTGCAAGAAGTCTGACGTGATCTTCAGGCGGTCCGGGTTCTGCAAGGCCAAGCTGACGGTGGGCTTCCCCCCCGTGCTGGAGAACTACACCTCCCTGGTCACCACAGTGTGCCCCCATCTGGTCAAGGTGAGCAGGACCAGAAGGTCTGAGTCCGGTCCCCGCTCTGGATCTGAGTCTATCCTGAGTCGAATGAATGGATGGACGTGTGTTTTCCTGTAGAGATGAACGGATTAATGTGGTTTCAGGCGGCCTGCTCGGAAGGGAGGCTCTTCAACCACCTGGAGACGGTTTGGAGGTTCAGTCCTGGTATTCCTGGTTACCCTCGGACCTGCACCGTCGACTTCTCAGTGAGTCTCTCTTCTCGTTTCTCTCATTCACTCGTTCATCAGTTGTTTTCTACTCTTTATTCATTCTCAAGTCGAATTGTTACCGTGAGGGAAATACCGTGCTAATGCCAGCAGCTAGCAGTTTAACTTCATTCCTGTTCTCCTTCTCCAGATCTCCTTCGAGTTCCGCTCCCTCCTTCACTCCCAGCTGGCTCACGTCTTCTTCGATGAAGTGGTGAAGCAGATGGTTTCTGCCTTCGAGCGTCGAGCCGCAAAAGTGTATGGAGCTGAGACAGAGATTCCCCGTGAGCTTATGTTCCATGAAGTTCACCACACGTAGCGCGCGCACACACACACACACACACACACACACACACACACACACACACACACACACACACACACACACACACACACACACAGATGCAGTGCCTTCACCTTTCCACCAGGACTCCTTCTGGACTTCATCATCTGACTACCCAGATCGGACCACAGCACAGCCTGGACACACACACACACACACACACACACACACACACACACACACACACACACACACACACACACACACACACACACACAGTGAGCTGTGATAATTGGTTCGGTTTGATCTGAACTCCTCTCTGTTTGAACCAAACAATGTTTTGTGACTGTCTTTGTGTAAATATTAATCACCCGTGGCCTTTTTGAAGAAACGTCGGAGACTCGATCGTAGCGCAGCGGCGCCTCGCGACGTTTCCTCTCGGGGATGGTGGCTGGCTTCAGTTCCGGCAGCCATGTTTATATTTGATATATGTTAAGTATTGACCACACAGGCATCAGTGAAGTTCAGATAAGTGTTAAGTTACATATCTCCTATATATAGAAAAGCTAAAATAGAACTATTAAAAAAAAAAAAAACCTCTTTAGCAGCGCTAACTGCTCACAGTGCTAAGCTGACATAGACGAATCATGTTCGTGGAGACACGACATTTAAAATGTTACATTGTAGGTGCAATTTCAACCCTTAAACTGTTCTTTATCACTTGAAGACACGAATGCTAACCTCCACATTAGCTGAAACAGAAATGTCAGCGTTGGTTTTCAGAGCTGCTCTCACATCGGAACCAAATGAACAATAAACTGTTCTTATAAGCTAGCTTTGGTGCATGTTCCTGTAAAACCTCAGAAAGTTGAGACTAAAATGCAGAGAAGGAATTATCGTATCTTGTTTAAGAGTTAAAACGTTGGAATTGGTGATTTTTCAAATGAAATACAGACTTATTACAGCCCTTTGTAATGAGACTGTAGTGATTGTAACCTGTTAGCTTAAGTGGCTTTAGCGGCGTTGAAAGCTAGCTTTGAGGCTATATTTCACATTAGCAGAGGTGAAATAACTGATTCACTTTTAATGAATTAGGATGAAAACTCATGAGACCGCAAAGCTGAACCATCAATAGAAAAATAACCGCAAAGTCCGATTTATATAACTGCTAACTTCTAATTCTGTCAGTCACTGCTGCTATAGTGCAAACCTAACGTGAGGCGCGTACAGCAGAAAGACAATTCAGATTTGAATTTTCTGTAAGAACCTCATGTTTGCCTCCATATGAGCTCAAAATCTATCAGCTTCTTTGTTCGCTAAGACGAAATGAAGCCATAACATGCTAAGAAGAATGTCGATACAGTAAGCGGCCACCAGGCGGCGCCGCAGACCGTCTTGCTTGTTTTTCTGGTTTTTTTCCCCTTCTTTTCATGTATTTATTTGAGTTTCATCTTCCTGTACCAACCGTATTTTCATATGTTGACTCATAAAGTATTTTTCCAACAAACAAACTGTCTTTGTTTTTCATGGATCTCTGTGAATGTTTGAAATGACCTTTGACCTGTGCCATGTTCTGTGAACAGGCTGCTCTCCTAACAATGTCAAACAATCAGAAAAGATAATAAAAAAAACACATCAGACCATCAGTCTTCAGCTTTAAGCTCCCTTTGTTTGTTCTATTGACTGGTTCTATTGATCAGCGTTTCCTGGTTCCTAGTTGTCTCCATTTCATTGCTTCTCATCAGGTTGCAGTTTTTTCATCAGAGAAACTCCAGAACTAAACCAGTGATGACATCTTGGTGTTATCAAGCTGCAGATATGTCAGAAGTCAAAGGTCGGTCCCAATTTCTGTTCTGTCAGTATGCAGACTCTCATACTAGGACCAGGTGAAAGTTTGCAGCCTTTTAGACCCAGTTGGAGATCTGTGGAGCCGTTTCATGTTCTTTGAACCCAGTTGGGCTCTTCTGGACCCGGGTCAGGTCCCCAGACCGCTGATTGGATCCTCTACTCTGGCCTGCTGTTCCACAGTTTGTCCAGCAGAGGGCAGAGTGAACTCAGGGTTTCTGTCACCTGCTTTTTTCTTCCTGTTTGAGCCAGTTCTCAAGATTATTGACTGAAGACCAGAGTAAACCCCCCGAGTCTGGAATGAGGACAGGACTCTATAGGACTCTTTAGGGGGGACTGGGTCCTACTGACTGGGACTACTGAGTCCTGGATTGGCATTAGCCTGTTCGCATGGGTCTAAAAATCCTCCTCAGGATGAGGATTGTAAATGTCTCACATGAACACCTCGGTGGATCCGATTCACTCAGATCAGATTGTCAGAGGTGGTCTACTCGGACTGGTAATCCGCTTGAGGCTTCATATAAACAGCTGAAAACGGATCGTGTTACAGGAGCTCATTACTGGTTCAGCTCATGTGCTCCCTCGTATGTAGAGTCACGTAATGACGTTCACAGAAAACAAGAAGCCGATGAATCAGATCTTTTCAGGACAAATGACTGCTGAGACGGTAGAAACGCAAATAGAAGTAACCACAGTGCCAGAAGCGTGGCCACAATGTGGATCAGTTCAGAGGGAAACAGGAAGCAATGAAGTGCACCTCTTCCTCTCTGAGAGCTCTGCAGGTAGTGGCCATGAAGAGACCGTATCACCGCTGCATCACCGCTTTCAGTTGAATGTACATCGTGTGTACAAATCCTTTGAAGATAATTGTTTTCAATCCGATTGTCATGCAAACGAAGCCAGAGATGAGCTGACTGATGAATCGCTCAGCTGGATATCAGACTCTCGCTTCACATTTCAGTTCGACTTAACCTGTATGACCATCAAGCATGAGGTCAGAACCTGTGAAAGACTAAACTGAGTCTCAGCTCATCATGAACAAGCTCGGTTCAGGTGGGACAGCATGAAACGGTTGTGTGGGGCTGGAGAGAGGCCTCTTCGGCTCAGCGGCCCTGATTCTGAACCAGAACTCACAGTTCTGAGCAGTTCTCATGTTCGGTCTGATTCCCGTGACTTTACTGCTGTTTAACACCGTCTCATGTCAGCTTCTCCTCACACGGAAGGAGGCGTTTCAAACAGTGGCCTCATTTATAAGACAGTAAGTGGGATTCATACTAAAAGTGTCCGTGTACCAACTTATAAAACCATACGCACGCACACACGCACGCCTGCAAGCACTTTTCTCTTAATAAATCCCAGTCAGCTTGGAAAGCTGTGCAGGTGGATCCTCCTCCTGTCCCGCCCTCAACACGCCCACTTTCTGCCATATATGGTCGATGCAGAGTGCCTCCTGGATATTCTGCCTGCTGATCGATGGACTTTAATGTTCAGTTGTGCCCTGGGTCTGGGTTCTGCCGCTGCCCCCTGTCTGTACTCGCCTTCACTCCTCCTGATGCATGATGGGTGGGATGTCCGCCGGTCGTCTCGGCCCTGAGGGCCTCTCTGGGCTACCACTGGGCTTCCCAGGGGTCAGAGGTCATATATGCATGATCGCTGTCACATTTGCATGATCACGCTGATCTTTATTAACTTTTCATATTCTGCATGTGGATTCAGTTACCTTGTTTTCTTGTAGTGAGTCAGACTAAGGGTTATCTGAATTAGGCCTCTCCTGATGCCTTTGTGTAATTTCATGCCTGGGTTCTCAGTTTGCACGTCCCAGTTCACTACAAGCTATTTTCTCCAACAAAAGTCCGTAAGATGCCCTCTGTCATATCTTTATGCAGGTGCAGTAGCCGGTCACCTGGAGTGTCGATATTAAATAAAGACCGTCATATCTTTGCACTCTCTTCCCTCTCTTAACTCATTTTGTTGTTGTTGTTTGCTTGTCTGTTAATTTGTTTGTTTCTTTCACTTAAGAAAGCATGTTAACAAGAGGAGCTTGATACTTATAAGCTCCTCTTGGAAGAGAAAATCTGTGGGGCACATAACAGCAGCCAGACCTCCATTCTGCTGCTTCCATGCTGGACAGGACAGATTGAAAAAAAAAATTGTGGCAGAGAAGACGAGGAAAATTTAACAGAGTGAAACAGAAGCGCTTGTGGTTTCTTCAGGTGGAGGCCGGGCCACACCCAAACCCACACCAAAACAGCCTCCATCCTTGGGACGACCAGCAAGTGTGGCAAAGTGTCTGAGAGGGAGGAGACCACAGCGGAGTGCGGTAAGGTCCAGTTCGATCTGGCTCGATCTCCGACACAGTAGTGGCGTTACTCCAATGCATTTTTTTTGTCAAATTCAGCAAATTTATTCTCACTTTCTGCAAACTGACCTCTCAGGGGTGGAGTTTGAAAGGAGGGGTGTGTCTGTATTTGCTTCCACTTCAAATGTCAACATCCTCAGCAATGCAGCGCTATAGAAACTGTTTCCACTGCTGTAGGAGCAGTACAGGTCCACGTTTAGATATCAGCTCAGATTATTAATGGAACAAAATGTGGATTCTTATTATCATGCTTTGATTGGCAAAGATATACATGTGACATTTCCAGCCATCTTCAGGTACCAACGTGGTTTACTCTGCAAGTATTTTGGATCATGCAACGCTTTTAGTTACCTTTACGAAAGGAACATACATCCACCAATATGTTACTTCAAATGTTTTGCAAGATATACAAATAATTGCAGATTTCAGTTTATTGTAATTTATTAGAAAATATAAATATTGAATCCTATATGGGAATATATTGCTAATATATGTTCTCCAATATACTTGAATATGTTTTTGTTTCTTAAGACCAGCAGGCTGATTTCCAAGCAACATGGCCTCCTCCTCCTCGTCCTCCTCGCACTATCCACAATGTTACTCAGTGGAAATGTACGACAACCCAACCCGTAGGGGGTACTCTTAGCTGTAGGGGGGTGCTGCTGAGCTGCAGCCTGTAGGGGGCGCTCTGAGCTGCAGGGGCCGCTCTCCCTCTCAGATTTTCTCCTCCTGTTTTGTAGGCAGGTCTGCATCCTCGGCTTAGAAAGTCACCACTTCTTTTCTCCTCCTGTTTTCACCGAAAAGAACGTTTGGCCTTCTGGAGCCACATCAAAGAGGCAGTGTGTGTGTGTGTGTGTGTGTGTGTGTGTGTGTGTGTGTGTGTGTGTGTGTGTGTGTGTGTGTGTCGGGAGGCTTTTCTTCGGGGGTCACCCCTCCTGCCACTCATGCTTAGCTGGCATTAGCAGCCTCTTTCCTGGAGTTAACTCTCTCAAGCAACAGAAGCCCGACACAGAACCCGAGGTTCTGTTTCCACCGTCGGAAGAGAACAGCTTCGCTTTTGAGGTTTAGTATCAGAAAAGTTCCATATTTAAATTGAGAGGCTGAAACTGCAGTTTCCATGTCAGACCACAAGTGGGAGCTGTGTTTTTATGGGAGAACCACATGGAGAACAGTTCCACATAAAGCTATCAGAACTCCAGTCCTTCATGGTAGAACCAGTCACAGACCGGATGCTCTGTTTCACATCATAGTGTTGTACGCTGTCAACCAAGCTGAAAGTGGTGGATTAAAATAAGGGAACATTTCATTGTTGGCAACAGTAACATCATTGTAAAACTGGAAAAAGTAATGATTAGTAAGATTCCTCGTTACTAAAATTAGTAACGCCGTTTATTTGAACGCCCTTACTCCCATCACTGCTTACTACAGCTACACATTCTTCTTGTTGTTTTTATTTGTTTAGATTAGTGCGTCCATCCACATTTCCTAGTTTGGGAAGCCCTGGTGTTTGTTAAATTCTTAAAATGGATTCTTCATCTTTCTAGAAAAACCAGAGAACTCATGAGCAGAACTCGGAGCTTCAGAAAAGTTTCCTCTGTTTAAAGATGGAGAGTTGGGAGAACTTTGTTCTTCCGATACTCTGAATATCGTTTAAAAGAGCAGATGAAACACCAGAGATGCTAAATGAAGAACCTAGATCCATGAGGAACACCATCATTCCCCTGGTTCCTTGGGGGGGCTGTGTGTGTGTGTGTGTGTGTGTGTGTGTGTGTGTGTGTGTGTGTGTGTGTGTGTGTTCTCTCTAAAGTCTCCTGCAGTCAGTCTGTTGATATGTTAAACAGCCACATGAATGAAGACAAAAGCATTAAAAATCCAAGGTGGAGGAGGAGGAGGAGCAACAGGAGGAGCGGAGTCAGTCCTCCTGACAGAAACATGAAACATTTTACTGGAAGTAATGTTAGCATTAGCATGTTGATTAGCAGTGGCATTCTTCAATAGCGGTCAAATTCTCTTTCTAAGGACTGTCTGTGTTTTCAGCTTATTATATCTCTATAACCAAGGTGTTAGAGGGAGGGAGATGCTCTATAATCTGGATGGAAAAAAAGTGAAATAAAATGTAGTATTTGACACCATGTGCAGCGATATCACCAGCAACACTTAATCTTGAATAAGTGACTGAATAGTTTTAATAGAACGCTGTTATTGATTCACTGGGTGGATGCTCACGTAAAACTATCGATTCTGAGCCTTTGTTTTGAAATTATTTCAGTTGTTTCACTTTTTTGTTTTTTCATGTCTGTGCATGAAAACACTGTTGAGTTTAAAAAAATCGGGAAGTTACCGATGAGCTTTGGCTTGAATTAAAGTTCAACTTATTGAGCAGAAAAGAGAATATTCTTTCTTTACCAGGGACACTTTCTGCTTGTTTTGGTTGATCAGGAAACTTTGTGATTTTCTGTTCTTCTCTCTCAGGTTCAAGCTGCTCTGTGTCATCACTCAAATGATTTAAGAAGTTGAAAATGTTCCTAGATTTGGGTCACAGCTCGTCATTCAGGGGTGACGGAGGATCCTGAAGTCAGAGCAACTGAGAATCTCTCTATACTCTGGAGATTTGAGGGAGCAAGATGCTCTATTATATGTTAATGAACATGTTTAATTAGAGCTGTCCTATTGTGTGAGGCCGAAGTGCACATGCATGTGCGTGTGTGTATGTGTTAACCAGCTCTTGTATCTTTATTTAGCTTTTTTTGCTAACAGAGTGAGTTCAGAGCGTCTGAACCAAACACACAGCTGCTGTCTGGACCTCCTGCTGCATTATTCACACACTTCCTCTATGATTTATTCACCACGGCCTGACTGGGGCTACGCACAGTAGCGTGTGTGTGTGTGTGTGTGTGTGTGTGTGTGTGTGTGTGTGTGTGTGTGTGTGTGTGTGTGTGTGTGTGTGTGTGTGTGTGTCCAGGTGAGGCTGAGGCTTCATGTTCTCACCCAGAGTCCAGAACCCAGAACCCAGAACGGTCCCGCTGGCTCAGCTGTTCTCAGGAGGGATGTGCTGCGATGCGGAGACACAGGTCAGGGGTGTGTCGCCCTCTAGTGGTGCTGCTCATGAGGGCAGAGACAATGTAGAGAGGCAGGACGGGAACCAAGAACCGGGAGTCCTGCTAGGCGTTCTACTTACAGACCAAGAACTCCATCACGGATTGTCAGTAGGGGTTTGTTCGTATTGATAACAGCCACTGCATGACCTTAAAAAAATCGAATCTTCGTCATGAGTAACCAGGGGACTGACAGTGTTCCTCAAGAGAAACCAGGGTACGGATGGTGTTCCTCATGAGGAACCAGAGGACTGATGTGGTTCCTCATGAGAAACATTTTTCTGCAACTCTTGTTGGTTTTTGAGACCATGTCTAAGTCTTTGTCTCCTTTCAGATGAAGTAAAAAACATCACGTTTTCCTTCTTCCACTGTTCAGAGATTCAGCTCTGTAACGGGCCAATCTCAGAACCTGTTCCAAGTGAAAATGCATGGTTTCTTATTTAGCTTGAAAAATTGCTTTTATTAAATGTCCACAGTTTTGCTGGACCTGATAGAGGGACAAAAAAGTACAGGAGCAGTTCTACAGAAGCAGAGGTTCAGGACCAGAATCAGGACCAGAGCAGAGTTTACACCACCTACATGACGATGAAGTCCGAATGTTTTCAGAACGTCATGCTCCCAGTGAGTCCCAGCTTCGTTGTCATGTAAATGGACCCCAAAACAAAAGAAAAGTTTTGCGTTTTCACCTGAATTAGTTGTTTAAACAGGACCCCGGATACTTCCGCTGGAAACTTGCTGTGTTTGGATTTCACTCACTTTGTCTTCGTTTGATCGGAATGTTTTTTCTTCATCTCAGCAACACAACAGCATCTGGTTCTAATGGAGAAAACAATCCCTGAGCAGGAAATGATTTCCTCACACGCTATACAGAAGGGCTCACGTCAGCACTGTTGGCTTTCTGCTGGAAACAGCTGCCCTGATCAACCATTAACCTTCGTTATCCGGAGGTCTTCCATCTCTACAGCCTCGTCAACTAATGTCTGTTTTTAAATCTGTGTGCTGTCATCCGCAAAGAAACAAACTCAGCAGAAGAAATCTAATTTTCCACAACGTGCCACCATCACTGAAGAAGTCAACCAGCTGACTAAGGTTTCAATGTTTTTCCTGTCTTCTCTTTGATCATGGTGAAACTTGTGACCAGAACTGACTCAGCTCCCAGTCAGAGTGAACGTTTCCTCTTGAATGTTGTTGTTTATTGATGTCTGTTCACTCCTGACCAACACGAAGAGACTGTTTAAGAACAGGACACAAACCGATCACATCCTTCAAAAATAAACTGAAGGAAACTTCACTGATGAATGAGTCATCAGATGAGCATCAACACACACGGAGACCACATGGACCAACCAATCGAAACTAATCACGAACCACTCACTAACCAATCAAGACTGATCACTAACCATTCACTAACCAATCAAAACTAATCACTAACATCACTAACCAATCAAAACTAATCAAAACTAATCACTAAAAATCACTGACCGATCAGAACTACTAACCATCAATAACCAATCAAAAATTCTCACTAACCACCACTAAGCAATGAAAACTAATCACTAACCATTCCCTAACCAGTCAAAACTCATCGCTAAAAATCACTGACCAATCAGAGCAACTCACTAACCATCACTAACCAATCCAAACTAACCACTAACCGATGCAGATGTTTCCTCCTGCTGATGTTTTGAAGTTTCCACATCGAGGTGTTTTTCCTGCAGACGTGAGCAGGTGGAAGCAGTTCAGGTCATGTGTGCTGTCTGTGACCCGGGGCAACATGCATTATGAAGCACAGCATGAATTCACTCATCCATCTTTCATGTAGATGTACATGAGGAGAACATGTGGTTCATGTCTGGTTTACCATGTGGTGGAGATAGAACACTGTCCAGGGTGATGGCGGTGGTGGTGATGATGATGATGATGATGAGGAGGAGGAGGATGATGAAGATGATGGTGTTGAAGGTGATGATGATGATGATGATGATGATGATGATGATAATGATGGTGTTGATGATGATGATGATGAGGATGATGAAGATGATGGTGTTGATGATGATGAGGATGAGGATGATGAAGATGATTGTGTTGATGAGGATGAGGATGATGTTGATGGTGTTGATGATGATGATGATGGTCATGTTGATGATGATTACGATGGTGATCATTGGGATTGACGATGATGATGTGATGGCGGTTATGATGAAAATGACGATGGTGATGGTGATGTGATGGTGATGATGGTGAGGATGATGATGGCGATGGTGATGATGATGTGATGGTGATGATGGTGAGGATGATGATGGCGATGGTGATGATGATGGCGATGGTGATGATGGCGATGATGATGATGATGGTGATGATGATGATGGTGATGATGATGATGATGGCGATGATGATGATGATGATGGCGATGATGATGAAGTAGAACAGGATTATCTGACACACAAAGGCAGGGATGGAGAACAGATGTGACGAGACGAGGAGAGATGAGATGAGAGTGTAATCTGATGACAGGCCGCTGTGAGCTGATGACAGCAGTGAAAGGAACACATGTTGGAGTCTTCATCAGCGGGAGTGATGTTGAAAGAGAGCTGCTCCATGAGCAGATTAAGATCTGTGTGTTGAAAACACAAAGGCAGATTATTTCTGTCCGCCTGAATCCACTTCTGCTCCATGAGTTGATTTTCAAGGTCGATTCTGACCAGAAGTCTTCAGCTCTCTTGTGGCGGTCTGAAATGAAAACTTTGCTGAGATATGAAATTAATTTCTGACAATAGTTAATAGAAGGATTATACAACAGTTTGATTCTTACTGCTGAAGCTCTTAAAGTGTCTGAGTGAGACTCAATTTTCAACTGGTTCTGAACCAGTTCTGGTCCTGGAGTGGTCCTGTGTTTGCATCGTGTGTGTGTGTGTGTGTGTGTGTGTGTGTGTGTGTGTGTGTGTGTGTGTGTGTGTGTGTGTGTGTGTGTGTGTGTGTGCTTCCACCTGTGACCGAGGCGTCCTATGAAATATTGAGGCGGTGGTCCAAAGATAGCGTGGTGGGTGGAGGTGTTGGTGCTGCTCGGTGTCTGGCCTCTCTCCGTCAGCAGCATTTAGATCACTGAGTGCGCCTTCAATCACACTCTGCTCCGGAATATTAAGCTGAATAATTCACAGCAGGGTTCAGCCAGAGTTCTTCAGCCCAGAGCCACGTCCTCACTGAGATCTCAGGAGACCAAGTCCAACCTTCAACAGTCAACCTTCAGAACCGGCACTGAATCAGCTCCATCCCGGTTCTGCTCTTGGTTCTTCTGAGTGACCCAAATGGACAATTCAGCAGAGCCACAGATGAATTACTTTATAGACATACCATTTCCCGACAAAATACTTTGGTCCATAACATAAAAAAGTCTTCTCCTGGACCGTAAAACTAGCTCCTCAGAAGATCCAACAGGAACTCTGAAGATCCAATAGCTTCTTCATAAGATCAGAGAGGTTCTCAGAGGGTCCAATAATCTCTCAGAAGGTCCAACAGTATCTGAAAAGGTCCAGCAGGTTCTCAGAAGGTCCGCCAGCTTCTGAGAAGGTTCAACAAGATCTCAGAGGGTCTAGTAGTTTCAAAGAAGGTCCAACAGTCTCTCAGAGGGTCCAACAGTCCCTAAGATGATCCAATAGTCCCTCACATGGTCCGACAGTCTCTGTAAACCAGGTCTCTCAGACCTGGTTAAAAGCCCTCTGGTCTCTGGTTACCCTCTGGTCTCAGTCCTGTTTTACAGACCTTTCCTCGGACCTGGTGCACAATCCAGGAGCCTCATGTAGAAACGCTGCTCATGAACAAACGGACCTAAATGACGCTTTACGCCACGTTTGTACACAAAAGCTGTGATTTATAAAACATAAAGGTGTCGGGAGAATGCGACACTGGTATGTCAGCTTTGATCTTTTGAGCATTCTGGAGACGAAGGAAACTGACAAAGCAGATGTTTAGGTGGAGGATTGAAGCCATCTTCATCTCATACATTTAATGCCATCACGTAACAGACTGACAGATCCTCGTAGTCATACCAAAAGCCTGCAGTGATGTGTTCGCTTAGTGAGACCATTGGCCCAATACTGGATTTGCAGCACTGTGTTGATACGTCATACTTTCACCTTCAGATGATACGGAGGGGCGAATAGTACTGATTGATTATTCATGCTGAACGTACAGAGTGCTGAGCGTAGTCGGTGTTTAGTGTGGGGGCTGAGCATGCTGGGTGCTGGGTGTGGTGATGGAATGACAACAGACTGAGGACAGACTGCTCTAACCCCCCCTGCTCTTCCTCTCTTTTCCTCATCCTCCTCTTCCTCTTCCTCCTCTCTCCCCCTCTCTTCCTCAGACACTCAGACTTTTAGTTTTACTAATTCATACTGAAGTTATTTGAAGTTTTCAGGATTTTAGCTTCCGCTCAGCTCTGTTTTTATGTCATCACCCAATGTCATCAGACCTGAAGAGTGAGCGCTGCCCCTCCTCCTCTCTCTTCCTCCTCCTCTCTCCTCTTCCTCCTCCTCATTCTCCTCTTCCTCCACCTCTCGCTTCCTCCTTCTCTTCCTGAACTCTCCTCTTCCTCTTCTCTCTTCCTCGTCCTCCTGTCTCCTCCTCCTCTCTCCTCTTCCTCCTCTCTCCTTCTCCTCCTCTCTCTTCCTCCCTCTCCTCCTGTACTCTTCCTCTCCTCCTCTCTCCTCCATTGACACTGATATTAGAGCTGGTTCAATTATACTGGTGTTAGCAGAGTTGTCTATAGGTCATTTCAGAGGTGGTGGAGTTATCAGTTTGTTCGTTTTTTTGTGTGTGTGTGGAGTGATCAGAGTGATCTCTCTCTCTGTGTTGAGTGTGTGTGGAGTGATCAGAGTGATCTCTCTGTGTTGGAGTTATCAAAGTCCTTTTCAGCTCATCCTCATCTCCTCCTCCTCCTCCTCCTCCTCCTCCTCCTCCTCCTCCTGCTCCTCCTCCTCCTGCTCCTCCTCCTGCTCTCCTCCTCGTTTCCCCCTCCTTGATTAAAAGCTCCAGACTACAAGCTGTTGCAGCTTTTCTCTGTCACAGCTCACTTCTCTCCAGCCAACACAACATGAATCTTTCAGACCAGCTCCGGCTTGCTCAGAAAACTTTTATGACTTTTCTCTTGTCTGCTCGTCACCACAGACAGACAGACAGACAAGCAGGCAGACAGAGGTCAAACATTAACGTACTAGAAATATAAAAATCCACCATTACTTGTTTTCATAAGCAGATAAGCGGTTGAAAATGGAAGGATGGAAGGATGGAAGACCCTGGGGCGCACCTAAACTCATTCCGATGCTTTTTTGGGAGCTTGAGTAAACACACAAGACAAGGAAATTGTTGACAATGTGAGTAAATGAAAAATGCTTGAAAATGGTGTAAAATCTGTGAAATATGTGTTTCCCAAAATGTCTTGTTTGATGTCGATGGACCACCTGACGACAGAGCTAAAAATCTTCTCTGTAGGTGAATAAAGGATTCAGAGCAGATTCAAATCTTCAAGCTGACTGCAGTCTGAGGTACTTCACTCTTCTGATGAAATACAAGTTGATATACATCAATTCTCACACTGGCACTAAAATGTAAACAAAGCTTTGAGTCTTTGGATCAGAAAACCATTGAATTTCATATTTCTGGAACTGTAGATGAGATCAGTTGACTTCTTCTGTCCAGAACATGAGTCATCCAGTCTCCTCCAATGTTGACCCATCTCGTACCATACTGGACTGGACTGCACTGCATCACACTGTACTGCACTGTATTGCACTATCCCGTAATGTGCCGTACTGTGCTGTACTGTCCTGGTACCTGCTTTACCTTACTGTACTGTATCGTATTGTACTGCACTGTACTGCACTGAAATGTATTGTACCACACTGTACTGCACCATACTGTATTATACTGTACTATACGCTGGCTCGTACCTTACCTCGCTGTAGTGTATTATACTATATTGTACTGTATCATACTTCACTGTATTATGTTGTGTTGCACTGTACTGTACTGTACTGTACTGTGTCATACTGTACCATACTGTCACATCTTGCATGACGGAAACAAAGCTTTTGTCTTCTTGGTGTTGATTCACAGTTGGATCTTATTGGTGATTTTCTGCAGTGAGGTTTTCTCCTGTATGTCTGCACCGTCCTCAGCTTGCAACCCCATCTCTGCAGCAAAATCCACATCTAGAACTGGAATACAGAATTATCCAAAGGGGAATTTTGTGGAACACTGAGACTCTTTCCGTGGTCTTTGGGACATCATGAGCTGACGATGTTTTATAGGTTTCAATTATTTATTCATATCTGTGTGGCAAAAATTAGGTTTACTCAAATATGAAATGAAAAAGATCACTCAGACAATTCCCAGAATAATGTAGTTCTGTTTCAGAACTGCTCATGAGCTGCCTCATTTTGCTCAAACTACAGACTGAAGATCTTCATTTCTTCACAGCTCAGCTTCAGGTTCGTTTCAGACCTTTTCACACAACTCGGTTTGATTCTCTCTCAGAAGCGGTTCTGGATCTTCAGGGGAAAAAAAGACTTAAACTGGTTTTTAATGCTTTTTATTGATGACAAATTGTGATTCTCAACATGCAACTACAACCACTGAAAGCACAAGAACCCACATGACATCTGACAGGAACCAGGAAGAACAAGACGACACCATTCTGAATATGTTGTGACCAGACAAGACTTTTTAAATCAGGCTCTTGGTATTTTCAATTTGATGACTGATAACAACACTGAATCTCTGACAAATTAACTTCGAACAAAAACTGAAAAGTGAAGGAAATGAAACTTTTTCAAAATTTAAAAATTATTTTTTCTATATTTTCACTATTTCAGTTTTAAATACTGAATGGAAAAAGATATTTTAAACTTCATGTGTTCTTAAAACACACACAAACCTGGAAATACAGAACTACACACATACACTTACAGATACACACTAACATAAACACAGAGACACTAACATACACACACACACACACACACACACACACACACACACACACACACACACACACACACACACCAACACAAACATAGGGGCACTAACACACACTTACACAAACAGAGTCATAAGACACTATCACATACAGTAACAGAAACACACACACACACACACACTGATTGACAGAAACACACACTCAGTGGACTCTCCGGTGGTTCTGGTGCCACAGTGCGGTGGGCAGGTTCTGGCAGCCCTGGTACTCCCGCCGCAGCTCGCCCTCCGTCAGCAGGGGTGTGGCGTTGCACGGTGCGCCTGCCAACGTCACGTTCAGGAGGCCAGCCCACGGCTCCAGAAGGCGGGGCGTACCGGCACACTGGCGACATCATCAAATAAAGGAAAAGTAGGAATTTAGGTCATCTTCATTGTCATGGATTTTCTCCTATACTGTGCCAATCACAGGGATTGTTTCACTTCCTGTTTCATGTCCTGTTTCACCTCATCCTGTCTCTTCCTATTTCACCTTTCAAACCTGCCACTTCCTGTTTCATGTCCTGTTTCACCTGATCACAGTGTCACTTCCTTTTTCACCTGTTCATCCTGTCACTTGTTTCATGTCCTGTTTCATCTGGTAACCCTCTCACTTCCTATGTAACTTCTGGTTTAACATGCTAATGCTCTTATTCCATGTTTCGCTTCCCGTTTAACTTCTTGTTTCACCTTGTAATCCTGTCACTTACTGTTTGAGCTATTAGCTGCATTGCTGCCTGCTTTAGTTTCTATGCGATCAACACAGAGAAGGAGAGTCCCCGTTTTCTCATTTTGGGCAGAGAGAGCACAGGTACTGGCCCTGTAGTCAGCCTCATAATGGCTCTTCCTACACCCGCTGCTGGTTCTCAGAGCCCACTTCCCTACCCAGGTGTAGCAGGGCCTAACAGTACTGATGAACCACCTAAGGTCCAGGATATGTTGAGGACTTGTCCATAAGTGTGTTTGGGTAAGATTGAGAAAACCTCAGTGGAAGAGCAAAAAAATCGAATGGTTACCTTTCCCAGGTGGTCCAGCAGGCAGGTGGTCGGACTGATTGAGGTCCAGCTGCAGTCCTCCTGGCCCGGGTTCATCTTCTGGTACTGTCGGGTTGGACTTTGGATCAGGACCACATTGAGGTGCTTCTGAGAACTTCGCAACCTCTTGAATAGAACGCCACTGTAGCTCTGATCCACAAAGAGCAGCACACGAGACGCTCTGCAGCCCACCAGGTCGGAGAGCAGCTCAGTCACTGAATATCGCTCCTTCAGATCAGCCTGTTGGAAAATACAAAACCAACGATTCACATTCTCAAATCAAACATTTGTTTTCCTCATCAGAACACAAAATGTTCTCAACTGACAGAGTGTGTCGAAGAGTCTCTGTGTTTTCCGTTAATAAATAGTACGAATGTTAGACTCTGAGTCCAACTTTCAACAGTCAACATTCAGAACCAGCACTGAATCCACTCCACCCTGGTTTTATTCATGGTTCTTCTGAGTGACCCAGATGGACAGTTCTGCAGAGCCGCAAATTAAATTCATGAGCTTATAGACATACTGTTTCCTGACATAGTGCTTTGGTCCAACAACATCTCAGAAGATCCAACAGTCTCTTCAAGAGGTTCAACAGTCTCCTCAATGAGGTCCAACAAGCTCTCAGGAGGTCCAACAGTCTGTCAGGAGGTCCAAGAGTCTCTAAGGTGGTCCAATAGTCCCTCCAAGAGGTTCAATAGGCTCTCAGGAGGTCCAACATTCCTCCAAAAGGTCCAACAGGCTCTCAGGAGGCCCAACAGAGCAGATGAAAAAGGACATCCAGGAAATAAATAAAACAGAGGCTGTATCTACATGCACAGCCCCCCACTGGAGGTTTGTTGTCCATTTGGGTAGCTTGTTCAGGTTTCTGCAGCTCATAAAAGGAAAACCCTCCATACTATCAGAAGCCAAGAAATATATATGTGCACTTGTGTGTGTGTGTGTGTGTGTGTGTGTGTGTGTGTGTGTGTGTGTGTGTGTGTGTGTGTGTGTGTGTGTGTCTTACAATGCCATTGAGGTTAGCATCCCACAGCAGCATGGTTCCATCGCTGCGTGTTGGGGAGTTCAGGTAAAGAACCAGTGTGTCGGCACAGTGCTGCTTCCTGCAGACGTACGAGACGTGGTTACGAATCACCGCCTTCTCCGTGGCTGAGTGCACGCCCTCTACGTCCTCTGTGGATGGGTGGGGGTGGCGGGGTGGGATCAGAACCACACACCAAAGATCATGCTGTTCACTACTATAAATAACTCTGGAAGCCTGTAGCGTGTGGAGTATAGCTTGTAGTGTGTAGCTTGTCTCTTTTAGTCTGTAGCATGTTGCTTGTAGCTTGTAGCATGCCACATGTAACATGTAGTGTGTAGCATGTGGCTTGTAGTGTGTAGCCTGTAGCACGTAGCCTGTAGCACAAGCCTGTAGCCTATAGTCTGTAGCCTGTAGCCTGTAGTGTGTAGCCTGTAGCATATAGCCTGAAACGTACCAGGGAGCTGCCCACTGCCGGCAAAGAAGGTCTTGATGTGGTCTTTGTGGAAGCCGTTGTTTCTCAACATTCTGTAGAAGTTCTGAAGATTGGTGGCGTGACGCTGGAAGGTCATCTGCTGCCTCCAGCCACCTACTCAAACACACAGTCCAGTTTTCAACAGCTCACAGACAGTCTGTACAGTGTCCAGGCTGTCCTACCCACTGATAGGCAGCAGTATGGTGAGAAAGATTCACTTTAACTGCTGCTTCTTCACTTGTCAGGACAGACTTGACACTACATCCAGATGAAGTAGAATATTGCTGAATAGTTCTTGATTGCAAACTCACTAGGGGGAACAAAAACACTTTGGTCCTCATTTATCAAACGAACATATGGCAGAAAAATGGGTGTAAGTCAATTTCCACGCTAGGATCGGCATTTATCAATTTGGATGTGGGCGTACGATACGATCCAATCTCACGACAGGTCAGACATCGTGTACGCAAGTTTGAGTCCATGTGAAAATAATTATTATGGAAACCTCAAACATGTCAAAGCGCTAGCAGTGACACATCCAGTCAAGATTGGAAAGGACAAGAACGATAAAAAATAGTAATAATGGTCTGAGAGAATATGTGTTAAAACCGCTGGCAAACCCTGTCACTGAGCAGGAGTGCCGTTTTAACAGTGCACGCACACACACTTGTCACTGTGGGGCGCTGTTTTGGACTGCTCGGGTTGTATGGAGGAGACAGGACCTGATGAACCTCTTCTGAAATGCAAAGTACACCTCAAAGTTGAGCAAAGGCTCTATTTAGTCAGTGATGTAACAGTGGATAGCCTGTTGACTAAATGGAGATTAAATACAAACTTGTTTAGATGCAAGATTGATAAATGAGAACATTTGTGTTTTTCTGTGTTGTAGCGTTCAGTCTGTCCATGGTACTGACCAGAGTTATCAGCTGTTGCTGCTTCTTTTGTTATCAGACTGAGGACAGATTGAGGATATTGTGAGGATAGACTGAAGATAGACTGAAGACAGACTAAGGACACTGTTAAGACTGATTGAGGACATACTGACACTGTGAGGACAGACTAAAGACTAAAGACAGCATGGACACTGCGGCATTCAGCAGCTCCCACCTGCAAGCAGCACGGCGTGGTCACACGTCTGGTAAAGGCGGCAGCTCAGGTGGGAGGAGAGCGGCTGCTGGTGGCAGCGACGAGTGTTCTTATTCAGCTCACAGCTCGACACAGGTACCATGGGAGAGGACAGGGGCAACACCCGGGGACAGGGGGAGAACGCTGAGTGGTCTGAGGGGGGAGAAGGTGGAGGAGTGGGGAGGAGCAGCAGGGTGAGTCAGAGGATCATGTTTAGCCTTGTTTAGTTTGTTTTGACAAATTTTTATTCATATTTTGCTTCATTGCACAGTTAATTAGCTGTTGTGTCTGCTTTCAATCTCTTTGTTTTATCTTGTTGTCTGATGTGTGAAGTGTATCTGTGTTACACTGACCGACACACCGCAGTCTCTGTGTCCGGTTGTTGTCTCCGACTCGGACCACCAGGGGCAGGAAGTGTACCTCACACAAACCTCCGATGGCACCGCCCCATGGACGAGTCCCGTCCCCCCGTGGACGAGTTCCACCACCACTAGGTCGCAAGGCACTGCCTGCCAGTCCACCATTACCCATGATTCTCTCTGCTCCATTCTGCCAGCGCTTCAGCTGA
This sequence comes from Salarias fasciatus, assembly GCF_902148845.1. Lineage (NCBI taxonomy): Eukaryota > Metazoa > Chordata > Actinopteri > Blenniiformes > Blenniidae > Salarias > Salarias fasciatus. The sequence goes on along the minus strand of NC_043760.1, from coordinate 4,477,036 downwards.
TTCTGACAACGACCCTTCACAGCCAGAGTGAGACACTCATCACCTGTGGACGAGATAAGACAGAAGACAATGGAGTACAAGATAGAGGATTAAGGAAGACACGGCAGAAAACGGAGGACGAGACAGAAGCTGGAGGAGGACGAGATAAGACATGTAATTAGAAAAAAGACAAAAACATTCACAATCACTTTCCTGTCCTGTTTTTCTCCTCCTTTCCTCCCTCTTTGTTCTCCCAGGGTACCGCTCAGCGCGGTGGCAGCTGGCCCAGTCCGGGTCCACCGAGCCAGTGCTTCTGCCTCAGCACACCAGTAGAACCCCGGAGGAACCCATGCAGTTGGGATATGCTTGCCTCACCTCTGAGAAATGGAAGTGTCCCTTATGGGAGTTCCTCTGCATCTACTCCAGCCAGCATGGCTGGCTACCTGCTCAGTGTCCCCCCAGAGGTCTGAACTGCCTCTGGGTGAGAAACAATAGACTCCTGCTTTCTGTCGACCGTCCCAATCTGATAGTAAGCCTTTTCTCTTCCTCTCTATCTCTTAAACAAATGGTGCTTATGGACTCTGTGGCTCATGCCGACCTAGTGGATCAGTCCCTCCCCTCCCATCTCAACCTGACCCTCATCCATCTCGACCAACCTCTTTAGGCCACCACTCTCACCAGCCTGATGCTGTGTCAGGTGACCCACTGCATGGATCTCTGTTTGCTAACATTCTCCGATTATCACTCAGAGCGACCAAGCTTCTTCGTCTATTCCCACTGATCCTAGGTTATCCAAGGCTGAATAGGTACAACCCACAGGCGAACTGGTCCACGGGCAACATCTGGTCCTGTTGGGACAGTCTTAAGATAAAATTTGTTTGAGCATCACCCTCCAGGAAACTGTCCCCCATGGAGCACAACTATGATGTCGGGAACCATGAGCTGCTCGCCATCAAGGTAACATTGAAGGAGTGGCACCACTGATTGGACAGAGTCAAGCAGCCATTGCTTGTGCGGAATTACCAAAAAGAATTTGAAATATCTCCACTCCACTCGACATTTGAGTTCTTGCTAGGCCAGGTGGCACGCTTCTTCAACCACTTTCTCCTACAGACCAGGCAAGAATAACGCCAAGCCTGATGCACTCTCACGCCTTTTCAAACCCTCATTTGCACCAGAGACCATTCTTCCTAGCTGTGTCATCAGGGTGTTCTCCTGGGAGGTTAAGGACAGGGATCGTGAGGCTGTGGAGGGACTGGAAGTCCTGGAGAATTGCCCACTTGACTGTTCATTCTTTAGCTCCTGCAGTAGGACATCATCCAGAGGACCCATTCCTTCTGCATCTCCTGTCATTCCGGTGCAAACAGGACATAGTTTTTGGCCCAACAGAGGTTCCGGTGGCCTGGGATGCTCAAGGATGTCCTGAATTTTGTCTCTGTCCTATTTGCACTTAGCACAAGGCATCCCATTGCCCGGCTCCTAGTCTCCTGCATCCCCTACTGGTCCCTAGACATTAAAGTACACCATTTTTTCCAAAACAGTCTAAGGAGCTCCTTTTGGTAGAGTTTGCTCACAACAGTGTGTGTTTTGCTGTGAACTTCCCCTCTTTCCAGATGTGGAGGTCAGTGTCCCACCTGCTGCCATCCTGGTTTGTCACTCCCGACTTTCATGGAGGAAGGCTCGGCAGACCCTTTTGCACATTGGGGTCTCCTAAAAGAATGCTGTTGACTACAGGGTGGGGCAGAAGGTATGCCTCTCAAGCGGGGACTTGCCACTTCAAACCTTGTCTCTTAGGTTGATTGATCGCTTTGCTGGCCCGTTTCCCATCTCCAAGATGATTAAGGATCATGTGAGGTTAGGTCTGCCCAGGTAGAGGCACATTCACCCCACTTTCCATGTAAGCCACCTGAAGCCCATGTGTAGCAGCCCTCTCGTTCTTCTAGCAGCCTCCTGACCACCACCTGGCATTCTGAATGGATAGCCTGCCTACTTGATGAAGAAACCTCAGGTTATCTGCAAGAGATGCTTGGGAGTCCAATACTTGGTGGACTGGGAGGGGTACAGCCCTGAAGAATCTTCTTGGGAACCACCCAGGAACATCCTGGATCCCTTTGTGTACCCTATAGTGTTTTTCACTTGTTTTCTCCTCTGTGTACTGCCCAGTTGCTGATCACTTGATTCTGCTGCTGCTCAACTCATCTGGATATTTCTCTTCTGAATCTGTGTCTCTGAATAAAGATTTTGCAGACGTCACATCATTGTCTATGTTTTGGTCTTAGTCAGTCTCCATGGTCCCTCCTTCCTCTTCTCCTTTTCTTCTCCTTCCTCTCCTCTGTCCCCTCCTTCCCCTCCTCCTTTTCACCATTCCTCCCTCCTCACCTCCTCAGCAGGAGGCCTGGTGTCTTCATGAATAATGAAGTTTGTGTGGAGGATGAACCTTCAGCTGCTCGTGTGGACATGACCAGACTCAGCAGGGGTTCTACAGCCTCCTTCTCCTTCTCCTTGCACCTCTAAGAGCTGCTGTCAACACCTCCTCCCCAAATTCTCCAAACACTCTCCTATCTGCACGCATGTGACGTAGTTTATATGCATGTTTCAGTTATTTCGCTGCATGTTTTAATCTCTTGATTGTGTTTTAGATTGGAACAATCATCCAATGAGCAGCAGATGTGGCAGTCAAGAGGACAAGAGGATGGAGAAGACTCAGAAAGATGACAACAGCCATTTGGGAGGACAGGTGAGAGACCAGAAGACAGCAGGGGACACCAGTAGATGGAAGAGACCCAGGCACTGAGAGGGACCGAATCAAGGTGGATGGGGACTTGGTGGGCAGAGGGAACTGGTGGATGGAGGGGCCCAGTGGATGGATGGGCCTGGTGTACAGAGGGGATTGGTGCAAAGAGGGGACTGGTGGATGGGGCGTCAGGTGGACAGAAAGAGCAGTTGGACAGCAATGGTCGTCAATAGAGAGCCAGTGAGCAGTGGCCCAAAGGGACACGCTGGTAGTGAGGCAACCATCACAGCCTGAAGGCGGCTGACTGTAGTGGCCAACAAGAACACTCCAACCTTGTTTTACAGTTTATTCACTGCCCAGGAGAACCACAAGTGTTCTTAATTTGGCATAAAGCAACTAGCCACGGGCACCGAAGGACCTGCTGTTGGTACTGGGGGCCCTTCCACAGGTACCAAGAGTCGCATTGCTGGTACCAGGGGCCATTCCACGGGTACTGGGGGCCCGGTCACTGGTAACAGGCGGTCGGCTGCTAGTACTGGGGGCCCTTTCATGGGTACTGGGGGATCGTTGCTGGCACCGAGGGCCTTTCCATGGGTACTGGAGGCTGGGATTCCAGCCACTGGTAACAGAAGGTGACTGTTAGTACTGGTGGCCCTTCTACAGGTACCAGGGAGTTGGCTGCCTGAACCAAGGGGCCGACTGCGGGTTCTGGGGAGCCAGCTGCTGGCATCTGCGGCCCTTGCATGGGTACCGGGTGGCTGTTGCTGCTACTGGGAAACTGGGAGATTGGCTGATATCCACCTCAACCAGACTGACCAATCAGAGTAGCTGAATGACTCACCCAAGTAAATCCCGTCCAGGTGGGAGCACCTCTTCTTCGTCACATTCATGTCCACATAGAACAAGACCACTGGGTGCCCAAAGTTCTCCCCCGGACTGGGATCCAGCACCAGCACGGCATCATGGGCCGTGGTGGGGTTGTAGCTGTGTGGACCGTTGCTCAATGTCGACCTGAAACCCCCCCGAAGTGTGGAGGTCCCACCGGGAGACTCGGGGAGGATGACCACCACCTTATCTGAAAAATCACATAAACAAACCCACGCACATGCACGCACACACACACACACACACACACACACACACACACACACACACACACACACACACACACACACACACACAAAGAAACTCACTCTTTGATGTGACTTGGTGACTGTGATGAAACTCTGTGACTCGGTGACTCTCGGATGTGATTCTGTGAACTGAATCTGTAACTCTGTGATGTGACTCGGGGAATCAGTGACTTTGGGACGTGGCGTGTTGACCGGGTGAGGTGACTCGGTGGCTCTACCTGTGGCAGCAGTGGCTCCTCGGTGCTCTGACACGTACACGGCGACAGCAGACAGTGGCAGGTGAGCGACTTGTCGGCACTCGGACTCGGACCGAGAGGCTGTGCGGAGGCAGCGGTCCAGCTGGTCCCAGTGCAATGCCTGCAGACCGGAGCGGACCCAGCGCTCCACCCTGGTCAGACTCAGCACGCCAACTGCAGCCGGCACCGAGTCACCGAGTTGCAGGGTTGCGGAATAGAGGAGGAGGAACGAGAGGAGAACTGGAGGAAGCATTCTGAACTTCACCGATCCTCAAAGAGGGAGACACGATCCTCACAGGAAAGATATGGTCCTCAAGGGAGACACAGTCCTCAGAGGAGACAGTCTATAGAGGAGAAGGTCTTTAAAGGAGATGGTCTTGAGAGAATATGGTCTTTAGAGGGGACAGTCCTCACAGGCGAGATACTGTCGCTTTGGTTTTCTCTCTCTGTTCAGTTTGTTAAAGACGTCTTCCTCGCTGGTCCATCATGTCTATGAACTTTTGTCCTTCTCTTATTTTTGTTTCATCCTCAAACTTTTCCTCAGGAAAAGTTTTTTGGGAACTCTTAATCCAGCTGAAGAGTCCGTCCACGAGGAGACAAACGTCCTCTTCGTCTCTCACTCCGTCCTTCTCTCCTCCTTCAGCCTCGCTTCTTCTTTTCCTAATTTCAGGTGAAGGTAAACTCAGATGTGAAGTTTTTAAAAATGTCCTCTGATGAGACAGACTTATCCTCAGCTCGTCTTCTTCCCTTTGGGGACGAGGGCTTCGTCCTGCAGCTCGGAGACACAAAGACAGGAAGACAGAAAGAGAGAGCGAAAGAAAGAAAGAAAGAAAGAGTCCATCCTCCGCTGGCTGCTTCAGTCGGCTCTCCTTTTATCTGACACACACAGTCTCTCTCTCTCTCTCTCTTTCTCTCTCTCTCTCTCTCTCTCTCTCTCTCTCTCTCTCTCTCCCTCACACACAGACACACACACACGTCAGAGGAAGGGGATGTTGGTGAGAAAGGATGGAGAGAAGATCATGAATGAATGAAAGCACAGAAGTGACATGAGAAGGAAAATAAAGTAAAGAGTATAAAATAAGAAGAAGAGTAGCTGTACAGGAGAGATGGAGGGAGGAAAGTGAGACAGAAGAGAGAAGAAAGAAAAGAGAAAATAAAACTGAAGACGTCATGTGGAAAAGAGATGTCCAGAAAAAAGGAGGGACACTAGGGAAAAGGACAGAAACATTGAAAGAGAGAAGGATGGAGTAGAAAGTGGAAAAGTTTGAGAAGGCAGGAGAGGAACGCCCTCTAGTGGTCGGATGAAACATGCACAGAGTGCTCCTCTTTTGTAAAGAAGTACTATTTATTTATCACTTCGTCTCTTTATCTTTATGTATTTTCAGTCTTTTTGTTGTTTTCAATTTTTTAAAAATAATTTCGTCTTGATTTGTTTGTGTTTCCGTGTTTTTACGGGAGCCTCTATAGAGACATGTTGATAAAAAAAGAAAGTCACTTCTAGGGTCTCCGCGCTTTCGCAAGTCTTTTTTAGATGATTTTTTTTTAAGATAAATGTTTTTTCATCTTTTCAATCTTTGTAATATTTAAAATCTTATTATTCTTCGATTAAATCTTTTTATTTTATTTTGTTTAAAATATATTCATTTATAATAAAATGAACACACAATCATTTAAAAAAATGTAACGTTTTGTAATTTCTAATCTAATGTAATATGTCCTCATCCAATATAAGTCTTGATTCCATTGTCTCAAATGAACTTTTCTCATTTTTATATTTATTCCAAAATGAATTATTTCAAACAAAGATGCATTAACATTGCGTCATGTTCATTTGATTCAATTCATATGAAATGTTTTTGTTTACATTTCATTTTAACTGAAACTTTTGCGAATATGATTTCACCTTTATTTTAATAGATTGGAATAAATGTTAATTAGATAAAAAAAAAATAGACTGAATGAACGTAAACACATGTGATTCATTCAAGTAACATTAAATTAAATAAGTGACTCAATAACTTAAAAGTAAATCAAGCTAAATAAAATGCAATATAACTGCATTAAAATATTACTGGTAAGTAATATAATGAAACGAGTCGTTCCCCCTCCACACCGCCAGGGGGAGACGCTCTCCCACTGCTTCGCCTGAACGGCCCGATAATAGACGATCTTTGTATATGTATTGATGCGTCACTCGGGCGTGGATGTCAGTCAGTCGGTCTGTGTGGCCGGTACCGGACGATCCACGACGGTGAGTTCCGCTCAGAGGAACCGGTACCGGGCAGCAGGAGGAGCGGATGTGAAGTCCCGGATTGACCGGACTGGACGTGTCGTCACGGGCTCGGAGTTCACTGCGCGGCGGCGGCTCGTGTTGTGGTTGTTGCTAAGCTAACTCCGCGTGAGGACCGCAGACAGGTTAGTGATGGTAACCGGCCACTAGTTACAAGTTAGTGAAGGCTACCGAGTACTGTGTGTGGAGGTGAGTGGTGTTAACTAAAAACTAGTTATTTGTTAGTAATGGTAAACGAGGACTAGTAACAGGTTAGTGAATATAACTAAGGACTTTCTACTGATTTGCTAAGAGTGACTGAGGACTAGTAAAGGTCCGGTGGGCTGGTTGGCTGTGTTTACTGAGGAAAGAGAAGCTGCTTTTAGGACGTCTCACTCAGACAGGTAAATCTGCAGGTAGTCACTGCAGGTCACTGAGTCCTGCTGGTTTCAGTCCACCTGGTCTGGGTCCAGTAAGTTTGATTTTACCTGGTTTGAGTCTAGTTCAGACTCAGTCTAATGAATTTTCTGGATCATTTATTCAATTGTTTTTCGTCTGCAGGTCCAGCTCTTCTGGTGACTCGAACTGTCTCAGGTCTTTTCTCAGACTCGGGGCTCTGTGCCCCTCTGACTCTGTTGCCCACCCCCGCCAGGGTCTGTTGACCCCCCCCAGGGGTCTTAGTGGGGCAGCAGGAATGCGATCTGCTTGTCGGGGTTCGTCCAGAACTTGTTGGTTGACTTGGAGGTGACGTCTGAGGGAACTCTCAGTCTTTGACTCCACCGCCACTTCCTCCACGCTTTGGCCATGCCCACCAATCAGTCGTCCCCGTGGGACGGGAGGAAGCTGCGGCCCCGCCCTGACGGTACTGCCACCGCAGCCACCAGAGTGCCTTCAGCTCAGCTCTGTGACGGTCCGTCCACTCGGACAGACCGGGCCAAAGACGTCTCCCTGTGGGGGGGCGACACTGGCGATCCACCTGCCCCCTGGATTTGCCCCACCACTGTGCCCCCCGGGTGTTTGCCCCCCGAGCTGCAGCGTGCTGACGGGCCACCCAGACGTCCACAGCAGCTGATCAGGAGACTGAACACCAAGCAGCTCGGCATCGCGGTGAGCGAACGTCTCCCAAAACACTTCCTGTTTCTGTTTACACTTCCTGCCACTCAGCTGTTTCTCTAACTTGTGTGTGTGTGTGTGTGTGTGTGTGTGTGTGTGTGTGTGTGTGTCTGTGTGTCTGTCCTCTCTGACCTCCTCAGTCTAAAGATGCTGAATCCTTCCCATTGCCTTCTCAGTGCCTTCAGCACCAGCAGGCCTCCTCCACCTCCTCGCCGCGGGTCTCCACCTCCTCCCGGAGAGACGCCCGTGCCACCCGGCGAATCCTCTCCGGTAAGGTGTCCAGACGGCGCCCGGCGGTGAGCAGGCGCCCGCTGTCTGCAGAGCGGCAGCTGCTGGTGAGAGGATGTCCTCCTGCGGGGTTTTCCTCAGCAGCAGCTGGAAGCAAACGGACACCAGGCCTGGACAGGAGGAGCAGCTCCCAGGAGGAGGTGGAGGAGGCGGTGCACATCACAGGTCAGTATTGTTTAGACTGTTCACACTCTCTGCTGCACGCATTCAGTGCAGCTTTCTTTCCTCAGTATCAAATACAACTTCGTCATCTAAAGAACCCTCCTTGGAGAACCCTCCAATCATCTTCAAACAACAAAGAAACCAATGCGCAGAAGTCCTGGTCCACAGTAACTCCGGGTTCCTCTCAGTGGTTCTCGATGTTTAGATCATTTCTCTCTCTGGTGTTTTGGATCAGATCGAATAACTTGTGTTTGATCTGAGTTCGGAAGCAGAAAATTCCGACTCATCCAGACTTTGGTGTCTTTAAGAGAAATTTTGGTTTGACAAGTGGATCAGGATCATCTGGTTTCTCAGATCAGTAGATTTGTGGATCATCTGCATAACAGTGGAAGTTAAAGGAGTGTTTTCTGATCATCTTCCTTCTTGGAAGCATGAATAATGTGAAGAGTATAGGCTCTAACACAGAACCCTGTGGAACTCCATGTTTAGCTTTAGTCTGATCTGAGAGTCATTAACATGAAGGAACCTGTCTAATCAATACGATCCAGACCAGTTCAGTGCTTTAATCCAGATGATATGTTCCAGTCTCTGTAGGAGGAGTTTCTGATCAATAGGATCAATGCAGGACTGATGTAACATAGACCAGGACAGAGACCAGGCCTTTGAGTCCATAAGAAAATCATGGAGAACTTTGAGCAGAGCTGTCTCTGTGCTGTGATGAGCTCTAGAACCTGACTGAACAGACTCTCAGAGATGGTTTGGACAGAAATGTTCTCGTAGCTCATTGAAACAACTTTCCCAGATTTGATAAATGAAGGGAAGGATGGATATTGACCTGGAACTTCTTCAGGCAGCTGGATGAAGAAGAGTTTTAATAAGAGGAACCTCAAAGACCTGAAGGAACAGAGCCTGAGGAGAAGATAGTCTGACCCAGTATTGATCACTGATCAGGTGAAAATGTCTTGAAACAGTCTGGTGGATTGGATCTGAGATCAGCTTCTACTGACACTGATCACTCTGGCAGCTTTGTGTCTTCAGTCTGACATGTCAAAGGTTGGACATGACGGAATCCCATCATGCCTCTGTTCTCTTCTCCTCAGTGAGCTCCGTCACCTCGCACATCTCCTCCATCTGCCTCAGCACACCTGCACCACCTGCAGCTCCTGCACCTCCTGCAGCTCCTGCAGCCTCCTCTCCGCCTGGACCTCCTGCATGTGACACTGTAACGTCTGGCGATCAGAGGTGGGATGTACTTCGATATTTTTATATATTTATGTGTAAATTGAATTGTCATGATTTCCTGGACAACTCAAGAGAGTGTGTGTGTGTGTGTGTCAGGTCAAACCATGGGATGCAAGCAAATGTGGGGGAGGAGGATGAGGAGGAGCCCAATGAAGATCTGGAGAACAACCTGAGTGGTAACACACACACTAACACATACACACATGCACGAACACACACACTTTTCCTGAGTTCCTTTGACAGTTTGATTGTCATCTGCAGATGAGTCGGACTGCTGTTCCATCACTGCCACGTCCTCCTGCACCTCCATAGCTGCATCCTGCAGGTCAGAACACACACACACACACACACACACACACACACACACACACACACACACACACACTTGGAGCCTTCTCGTCTCCATTAAAGCAGCATTGTCAGATTCATAATGCTGGTGTTCGTTGGTGCCTGTCAGCTGCAGCAGTAATAAAGTGAGTGCGCCTCCTGCTGGTCTCTCACAGGATCTGCAGCTTCATCTTTCACTCTTCGTTTTTCTTCACCTGTTTTCCCATCGCTGTCTTTCTTCCCGGCGTGCCGCTGAGATGTTCTCTGCTCTGTCCGTCGTGCTGATTGTATCAGACTTGACGGTAACCGGACGACGGGCTCAGTTCGGACGATCGGTCGGCTTGTTTCCGCCAGAGAACAGCCGAGCGCCGGGAGGGGGTTCAGAAGACGGGCTGCACAGGGGAGTCGGCAGACGTCTCACTACATGGAAGACTGCGGCCGCTGGAGTAGAGGAGGAGGCTCAAGCCATGGCTCCACTCTCTGGTCTCGGTCAACGTGAGATCGATGGCGAGTCAGATGGAGGCGCTGATGGCGCTGGGACGGAGTCAGAGGGAGTAACAGGAGAGGAGTTTACTGGGTTTTACGGAGACACGGCCGCCCTCTGATGTTCTGACGAGAACCGGACCGGCTCCGGGTTTCAGACGCTCCCGGTGGACCGGGACTGGATGAGAGCGCACAGAGGACACCGTCACCGCCACCTGGACGGAGCGTCCAGCACTGAGAGAGTCCTGCTCTTCGATTTCTCCTTCTACACCTTCAGGCGTTTGTGCTGGGCGAGAAGATGAGTGGAGGCAGGTGTGTTTAGGTAGACGTGGGTGGATGCCCTCCCTCTGTGGACAAGTCGTGGTCCGGGGCCCCTCCGTAGACCGTCCTCTCTCCCTTCCTCTACGCCACAGACTTCAGGGATCCGGGGGTCAGTGTGGACACTGTGGAGGACTACAAATACCTGGATGGCCAAAGACAATAAACTGGACTGACATACACACACACACACACGTGCGTACGGTGCAGTGGATCCAGAAGCTGCTCTTTGTTGTGTTGGAGCTCGGTGGAAAGCTCTCCTCTTTGTTGCCCTCTCGGGCCTCCAGCGACCTGCAGCAGGGCTCCTTTGTGTCCTTTCTCCTCTGGCTCCCAGCTCTTTCTGTCCTCCTGCTGCTCCTCCTGCTTCCTCCTCACTCCGCCAGCGCTCCGCCGCACCACACCTCCCTCTGCCATCAGGAGAACCGGACGCCTCCCGCTTCATGACGGTCATGTGAGTGTTGAGTGAACCGGCCCGTCGACCGCCGAGCTCGGAGAACTGAACGCGTTTCTTGGTTGCGAGGTTAAAACCGATTTCACCCGTTGGATGTTTGATCTCTGGTACTTGCAGACAGTGTAACGACTGAACTGTCAGAGGTCAGGACTCTGCTGTGGATGACTGACAGATGACAGTGGGAACCAGGTGTGCAGGGATCTGGCGTCAGATCCTATAAAGTGTGTTGGCTGGAAGTTGCAGTCAGTTCCTGGACAGACTGTGAAATATGTAAAGTAACTAACAGAGAACTGAGATTCTGTTTTATGAGACACTTAACTGCTGCTCTCCTTGTCTCCTCGTGTCTTCTGTCCTCTCAGCATCGAGGAACCCATGTCAGCCGAAGACGTCGAGGAACATCCGGCTCTGGTTCCCAGTTTGTTCCCCCTCACCGCCCCGACTCTGTACTTCAGCACAGCTAATGAGAAAGGTCAGGACCCGACCCACGAGTTACCCTGTGTCTGTCTTGGTCTCGGTCTCTGTCTGTCTCTCAGTCCTGACGGTTCACACACACCTTGGTATTGATCAGTGTGTTTGTGCCGGTTCCCTCAGTGGAGCTGCTGCCTGCAGAGCAGCGCCGGCTGTTGAAATGGAAGCTGACTACCGTCACTCCAAACGTGGTGAAACACACCATCGCCAGGTCGCACTTCAAGGTCACCAAAAGTGAGTGCTCAAACACCCCAGCTGTCCTGACCCTGTTGTTTACTGCCCCCTGCTGGTGAGGCTGTTTATTGCCCCTGACTCTGTGTTTCTTGCCCCCTGAGCAGAGAGCAGCGACTGGCTGGGCTGCTGGGGACACCACATGAAGTCTTCTGGCTTCAAGGCGCTGGCTGAGCACCAGAAGGTGACGAACGGCGGGTTCTGCCACGACTCGGACGCACTCCACACTGGTTCTGTAACGGACGCCGCGTCTTGTCTTCCGGTTCCAGCTGAATCACTTCCCGGGGACGTTCCAGATCGGCAGGAAGGACCGGCTGTGGAGGAACCTGTCCAAGATGCAGCTCCGCTTCGGGAAGCAGGAGTTCGGCTTCTTCCCGCGAACCTTCGTCCTCCCCCAGGATATCAAGCTGCTGCGCAAGGCCTGGGAGGACGCCGGCTCCAGGCAGAAGTGGATCATCAAGCCTGTATGTTCCTCCTGTTAGAACCGTCCGCAGTAAACAGTTGTTCTCCAAATGCTCAGTAGATAGAGAATACAAGTTGATCTCGCTGGTGGGGGACGTGGCCAATTATTCGCCGCAAAAAATGACTTCGTCTCTCATTGAGGTGTCAAGTGGATAATTTCTGGAACTCTAGAGTAGAGTCGCCACCTCGTCTCCAGGCTGGTGGGCTAGCCCCCCCCCCCCCCCCCCCCCCCCCCCCCCCACCACCCCCCACAGTGTCATGACTCCCAGTCCATATTCTTTCGGCTCCGGTTCCACTCCATATGTCCTTCACTTGTTCGTTTTAGAGTTGCCGGTCGGCGTAATAACAGTCCAACTGGGTGATCTGTCCGTACGAATGTCCGTGTTCTCCCATTGTTAATGTTGATAGCCTATTGTTCTCTGCAGCATGTGTGTGTATGGTTTCATTACAAAAACAAACAGCACCAGCTGGTTTTCAGTAATTCTGCTGTTGCCATGGAAACACATCATTTGCTGAACGTTTCCGTGGAAGCTCCAAACTTTTCCGACACAAAAAAACACAAAATTGATGCGTCAACACTTGAAACGTTGCATAAAGAAAGCGACAGTTTGGACTGTGACTGTTCCTCCAGCTGATCCTTTGCTTTGTTCTCTGTCCTCTGGGATCTCAGCCGGCCTCGGCCAGAGGAATCGGGATCCAGGTGATCCACAAGTGGAGCCAGCTTCCCCGAAAGAGACCTCTGCTGGTGCAGAAGTGAGCGCCCGTCGGAACGTCTCGGTCCCGGAGGCCGTGATCAGCTGCTCACCGCTCTGCTGCGTCCGCAGGTACCTCCACAAGCCCTACCTCATCGGCGGCAACAAGTTCGACCTGCGCATCTACGTCTACGTCACGTCCTACGACCCGCTCAGGGTCTACATCTTCTCCGACGGGCTCGTTCGGTTCGCCAGCTGCAAGTCAGTGTCCTGCCGCCACGTTCCAGTGAAGGCGGAGACGTCCCGTTAACGTCTCCCATGCCTCTGTCCAGGTACTCGTCTTCCATGAAGACTCTGAGCAACAAGTTCATGCACCTGACCAACTACAGCGTCAACAAGAAGAACGCCGAGTACCAGAGCAACAGCGACGACAAGGCCTGCCAGGGACACAAGTGGTACGAGCCGGCAGGAGGCCAGATGCTCCACGAGCTGGTGTGTCTGCAGAGATGAGAACGGTTCTCAGGAAGTGGTGGCACGTTGTGTGTGTGCTTGCAGGGCTCTGAAGGCCTTGTGGCAGTACCTCGGCTGCAGAGGAATCAACACCACGCTGATCTGGGAGAAGATTAAAGACATTGTCATCAAGACCATCATCGCGTGAGTTTGTCCCTCTGTGTCCCTTTGTCGCCTCCGGAGCCTCTTGCGTGTTCAGGTCGTCCAGGCGCTCTCACTCAGATGTCCCGCTGTGACGTCCTCAGGTCGGAGCCGTACGTCAACAGTCTGCTGAAGATGAACGTCCGCTCCACGTACAGCTGCCACGAGCTGTTCGGCTTCGACATCATGCTGGACGAGAACCTGAAGCCCTGGATCCTGGAGGTCAACATCTCCCCCAGGTAACGCTCGCCGCAGAGGCGACCGCCACCTGCACAGTTCCCATCTTCTCCCCGTCGGTGTGAATGTTCGCCCTGCGCTGAACTGCTCACACCAACTCAGTCTGACTTGGACTAGAACTGGGGACCTTCCCGCTGTGATAGTGATGGTGCTCACCACTGAAGCCCTGTGTCACTGGGAGCTTCACAGAATCAAACCGTAGAGGAGGTAGTTAACATACTCTGTGTCTTCTGAAATATTCTATTCTCCAGACTGCCCTGCTTGTTCCTCACATGTTGCCAAACAGGATGCAGAACTTCTGAAATTAGTAATATTGCTCCACATAACCCTAGTTACTAGTTTGGAAGACTTTAAGTGAGTTTAGACAGTTCAGGTGCATCGCCTGAGTGGCACGGGGCGCACGCACACGACTGGAGTTTCATGCCTGCGGTGTGTAGTCCTGTCTTTCATTGTTGTTTATTCTCTGTTGGTGTTTATCAGAATATTCCCGTCGTTCTAATGACACAGAGGAGGGGTTTTAAAGATGCTTTAAATACAAACATGCCCACATCCCGTCAGGACTCTACCATATGTCTGCCATCTAAAGGCAGCATAGCAAAAGACTGTAGTGGCCCCACTGCTGTTCCCTGAGGAACACCACCCCTCCAGGGTCTGCAGCTGGTGCTTCATGGCACGACGAGTCACCCGAAGACGTTTGTGTCCTGTCTGCGCTGCAGCCTCCACTCCAACACGGCGCTGGACGTCTCCATCAAAGGTCAGATGATCCGGGACCTGCTGAACCTCGCAGGCTTCCGTATTCCTCAGAGAGAGGAGCTGCTCAGTCCCTGCAGCAGCGCCTCCAGCTCCAGCAGCAGGTGAGGAGAAGCTCCCCAGGAGGAGGAAGAGGAGCTCCTCCTCCTCCTCCTCCTCAGCAGCAGGAGGAGCTTGAGGTGATCTTGTCTTTGTCTGCAGTCTGTGTGGAGGCAGCAGAGAACGGAGCCGAGTGGAGCTGTCTGCAGACGAGAAGGTCAAACGAGCGTTTTACCTCACACAGCGCTACGCCGAGCAGGTACGCACGCACAAACACACACACACACGCACACACACGCACACACACACACTCGGCAGTGAAGCTGGACTCCCCACCCTGCTTCGGCCCCTCAGGACTTCCTGTCCTCGGTGCTGGACGTGTTGACGCCCGAAGACGTCCGTGTCCTCTCTGAAAGCGAAGACGAGCTGAGTCGCCGTGGAGACTTTGAGCGCATCTTCCCTGCTGCGCCCTCCTCTCGATACCTTCGCTTCTTCGAGTGTCCGCGGTACCTGAACCTCCTGCTGGACCAGTGGGAGCAGAGACACTGGAGCAACAGGACCAAAGGTGTGTACACACACACACACACACACACACACACACACACACACGCATACCTCTGTGGTTTCAGACTGTTGTTACTTTATTGCTTCAAGCTTGTTTTTTTCTGTTAACAGATATAAAATAACTCTGTGTGCGCGCACGTGTGTGTGTGTGTGTGTGTGTGTGTGTGTGTGTGTGTGTGTGTGTGTGTGTGTGTGTGTGTGTGTGTGTGTGTGTGTGTGTGTGTGTGTGTGTGTGTGTGTGTGTGTGTGTGTGTGTGTGTGTGTGTGTGTGTGTGTGTGTGTGTGTGTGTGTGTGTGTGTGTTTTCCAGGCATTGATCTGCTGAGGACTCTGTGTCAGAGAGGAGTCCACCTGGGCACCAACGACCCCGCCCACATGGTGAGCAACAACACAATCAGCAGCACAGCATCCACACAGCTTCTGTTGTATAATCTGTGTGTGCGCGTGTGTACGTGTGTGTGTCTACAGTGGTCGAAGTGCAGCTACATCTCCAGGTGTGAAGCCCAGAGACAGGACCTCGTCAGCCCCTCCAGATCCAGGTACACATCGCTCCTTGCTTCAGTCCCAGGCTGTGTCTCGGTGTCTCCCACTGTGTCTCATATTGTCTTTTGTACGTTGCAGAGTGTTAGTCAGCCATCACACCGAGGAGGACTCTTCAGACCAGGACGTGTCTTCAGTCTGCAGCCTGCCGATGTCCCCGAGTCCTGAATCCAGCGTCCCCGAGTCCTGAATCCAGTGTCCCCAGCGTCTGCAGCAGTCTGGCCCCGCCCACCCCCTGCTGCCAAGCAGCTTCACCTGATACTTGCTGAATCCTCACAGAGATTGTACCACCGTGGCGGTCCCGATAAGGGGTCCTCCTCCATCCAGACCAGACTGTTTCCTACTTTTTTTTTTTTTTTTTTTATCAACCCTGTGCCATTTCTGTTGGGACTTCAGTCCAGACCATCCAAGGGATCACATTAGTCCAGTGAGTACGTTGAATGAAATGAAGACATAAACAATCCCAGAGACATTAAATGAGCAGAAATCCTCTAAGAACTTGAACAAAGTTCCACAGAAAACATGAGTGACTGCAAGTGCAACAAAATCCAAGAAGACACGAGAAGAAAGACAAAGTGCTGACTGCACCACAGAACCTTCCCTCTGGGGACTTTGTGTAGGTGACCAGGGCCAGCAGGTGGTCTGAGGCCTGTCCTACCCGGTCCAGACGGGTCCCGGCGTCTTGGTGGCCTCTGGCATCCTTGTGGGTTCTGGTGTCCCTGCGGCCTCTGCCATCTTTGTGGCCTTGAGCAGTTCTGCACCTTAGGGCATCCTCTGGTGTCCCCGGTTCATTGGGCGTCCATGTGGCCTTGTGCATCCCTGCTGCCTCTGGCGAGCGATTCTGCAGCTGAGCGTGCCCATGAGCATCCACACAGCCTCAAGCGTCTTGTGGCGTTGTCGGGCGTCCATGTGGCCTCAGGCGCCCTCGGGTAACCTTAGACATTCCTGCTGCCTCTGCCGTCCTCATGGCCTCAGGCCCCCGTGTTGCGTCGGGCGTTCTCGCGGCTTAGTCACAAATGTCAGTTTTAATCGAGACAGGAAAAAAACCCAACAAACATCAAGGACAACGTGGTCATTACAAAGGCCCACAGAAGCACTTCGGACTCGAGAAATACGGCATCGTGAGTAGGAATCAGACTGACTCAAATGAAAATGTTCCGATAAAAAGTCTCATTCATGGTACTAAAAGCAAAGTCGGACATCAAAGTGTTAAATTTACAAGGAATGGGAAAGGGGGCAGCTGGGTTTAAACCCGGGGAAGTTTCTAATTCTTATTGAAGAAAAGCCTCTTTACATTCAGGAAACTGCCACACAGCCAGACCACAACCAGAACCAGACCAGATCCAATCTATAGCCACAACTAGACCACATCTAATCCAAACCTAGAACCAGGCCACCTGATGGTTATGATCCCTGAATCAGGGCCGATACCAGTCCAGAATCGTCTGACCCTGGCAGAGGAGGGAGTCACTGTTGGAATCCAGATCTGAGCCGACTGAAGGAGATGTGAGGTTCCTCAGGGATGACCACTGAGCCCACTGCACTTCCAACATGAAGTCATCTGCATAAAAACACACTGAAAGATCAACTCACCTGCTACGTTCTCATGGAACGTTCCACCTCCTGGAGCATTCAGGGGATTAATCAGGATGTGATGTCACCACAGACAGGAAGTGACATCACACCTGCAGTAAGTGGTTTTCCTTTGATTACACTGCAGTGAATGTGCATTTTTTGCAGTTGGTGCGTTTTTTTTACGCCACATGTTTACATCAGGAGGCGTGACGATGACCATCGTCTCTTGTTTACGACCAAGGGCTCTTCTCTCAGGATTTCCATATCAAAGTTGTTGATGGCACATTGGCAGGGGCTGTTTTCACAAATTGCCCCTTTGGGGATGAATAAAGTGATTGAATTTAAAGAGAAGTGTTTGACTTGTTTTCACTGTGGATGAATCCTCTGGTGTGGTGGTCCTGAAGAGTCAGAAGATTCATTCATCCGTCTGCAGCCCTTCATTCAGCTCAGGATGGCAGGGTTTCAGGACGCACACACTGAACCCTGGAGCTTCAGTGTGAGTTCCATGTAGGTTAAACGGTGCCTCACATCCTGTAACCTGTAACTGAACTCCTGAGCTCAGATCGGGTTCTGAAACGAACACACACACAGA